>NC_136600.1:25227234-25322234 GCF_910589615.1 Taurulus bubalis
GCTCATATGTTTCATGGAAATAGGTTGCTTAGCATGTAAAAGGGTCATTGCAACAAACCTGGCTGCTTTTAAGTCTTTCATCTATAAAACAAAAACAAAAAAAGAAGAGGCCCCATGAGTTTACCCTGTGGCACCCCACATCACATGGCAGGGTGACACGTCCTCTGGCATCCATCCAACTCCTGCCTCAGTTTAGACAAAAGATTTGCGGCGAGGAGACGAACGTTAGACACAGACGCCCAACTCTGCTTTTTAACAGCTAACTTTTAAGTAGATAGTATAACCTTTTGTTGCATTGGACAGCTACTGTTACGTGCTTCTCTAAATGGGCAGAACATGACTTTGAGTTCAGTTTGCATACCAGTGCCTTGCTGTGTCAGGAACACTTGCAGCACCAAGCATGGCGATTCTTCAAAGCAATGTGGCTTTAGGGATTTAGCTTATTTTCTGGTGATATCAGAAGATAGATTAATTCGGTAGCTTTTGATGATGGGAGTTAGATTTCTCTGTGTGCCGACTGTCTTTGTGCGTCTCGGTCCTCGTCACGTGTCTAGTTTTCTGCGATGCTTTGACGACAGCGTCTTTATCTGCCCGTTGAATCCCGTATACGATTCCTATCAGAGACCTCAAACTGATTGTCCGCGTCCTCCGTCCTCAGAAGACGTGAAAAGTCCAGTGATCCTCAGAGTGAAGCCGGGAAGCACAGTACAATGTGGGGCTGGAAATGAACACGGTGGTGCAATGATACTTTAGAAAAGTTGGACAAGACCACCGCTGACATGATGACACAGGAATGCAACATAGTAAAATGGTTTTCCCAGCACCGGTGGTTTAAGTGCCATAATGTCCTTCCCTCTGTGTGAGTCGATGGCACACGGTTACTGTCCCGCTCTTCTCGTTGTCCTGCTGGCTCTGTGCCTCCTCACACTGGGCTTGACTGAGAGCCTTATAAAAACAGACTTTTACTGGGCTGTTTTGCTTTTGCTAAGCCCATTGTAGCTGTGGGAGAAAGCGGCTTAATCTATTGCAGGAGGTTATGCCATGATGCCACACACACACACACACACACACACACTTGCACACACGCACACACACACATTGATGTGTATATTAAGAGGCTGATGTGCATGTGAGGAATCTGTATCTGAGGCAGCTGAGTTATCCGCCGCTTCTGAGAGCTCTGACTCTCTGAAGATGCTTTGCTTGTTTTGTTTCTGCAATATTTTGGCAAAGTGTGTGTGTGTGAGAAACTTGTGCACACGCACACACACACACACACACACACACACACACACACACACACATGGAGACATTTCTATATGCATTGCACAAACAGACCCAGGGAACCGTCTTGGAGTTCAGCCATGCTGGGCGGGGTTAGCTCCGTTGTAAAAGTTGCTTTGTCTTGATGCCACATCCTGCCACAGTTTATAGTGGTTTGTTTTTTAACCAAGTGCTAATCTAGGGTTGCTCATCAGGTTCATGATACATCCATATCATACGTCAAGACACGTTTTCTGAAATACTTCCCATCTTAGAAATGAAATGACTACATTACAGACTTTACAGACCTTTAACTAGCTTGTCTCCCTGATGGGAGAGTAGAACACACGTGTAGCAGGTCTATAAACAAAGTAGTAGGTTCTTTAATCCATGCAATTCTCTTGTTAATGCTATATTTAGACAGAACACAACAATGAGTAGCTGATAATCAGACTGAAACGCTATTTTGTTTCACTTTTTTAAATAAATTGCTGAGTAAATCCCACGTGGACCACACAGAAATAGGCTAGAATGCATTGAAATCACTGCAAGGAGCATCGGTAGAGATCAGTCCAGCAAAGTGGGTGTAACTTCATTTCAGCATGAGTGAGAAACTCCGGTCATTTCCCAGACATGGGCTTCACTGTGCCAGCGCAGAGAAGACCACACATTTAGGGGGTTGAAGGTGGAGAAGCTAATGGTTTGAATGCTGATACTAATCACACCAATAACAGGCCAGATTTTAAAAGTGACTTCATAATGGGTGTGCAAGTATGAGAAGCTAAATAAATCATACAGTCAAAGAAAGCTCAATTATACTTTTTTTGTTTTGTTAGTTGTTGCACTTTTAGACGGACTTTGAAAGCGGTAGCACGCAATCAGAGGGAGGCGGGAACGAGTGGTGGATACTGAAGGACCTGGGTCAGTAAGTTGGACCTCATCTGTGAGAGTCTGCTTCCATCCACGGACCTAAGTGCTGCATAATTGCTTCATAATTGAAGTTTCTTGCATAAAATGTCCACATCTCACATATTGTTGCATACTAGCCGTGGTTAGCGCCTAGCTTTGGGCCCTTTGCTGGTCATTTGATTGGCCGAGAGACTGAAGCTCCTTAGCTACAAACAGTTTCGCCAAATCATTTTGCACTTAGCTTCGTTAATACTGACATTTACTTTCTAAACCAAACATTCTTCTGATTCTAAGTTCTAATTGCAAATGAGTTCCTGAAGCAGCGACACAGTTGCAGTCGCACACTTGTTCTATTCTTGATTTTTTTTTTAACGACACACCTTTCTGGACAGCCGGCTGTGGCTGTGAATGAAGCTATTGTTTGTTTCCACATCCTCTTCGGGCACGTCTGCCATCAAATACCATCAAATACCATCAAATACCATCAAATACCAAGAACGCATCCGAGGCAGTGGTCTCAGGCCAGATATTCCCCTGCATATTTCTCCACACGCCACTGATTTATGAATGCTGCTGGCAGCTAGGAGACATCTCACTCTGCCTCAGCAGCCAGCTCCCCCTCCCCCTCCTCCTCCTCCTCCTCCTCCTCCTCCTCCTCTTCCTCCTCCTCCTCCCTTTACCTCGTCTCCCCACCTCCCCCCGGAATGTGACATTGTACGAGGCTGTGTGTCCGCTATTTATAGTGAGTCACTGTGGTGACACCGTTACCTTCATATCCCCTTTTCCACTCAGTGACAGACAAGGGTGTCCACGAGTATCAGGAGTGTGTGTGTGTGTGTGTGTGTGTGTGTGTGTGTGTGTGTGTGTGTGTGGTCCCTTTGTCCCTGTTTGCATGTACGGTTCCTCCAGAGTTTCCGTTTAAGAAGACGGTTTCCAGCTCTTTTATTTTGACTCCTCTTATTTGTGCACTTTCACTATTTGTCTACGTGAGGGTGTGTGAATCGACCGTGGACAGCAGCCATCAGCATCCGTCTGTAATTGTGGAGCGAAGAGCCGCTGGCAGACAGAAAGGGTTGGCGTGTTTTTTTTCTACTCCATAATTTCATGACCCCAGGCCACAAGGCAGGAATAGCACCATGACCCAGGCTTGTAAGGAGGCTTTGGTCGCTGTCTGCGACTGAACACTTTAAATAACACACTCAGGCATGCTGGTGTGCATTCTCTCCCTCTCTGTGACACACACACACACACACACACACACACACACACACTGCATTAACATGCATATGCACATGCACAGGCGTTGTCTTGGGCTCGTTCCAGTCCCAAAGCCAACATTTTCTTCGGGCAACAAAAGTGCACATATTGACCACAGATCTATGTACAGAAACACGCCCTTATTTTGAAATACTTTAAAGCCTCTAAATCAGAGAATGTCTTTGTATTATCTCATTGGTAGAGGACATTTCAGAGTAGCTTTCCTAACTCCATTATCTTAGACTCCAATCTTTGATGTTATAAAATCCTCTCTTTTATTCCTGACAGTGAGATCTTGTGGCTGAATGCTTTGGGGGAAATGCCAATGGGTAATTCCCTTGAATAGGGGCATTCAGTTATATTCTCATTGAAACAAAAATGTCCAATTGAACCTAATACAATCAGCATTTTTGTAATATGTTGAAAGGAATCAGGAGTTCTGTTTAATTTGAGTTGAGCGATCCTCTTTGTATGAACGTGTGTACAACACTAGTCCACCAGACTGTCGTTTGAACCGAGGCCACATGCATCCTCTGGATATTTAGCTGTGCCTGAATCCTGCACCGCATCCTGTGAGGGAAGTACCATAGAAAAAAGAGACTTGAACCCTGACCCCTCTGTGAGCTCTTACAGGATATCTTCATCTTTCAATCCTCTGAACCCACTCACGCATTATTCCCCCACATCCTCCACCTTCTCTTCCGGCCTCTCCTACATTCTTTTAATTCCACTTCGAACTATTTCTTTCACTCCGGTCTTGCTTGACTCGTCATCTGGCTCTCATCCTCTTTTTTTTTCTTCCTCCAAATTCAATCTGTCCACTGACTGTTTTCTCCACTGTCTCTCCCACTCTTTCCCTTTCCACCTCCCTGCTGCTTTCCCCTCCTCCTCCTCCTCCTCCTCTGCACCTCCCCGTCTGTTTCTCCCTCTTCAGTTGGAGGCTAGAGAAGGCGCTGGCTTCATCGGGGTCCAGTCAGCGGCGGGTTCCGGCTCCGCGGCGTCACGCGGCGCTCCACGACCGCACGGCGAGGCGGCCGCGCTCCGCCGGGAGAGGGAAGAGCAGCGGCGGCTGCTGGCCGACACGCATTCGACCGCCATGGACCTGCGATGCCGCCTGGAGCACAACGAGAGGGGCTGGCTGAGGGAGAAGGCAGAGCTGCTGGAGAGGTTCGACGTGGAGAGGAGGGAGTGGGAGAGCCAGCTGAAGGACATGCAGAGGAAAATAGAAGTGGTAAGGTGCTCAGTGATACTGTTTACGCGCTGCGTCTCGGTTTAATTACTTGGTTTTCAGTTACCGTTGGCACGTGAACGACCGGATGAACTGAAATGTGTTTAATGCCATTTCCAAACTTCTCTCCAGTCTTTGTGCATGAGCTCTGGCTTCAGACACTTCCCTCCTACACATCCTGTCCACCAGCAACGCTGTCAAAACAATATCCCCCATCAGAGCAGCTGCAGAGTCTGAGGAAAGGAAGGAATGGAAGGAGGAGGGCGAGGGGTCTGCTCTGTCTCTGATATCTGTGTGTAATTAGACAGAGGTGATTGAGCCAGCCAGAGAGAAGCTGGACTCACTGCGACGTGGTAGTACATCATCCCGTCTCTTGGAGGCTTCACCTTGAGCCTCAGGAACTTGTTATACGCATTTTCCATTATGTGATACACCAAACCATCAATTCAGCGACCATTTAAGCAGACTTTATTTCAATAAGCAGATGAAAAGAGTTGAACTTGTTCAGCCTGTTGGGTTAGAATGGTGGAGTTGGATGAGGTAATTTCCAGCACATGAATGGCCCAAAGAGAGGGACAAAGTCAAAAGGATGAGATCGTGTAGGCGACAAAGCCAGAGTCAAAATCTGACATGCCTCGAGGAGCAGATTAGTGTTTTGAATGAGAGAAGTTGGAGAGAAGCTGGAGCGCTGGAACAACGTGCAGTGAAGAGAACATGTGGCTCTCGTTTGCCCGTCCGAGACCAGAAAATGAGAGAGGGAATAAAGTGATGGGAAGGGAGCCCAGTCAACATGAAATATAAACTATTTTGGGATCTCGCTGGAGGAGGTTAGAGGTTATCCAGTTTTATTTGAAAGAATTGTTTGAATGTTTTTTTAAATCTATAAATGTCTCCACATCATCCCAAATTAGTTTGTGTGCAGATGCAGTATTATACTGTTAGTATAATCATATTATGACATTCTTTGTATTGAGAAGATAGTTAAACATACGTCCCTTTGTACACAATACAAATATTGTATTATTTTATTTTTTTTGGTGTATTTGATTGGATATTATATTGTGCATGCTCAATATTTGCAAAATCAAATGTTGAAATTCATCTTAAAAGTATACATTTTAAACAAAAGTTTGTTCCTTTCCAGCATGGGACGTAGCCCTTTAAGCCCTCACCCTAACCCCTAATCACATTTATTGTTTGAGTTGTGTTTACAGGTTGTACATGGGGGTTATATATTATTGTAGCCTTGATTTTTATGTTTAATTTGATATCTAACATGTTTTTGTTTTGGGGATTTCTTCTTGATTTGTACCTTGTCACCTGATATAAAACTACAGGATTTATTGCTGGTAAAAAAGATGACCTCCTCTATTATTTCTATCTCTAGCTGTACTGTGACGTGAGAACCAAGCGGGGAGTGAAGGCCGGTGGAAGGCCGGACGACGGCGGTGAGGCCCACGGGCTCAGCCTGCGCTCCACCAGCGCCGCCTCCAGTCGGCTCAGCGACAACGAGCCGCTCAGCAGCAGCAGCAGCAGCCGGTCGGAGCCGGTCGGACATCCACCGCTACCTGGCTTCGTTTGCAGAGATGGTCACCGCTCCGGCTGCCTGTGTGGATACGATGCCGGTGGTCAGCTCCCTCAGAAGGACCGCTCCAGACCTGAGCTGCTGGAGGAGTTCAGCTCCAGAGGCGCTTGGCGGCGAGACTCGGCCGCCGCCGGCAAGGAAGCTGCGGACACAACGGAGCCGGGTGCCGTGTTTGGTGGAGCGCCACAGAGAAAGGACTCAAACGGTCATGGAAACAGTGTCCGTGTTCGCCCTGAAGAAAGGCCTCTTTGGGCAGAGCTGAGCTACGGCAGCGACAAGAAGAAGAACACGACTGCTCTCAATGCTGTGAGTAAAATCACTGTTTACATCTGCTGATCATCAGTGTTGCTCTACTGTCTCCTCTGTGAGCCTCTTTGTCTTATCTGTTCATTTGAATAGATAATCACAGGGTTTTTACGGTCATGGAAAACCTGGAAAAGTCCTTGAAAAAAATAAAATCCTCAAAAGTGTTGTAAATGAGTCATGTAAATGTGTTGTATTCATGTGTTCATGACGTTCATTTACGCTGAGTTTGAAATAATTAATATGCTTTTAAAAGAAAGACGCTCAAAATATAAGCAGGCATACATACAGGCATCTATAAACATGTTTATTCTTTTAATCAAACTATTGTCTCATTCATTTGAGTCATTTAAGGTTTACTGTATGCTTTGTGTTCTCATTGTTAGTTTAAAAACTACATTTACTCACTTTTTACTGTTTACACCCAGACTTCACTAAATGTTTGGTCATGGACATTTGGTTTAAAGTCATGGAAATGCATTGGTTAAAATGTGTATGAACCCTGTAATCCTCTTTCCTCAGTGTTCAAGTCTTACTCCAATAGTTCTTCAACATTTCGTCCAGCATGTCTCATTGTATCTCCGCCTCCCATCTTTGTGCCTCAGGCTCTGAAGGAGATCGCCCGTGTGAGTGAGGAGCTTTGCAGCTACCAGGATGAGATCAGAAAGAAGAGTGGGGATAAGAGGTAAATAAATCCGCCTTTGCTACGTTAACTTCCTGACTAGAACTATGTCTTGATGCCTCCACAATACGGGTAAACACATCTCACTGTTTCGTTCTCTTCAGGAATCGATCTGAGTCCCTGTCTCTGTCTGAGGGCAGCGATAAAACCCGGTTGCAGGTCGACGAAGCTCCCTGCGACCTCGGCCAGATTTACGACGACCTCCGGGCCTTGGAGAGGGAGAATTGGATCACCTTGTCCCCAAAAAACACCTGGAGGCCAGACGGAGGGCCGAGCAAATCCTGGATCTCAGACTTTGCTGATCCAGAAAGCCACAGAGACACACAGATGACTGGATTACTCTCAGAGATCGATGCAGCGGGTCCACCCATCCCGCCCCGCTCCTCCTCCTGGACTCTCAGCTCCCCCACCTTTCCAGACACAGAACTTCACATCCCAGAATCCCCCGTGATGACGGCGAGGACGTGCCACAGCCCCT
This sequence comes from Taurulus bubalis, assembly GCF_910589615.1. Taxonomy (NCBI): domain Eukaryota; kingdom Metazoa; phylum Chordata; class Actinopteri; order Perciformes; family Cottidae; genus Taurulus; species Taurulus bubalis. The sequence goes on from NC_136600.1 coordinate 25,234,940, forward strand.
GTGCTCTAGTGGACAAAACATGCAGCAGCCCGTCTATTGTCAGGAAGTTTGAGGCGATGCTGCAAGAGAACGAAGGAAAGGTGTTGATAGACGGCGTCGTAGCGTCGGGCGCTGTGCCCGCTAGCTCTGATTGTGTTAATAAGGGCTGCTGCCACACTCGCTGGTCCTGTGATGCAAGCAAGTTCACGAGCAGCAAGCTGTCGACATACGGGACGGTCCAGAAAAGCTTCTCTGAAGTCAACATAATGACTGCTGCCAAAGGCTCGCGCTCAGATTACTGCCCCGGTGTTGGGAGCCTAAGAAGCCCCGAGCTACAAATACCTCCGATCGTCAAAGAATTACCTTTAGATTTGCTCTTGTCCTCTCTGGAAACACCGCCTGCCGGCTCCGACCTCCAGGGCTCCAGAAGAAACATAATGCTGGAACAGAAAACAGCCGAGTTCAACAGAACTTTGTTCCAGGCCGAGATGGGCCGCGGCGTAGAGAAACGCAGCGGCTGTACGGTAACAGACGCCGGCTCCCAACCGGTCTTTCCTCCGACTGAGATCTTACCCCCCAGGGAGAAAACCTCTCAGCCACTCTGTACCGACGTCACCACTGAAATCACGTTATCTCTCTCCACCTCAAATTCCACGATCCAGATCCCCGAGGTCCAATCAAGGCGAACTGAAGGTCAAGAGGTCAGATTGAAGCAAGGAATCCCTTCTGACCTTTCATCTGACCAGCCGCGGACAACAATAACCTCTCAGAGTCTTGAGGTCAAGCACAAAGGTCAAACAGCGAGCGGTCCGTCCAGGAAAGCACAATCCAGAGCGACCGCAGAGGTTCTGGTTTCTGAGCCCGTCAGTGTGGACGCTCCCAGCTTCCAGAAAGAGAATCCCCACGGGGCGAAGCCTCAGCCGGCCGGAGTCGGCGTCTCCGTCCAGCAGCCGTCTGCTGAGAAGAAACACAGGCAGAGGACGCCGCCGCGGCACGCCTCGGTTCTTCCCCCCCAGCCGGACTCCTCCAGAGCCGGGCCTCGAATGATGAACGAGCACCCCTGGAAGGCCCTCACCCTGGCTGCGTACCCGCGGCCCGAGGGATCCAGATCCAACTACGGGGCGGTGGAGAGGATTCTGAAGAATTATGAGAGCGCGGCCCGGGCTCACCAGAACCAGAGCCAACCCAACGAGATGGACTGCAGTAGTCAGCCGGCGGAGAGCGTGCCAGAACCGGACATGCCGGACATTGACCCTCTGGCCTTACCGCCCACTCTGAGACACGCTCAGACTTCAAACGCCACACCCGCTCAGCTCAGCCGCCACGCGGTGACGGAGCTGCACCTAACAGTGGAGGTGGGTCCAGTCTGACACATACAGTCTGTATACGCGCTTCCAGTGGGTGTGTGTGCTATTCCCTGTACAGATGCTAACATTTAGAGGCCTTAATATGTACATGCAAATGTCTTTTTTAGGTCAGAATTTATTTTCGTGGCCAATTACGCCAGTAGACCCGAGTGAACTCGCACATTTGGTTCTGTTTCATTCCGTTGTGAAACACTAAGCGATTGCCCTTGACTGAGGACAGCTCCGGTGGGAATGTTGTTTATTTCTGGTATGTACTAAGAGACAGAAGCAGGCCAGAGCCTCCATTATAATCTGGGCATCTGGGCCATTCTATTGCGTAAAGGCTCCTAACAAAAGGAGCAGGCGGTGTGGCATATAAAGAAAGTACTTGGCAGGATATTTATCACCCTGAACGACATACTTGTCTTTCATCTTCCAGTCCTTCCATGGGGCCTCGTGGTGGAAGTGTTTTTCTGGCCTTTGTGTAGTAATTATAGAAGTATCTGCAAGAAGCCCGCTGACTCAATGCCCTTGGCAGAGCTGAAGCGATTACGCCGCTTTAAAGTCATGCAAATGGTAAAGAAATCGTGGGTAGCGATTATCAAGGCAATTTTAATTGACTTCACGAAAAGAATGTAGTTTAGTTTAACCTAACCGAGGAGCACCGTGCAAAACGCAGTGCTGAGGGTTGTGTGAATCCAGTCAGCGGCACGGGTACGGCGTTCCGCTTCGGGTGCGTTTCCCTGCACTAGAAGGAATAGCATCTACTGGTGTGAGCTTTCCACATGAGCGCGTTCCTGTTTGAAATATGCCTGTTGTTCCCCCCAGGGCCGAGAAGACTTCCGATGGAACACGTGACAACATGTAAAGTATCTTGAGTGTGTGTGTGTGTTTAAATGTTGACAGAACGGTGTGTTAATCCTAAATGGTAATCCATTGGTTTCTCCACAGGAGACCGGCGTGACCTCGGCCTCCTCCTCGGTGCAGAAGAACTTCTCCAGGCCGGCCCGTCCCGCCCGCCGCCGCCTCCCCTCCCGATGGGCCGGCCGCTCCCCGACTTCCTCCTCCTCCTCCGTGTCCTCCTCTTCCTCGGCCACCCCTGGTGCGCCTCCATCCTTCGCCCTCCATAAACACAGCTCCTCTTTTTCCTACTCGCACGCCTTTCACATAGAGACGGTCATTATTTGACCTCCACCTCACTGTATGATTGGACCAATGAGAAGCCCTCAGTGATAACCTCTGAACACTGGTTGTACACACACACCCGGTCTGCTTCTCCACTCCTACAGAAGTGCTTTAATTGTGAGTTCACCAACTCACTGTTTAGAATGTATGTGGCATCCAGCCAAGGATGCAAGAAAAGGATCTGAAGCGGCTTCACTTCTCCAGCAGTGAAGCTGGCTGGTCATGCACAGCCTCAGAGGACACCGAAAAGGCCTCATTCATGCCAACCATCTGAACGGATGTCTGGATTCTAGCCGTGACTAGTGAAGCCTTGCAGCTCGGACCTTCCACGACTGCTTCTGTTCCACATACTGTATTTACACCACGAGATCCAAAATCTTCCAGACGAAATTCAATCCAGGATGGTGTATTTCATGTACTGTATTTTGTGTGCAACATGTTCTGTGTGCCTTTTGCACACACTGTCATGTTGCATGCACAATATGCAGCCTCGTGGATGAAGTGTCTCTGTGTGCTGAATATAGCAGTGATGTTATGCCCTACAGTACATGCCTCTGTACCTCGCCTGTGACTGAAACACTTTGCTTTACATTTTTCATTACAGTAACGCGGAAATGTGAACGTGACTTCTTTTTTTTTTTTTATAACTTTGTACCAAAGGCTGGTTTCTTTTTATGCATTTTCCTGATTTGAAAATGAAATACATTGTTTGTAACGGCATTTATTTTTTGCTGTCATTGCTGATGTTTTCAAATCAAAATGTACGTCGAACACCCTTCACGAGAGCATAAATAATGACGCTTATGAAAAACAGATCAAAAAGGCCTTTTTCTACTTTTACTAACTCCGAATGGTCACATATCAGGACGTTACTCAGCTGAGTGCTGCAGTCAGTTCTTTGGGGGTCAAAGTGGTAAATCATGTGATGACGGTGATCCCTTTGTTGTTCTTTTTGTGTAATAAACATAAGGACTCACATATTTCTCCTCTCCTTTCACATCACATACCAAAGTACCTACATTTGCACCATACCTGCATTATTCTGTGTGTGGTGTTGTCATGCTGTTACACTTAAAATAAAATACACTAAAAATGATTTATTGGCAGCTTAAACCCATTTGTGAAGCGTGACCTTTTAAACTTTAGTATTATTAACATAAAGCACTATTTAAGAAGTTGAGTAAGGTAAAAGTCGGGTTACAACCCGCTACTACCTTCGGTGAATGTCCCCGCTAGCTCCCCGCTGTAGCCAGTTAAGCGCTGCTGCTAGTTCTCCGCTAGCTCTGCGCTAGTTCTCTGCTAGCTCTCCACTAGCTCCCCGACAACCACCGAAGGTAGCGGGACCAGCCCCGACTCGACGCCCGATTCGGGCAGAGGAGACGTGGGCAGTAGCAGCAGCAGTGGGGAGCTAGCAGCAGTGCTAGCTTGCTACAGAAGGGAGCTAGCAGCAGCGCTAGCTTGCTACAGCGGGGAGCTAGCAGCAGCAGCGCTAGCAGCAGCGCTAGCTTGCGGCAGCGGGGAGCTAGCAGCATTGGGGCGCTAGCAGCAGCGCTAGCTTGCTACAGCGTGGAGCTAGCAGCAGTGCTAGCTTGCTACAGCGGGGACACCCACCGAAGGTTTTAGCGGCTTGTAACCCGACTTTTACGGTAACCCTTTAGACAAACCAGTTCTAAATTTGTGTATTATGTTTTTCTCCAATAATCTTCAATAATTTAATTTAAAACTACGAGCTCAGGCGACCTTCCCCCTAGTACAGCGCTCTTCAATCCCACAATGAGAGCAATAGCATCAATCAAACATGGCACAGTCATATTTGTATATTTATTTATTATACCCCGGGTGACCGTTCCAACTCACAGAGATGAAGCACCAGAAGTCTGGCTGCTTCAGTCTCGTTGGCGGACGTCTCTGGTGACACCGTGATCTCTGTGATGGTCGCCGGGCTGCGTGACGGCAGCGGAGGGAACCGCCTCTCGCTTTGATTGCTCGGGTGTCTGCTCGGTATGCAACGCACCCCTCCATCCACGCTTCCGCATTCCTTTTTTCTAAATGTGTGGGGTTTTGTTTGCGTCAGAGGGTGTATTTGTGTTTGTGTCACCAACATCAAAACACCTGTATTATTCCAGAACACACACGCACACATGCCCATCGTCTTACATAAACATTAAGGGACAGGCACACACACGACCACACACACACACACACACACATCCTCACCCTGCATCCACGGACACCTGACCCCCCACCCTGAAACCCGGCACCCTCGGCCTGACTGAAAAAACAGGTGCAGCAGTGTTGCGGTGCCAGACGTCCTACCCTGGCGCTGATATAAAAATAAATATTGTCATCCTTTTTCCTGATGCCGAGCCTCGCGGTGCGTTGGCAGCTCCTCTCTGTTTTTCCTGTGTCGAGGCCGGGGCCGGAGCGTGGATTCCCAGTACTGGCCCGGGCTCAAGTCTGGAGGTTTCCAGATGCTGAGACCATTATGTAACCAGTATTAACTGTTTTGATTTTAATGCGGCTTAAAAAACAATGGAAATAACTGTATTTTATCATGCAAAACGTAGAAGGCAGGTTCAACCAGAGACGGGTCTTACCAGTCTACCATTGATGCCCCAAAACATTATACATGAATACATACATTAGACAAACAACAACAATCAACACAGTGCAATAGAAACACTATATTTACAATAGAATCATATTATGGGGATGTTTTCAAAGCTTTGGTTTGAAATATGCATATTACAGTAAATAGTCACATTTTGTGGCTCAACGGTTGTGTGTTGTGTGTTGTTACCGACACATCCCTGTTGCTGTGGAGGTGTTCATTGGCCCTCCACTGTCACCTGGCTCTCCTCCTGCATCTCCACTGACCTCCTCAAAGGAAACCTCCAGGCCCCCGGGAGTCTGTGGCACCTGCCAACCTGCCATTCTTCCTGCCCTAAAATAGAGCCTCACTGGCACTTATCTGTGCGTGTGTGTGTGTGTGTGTGTGTGTGTGTGTGTGTGTGTGTGTATCTTGGTAAGTTGGTATAGAGCCTTGCTGACTGCAGCACATTCCCTGACTTCCTGTGGAGAGACAGACAGCTGCATATCGATCAGTACACTGATGCATCGCTTTAGAGGCCACACACAGTATACACACAATATACACACAGTCATATACAGGAACACACAGTACACACACAGTACACACACACAGTACACACTGTACACACACAGTATACACAGTCATATACAGGAACGCACAGTACGCACACAGTATACACACAGTATACACACAGTATACACACAGTATACATACAGGAACGCACAGTACACACACAGTATACACACAGTACACACACAGTATAGACAGTCATATACAGGAACGCACAGTATACACACAGTACACACAAAACACACACAGTACACACACAGTACAGATACAGTATACACAGTCACACACCGACGTATAAGCAACGACATTTGTGCATCTCTCTCTCTCTCTCTCTCTCTCAGGCACAGTGAGATTATGGTTTGGGAATGAACATTTATAAAAGAATATAAACAGTCTGGACAGCCAACTACACACCTACCACACAAAGACCTAACACACACTTGTGGACGACTTAAAGACTGCTGTGTGTGCAGATTCAGGTGCTGCTCTTCTCAGAGTGATATTTACAGACAGGTTGCAGGCGAGCTAACGGAGCTTAACGTGCCGAGTCCGGAATGCCGGCCGGGATGATTCCCACCGACCTTTTTGAATTCCTTCCCCACTTTTAAATAGAACAGAGAGGTTCTTTTGAGTCTATTGCAGTCTTGGATGCAGTAAACCTGTTTGTGGTACAGTCATGGATACCATTATAGTTGATTTGAATCTTATATATATATATATATATATATATATATATATATATATATATATATATATATATATATAAACAGATTCAAATCAACTACAATGGTGCCACTGTTACCATTAGGGCAGCTACCTGCACCTAGCATACGTACCCTGTTACCATTAGCACAGTCAGTAGCTACCTGCACCTAGCATACATACCCTGTTACCATTAGCACAGTCAGTAGCTACCTGCACCTAGCATACATACCCTGTTACCATTAGCACAGTCAGTAGCTACCTACACCTAGCATACATACACTGTTACCATTAGCACAGTCAGTAGCTACCTGCACCTAGCATACATACCCTGTTACCATTAGCACAGTCAGTAGCTACCTGCACCTAGCATAGATACCCTGTTACCATTAGCACAGTCAGTAGCTACCTGCACCTAGCATACATACCCTGTTACCATTAGCACAGTCAGTAGCTACCTGCACCTAGCATACATACCCTGTTACCATTAGCACAGTCAGTAGCTACCTGCACCTAGCATACATACCCTGTTACCATTAGCACAGTCAGTAGCTACCTGCACCTAGCATACATACCCTGTTACCATTAGCACAGTCAGTAGCTACCTGCACCTAGCATAGATACCCTGTTACCATTAGCACAGTCAGTAGCTACCTGCACCTAGCATACATACCCTGTTACCATTAGCACAGTCAGAAGCTACCTACACCTAGCATACATACCCCGTTACCATTAGCACAGTCAGTAGCTACCTGCACCTAGCATACATACCCTGTTACCATTAGCACAGTCAGTAGCTACCTGCACCTAGCATACATACCCTGTTACCATTAGCACAGTCAGAAGCTACCTGCACCTAGCAAATATACTTCGTCTACATTTTCTGATAGTTAGCGAAGGAGGAACAGAGAGAAAATTGTCTTTTCTCACACTTTCAGGGTCTCTCGGCACATATTTATTCAGAAAAACCAAGGAAAAGTGCATTTTGTCAGCATTAAATCAATGTTATACTTGTCTCTGGAATCGTCAGTGTTTGTTTTCACGTATGTATATTCAGGGCTGTGAATAGCGGCAGAGGATGTGAGGATGGAAGTGAAGGATTTATGCTCTCAGTAACCATAGATCCTCTCAACATCCCTCTGTTTTGGCACCTTTCCCTTCCCTTTCCTGCACATCTCTTGGTCTTTAAATCATCCTCGTCTTACTCTTAATGCTGTTGGTCTGAACGCTCTCAATTCTTACTTATCTCGTATCTCACCCTCCACCTGTCTCCTATAACTGTACAAACCTCAGTATTTACACGGACGCTTTGGCTACACTCAGACACATTATTTCAATAAAACAGCTCCAAGTCTGTGGTACTTTATGTCTGTCTGTGTTTGCACAGTGGGTGGAATGTGATCACAGAGCAATTCACACGTTTTACTGCCTTCAGAAAGGTGGCAATCCCTCATATGATATGACATGTTTCTCAAAGGAGTTGAACGAGACCATTCCTCAAAGATGAGTTGCATCTTCAAAGGATGCTTTTTAATGGCGAGAGTGGAAAGCTATAACACGTCAACACTGTTTGACTTGAACGTATCAATCAGCTCATGGTGTCAAGACATGGGCTTAACGGCTTGAATCAAACAAAACCCAATATTTTGCTGCTTTACCTTCACACAGACACAGAAGGAGCACGTCAGTTGACAATATGTTATTATTACTGTCAGCTGCCTTTGCCAACGCTGAATTATAACTCCTGTGTTATTTAAAGCCCTCTGTCAATACTACTGAATAAGGACATGTCTGTAGACTCAGAATTCTGTGTTTACTCGTGATGGACACAGAGCAGACCTCTCTGTGCAATGCATTATGGGCCAATGAAGAATACCATTGCAGTTCATATTGACAATACATTAAAGGGTTGTGTAAAATGCATGTGACACAACATCACAATAAAAGATGCATCTGCCTTTTATGCAAGAAATGCTAGAATACAAATTAATTCCAAATGACGTGACGGTATCACTCCGCCCCCTGGTGGCAACACCGAGGAACTACATGTGTGCGTTGTTGCCAATTGTCCACTTCTCTCTCAAGAGCTCCGGTTTCCGGACGGACGCATTTCAGAGTAACACTACACGACTGTCATTTAATAAGCAAGGTTGGTGCGTGCATTTTTGTTGCCAAATGGTGTGTAGTTATTGTCGTGTCATATAGAAAACATTTTTATGAAACGCTTTATTTGTCTACGGGATCAAATGGACACTTTAACGTCTCGTGACAAATAACATTCAATAGTTTAACGTTGCTGCAAAACGAGACATGCAAAATTGTTGTATTGAGACATTCAACTACAGTACATTAGTTTAATATTTAAGGCCAGCTAGCGATCTGAAATATGAACCTGCATACTTAACTTTCTAGATGTCAGAGGTCGTAACGTTTAGCCACTTCTTTTTTCTTTGCTTTACGTTACTGCTAAAACCCCTGATGATCCCTGTCCTCAAACGTTGTTCCTCCTCATATATGCCTATTTCCTTTATTTATATTATATATATATATATATATATATATATATATATATATATATATATATTTATATATATATATATATATATATATATATATTTATATATATATATATATTTATATATATATATTTATATATATATATATATTTATATTTATATATATATATATATATATATATATATATATATATATATATATATATATATATATATATATATATATGACTGAGTATTTCCTCCCACTGTCTCCATGCTGCAGCAGGATGGTGCTGAGTGTAATGAGGTGGCATCTCCTGAGGAGCAGCAGCCGAGCAGCCTGGGCCAGGTAAAGCTTTATTCATCACCATGCCGGTAAAAAAAAGTCATAAACACAAAAGCATCACGTCTCCCGAGTTGAACCCTCCATTATGTGTTCACAAATCACAAACGGGGACAAGTCTAACAACTGAAAATGCATTTCTAAGGTGCTTGTATATGCAAAACGGCAGTCCATAAAAGTAGTAATTTGAGTCACAATCAGATGGTCCACCTGTTTGTGTGACTGTAGGATGCAGAACAAGACCAAGAAGGCTGGATCTGTGTATTGATGAATTGTGATTGATTATATTTGTATTAATAAACTCCTCAAAGGCTGCAGCAGCGGCGGAGCAGTGGCTGCGTTTACTCCAGCGTCCACGGCTTCAACCTGGAGGAGGTCTCAGAGAAGCTGCAGGCGTTTCCCGGAGGCTCCGTTGACCTCCTCCAGCGGGAGTCTGGCATCGCCGTGCTGACCATCAACTACCCGTCCCGCATGAACGCCTTCTCCGGTAAGGTGGCCGTACAGTTTAATTAACACTGTGTGTAGTTGTAGACGGTGTTTTCATTGGCCCCCTTGCTCCCAGGCAGCATGATGGTGGAGCTGGAGGAGCGGGTGAGCCAGCTGGAGAGCTGGGTGGACGGTAAGGGCGTCATAGTTCAGGGCGCTGCTGGAACCTTCTGCTCGGGATCGGACCTCAACGCGGTCAGAGCGATATCGAACCCACAGGTAGAGGAGCAGAAGCATTCTTTAAAACTCTTTGGGGGGGAGAACATGTTTCCAAGGGCCTCCTTCATAATCGCAACACAGAAAACACAACTATTTTTAGGACCTTTCCTCGAAAATGTCATGAGATTCACCGTCTGCATCTCTCTGCTTTGGCCGTGCAGGATGGGATGAAGATGTGCATGTTCATGCAGAACGCTCTGACAAGACTACTCAGGTACTGAGCTCTCACTTCCCTCTAAGCTGCTCTCGTAAATATCGATGCAGACGAAGTCAGCAGCAAGCGGTTTGAGCTGAAAGGCGTTTAGCCGTTATGTAACGTGCACTCTCCTCCGTGCACGTGCAGGCTGCCTCTCATCTCGGTTGCTCTGGTGGAGGGGAGGGCGCTGGGGGGGGGTGCCGAACTCACCACCGCCTGTGACTTCAGGTAAATAAAAGAACACGGGCGAGGATCTCTTTTGCACCCTGACCTTTTCGTCCAAAAGCTTCTCTGGTCATCTGACCTCTGTCCCGTAGGTTGATGGCGTCTGGCAGCGAGATCCAGTTCGTCCACAAGCACATGGGCCTGGTCCCGGGCTGGGGCGGCGCCGCTCGACTTTGCCGCATCGTCGGAAGCCGGAACGCCCTGAAGCTGCTCGGCGGTGCCCTAAAAGTGGATCCCGACCTCGGCCTGCAGATGGGCCTGGCGGACGGGGTGCTGGAGGCGCCCCGGGCCGAGGAAGGTGCCGGGACGGTCCTGCGGCAGGCAGAAAGCTGGCTCGGCCGCTACACCAAGGGAGCGGCCCCGGTGATCCGGGCCGTGAAGAAGGCGGTGCTGTCCGGGAGAGAGCTGCCTCTGTCCGAGGCGCTGAGGACGGAGAGAGACGTGTTCGGGTCGGTGTGGGGCGGCCCGGATAACCTGCAGGCGCTGGCCAGCAAGTCCAAACACAGATGAGCTGCTCAGATCAGATCAGCAAAGTGTGTTGGTTGAGAACGCCGACAGACTGCTAAAAGGACTACGGACTTTATAGATTCAATAAATCAGCTGGGGCTTTGCCTCGGATACAATTATACGAGATCCATTGTTTGTTTTCTCTTCATGCCAATTATGAATATGCTGAAATGATTCCATGGGTGTTCATGGTCTTGTATTTCCAGTGGGGATGAAAACAAGGACCTTATCTAAATCCCTTCTGTCCCCATTAGTCAAGCAAATTAACTCCAGGTCCCCAGAAAATGTGATTATGGTGATAATTAGATGACTGGAGCAGACGTACAGTCGCACACCGATGAGGTCATTCCTCCTTACTTCAGTTCTGTCGGTTGGTCTTGGTGCATCTTTGTGGCCTCGATCATCCTCTCTCTCTCTCTCTTCGTTTGTTCTCACTGTAGCTGTCGGTTAAACAGATTATTTGGCTGATTTTCCGACCTCTGCACACTGGCTCTTGTCTATGCATGTGGAAAGAAGCTGAGGCACATGAATACATTAGACAGTTAAAATATAGACACAGATAAAAAAAAAAATTGTACGGTTTGGCTCCAATTCTAGCTCACTTTTCCATTTCACTCTTGAAATCTGCACATTCTGCAAGTGAGACGTTGTAAAAGCACAAAACTGCAGACTGAATGTCAACAGGACGGATCCCTGGAGGAGGCCGGGACTTTATCTCCGGTTCCCCACAGAGGTCATGTTTCCTGGGCAGACACCCAGCTGCGTGCTCAGAATACCAAGTACCTGCAAGGTGAGCGAGGGGGAAACCAAGAGTTGTGATTATACAGCACATAAACACGTTTATATGGTCTCCAATGGAATAAAGAGGCTGTATTGAACACTGAGTGGGCATTATGGTTTGGATTACTAGCTGCATCTTTCTGGTTGAACCTATTTTGATCATGTACTTAAAGCAACTTGGGAGAAACCAGTGACGTTGCCCAATTCTGCATGGAGCGGTTTTAGTACACGCGTGTAATCTAAGTCTGGTTTTGGATGCTTTGTTATAAGGATAGCTATTACATATTTCAGCCACGTATCCAGTGGGAAGATTATTTTTTATAAATAAAGATATAAACTGACATGGTAAAAAAAGAAAAACAACACCAATAATCAGGGACAAGAACACAAATTGAATTTTAGGATGATGAAATGAAAATGTATTCTTAAATTACAAACCTTGTAACAAAAAAAAAATTGCAAAGCAAGAACTGTTCCACAAACTTTATTCTTCAGAATGAAAGATCTAAGACTGCGCTGATGTAAGCATGTAAGAAATATAAAAATGACATAACTGGAGATCTGCAGGGCGGCCGATAGCAACGTCACGTTATTGTTCTCCGACGTCGTACAGATTTACAACCATAAGGTACACAACAAAACAAAGTAAAAACATGTACTCAAACTCAACACAGAAATATCTATTCTCATCATCATCATCATCATCATCATCATCGTCCTCCTGTCGACCAGTAGTGTTTAAGTAACTCTCTCTTCAAACATGCACAAATCACAAAACTTTAGAAACACACCAATTGAGAATACTTCAGTCGGGGACGATAAGAATACGTACGAGGTTACAGAGCCTCAACGAGGAAAACACCGATACTTCACATTCAAATGCCAATCATTTAAAAGCTGGGGAAAGTTCAAATTAATTCAATATGTACGTCTATAATGCACATTAATTTCAAAACAGGATTTTGTAAGCTGCGGGTTAGTTGCAATCAAATCTCTCGAGTTACAACGTTGTCGCACATTAATTGAGAAATTGAAAATCCCACATTGCTGAAGAGCAAAGTGCTTCTATGTTTTCTTTATCTGGATAAACGACCGAAAATATCAAAACTCAATCTGCTCTGAAATGACGCAATTCCCGGATACATCTCAGAATCTTGAAGCAAAGCCTCCATCAAGCTGAAGGGAGGAGAATCAGCTCGTAGACTGGAGGTTGGGAACTCGTTTATGTCGAGGATTCAATTCTTTGCAAGAGTAATCGGATGACTTGAGCTCCAACGAGCCCATTGGATGAGTGCTATGTTAGCTGAGAGAGTTAAGAGTGTAGATGATTAGAATGCAGCTGTTCATGATAAGGATAAAGACACGGTTTTCAGGAGTAACATCCACATTTATGTCACAGACCCGACTCCCCCAAACCCCTCTGGGTGGGAGGATAATCAATTCCAACACGAGGCTACCTTGGAGAGGCAGAAGCAGGGTGGAAAGTCATTTTTACCTTTTTAACTTCCAAAAAGTGATATGCCTGCAACCAAAAATGTCAAAAGGTGCGCAGACTGATGGCAGCTGGACGCCACAATAAGTATGTTACATCACATGATGTGCTGGATTGACCAATACGTGATGTCACGGCTCACAACAACATGCTGTATCCATCATTCACAAGCTGTGCCTCCCATGACTTCTACGTCTCTATATAGTGGATGAGAACAAAACCAAAACCATACAGATGCATCCAGATTATTGTGAGCAGAATAGAGACTACAAATGTAGTAGTTCACCTAAAAACATGGGAGTTTGTTATGTTTAATTTCTCTTTTACCGAGCAAATAAACCAAATCCGATCTGTGACCGATAAGCATACAGCGAGGAATAAATTAATGAAATGGGACAGAGCGATTTGGTGACGACGGCGTCATTGATGACTTCACACTTCAGTCACCGTGCACTGGCCGTCGGGCATTCTGGACCTTCCACTGCTACTGGATGGAGGAGGCGAGGCGGACTCCGCCCCAGGAGGGGATCTGACCTCTGGGTTCAGTCTTTGCCTCCGTGGCCTCTCCTCCCACGGCTCTCCATCGCCCCCCTCTTCGCCCTCCTCTTCCTCCTCATCGTCGCTCCAGTCTCCAGAGCCGGACTCATCCACAGAGGTGTGAGGGTCAGAGGACCGGGAGGGTGAGGCCGCCTCCTCCTCGTCTTCTTCCTCTCCTTCCACGGCCTCGGACCGCTCGTGAGAAGGTGTGGGCCGAGGGACGATTTGCAGTTGGGAGAGAGTGTCCTCCAGAGCGGGGCTGCTGCTGCCGGGCTGACCACCGAGGGAGGTGGGAGGTCTGGCGGCGGCTGGAGGGGCGACAACAGTACCGTTGACACCCGCAACCGGCTGCTGTGCTCCTGCTACTGTCGTATCCGCCCCGTCAGCAGAGTTTTCTCGACCGGCCGCCCCGACAACACCCTCAGTGTCCAAACGCAGTCCCGCCACTCCCTTCTTGGGGATATCCAAAACGTCCCTCTTCATCTTGCGCCTGCGGCCGTGCTCGTTGCGCCTGTACTGCACCATGTTCTCCAAGTCGGCCACGTACAAAAACCCGGCGATCAGCATTTCAGCGGTTTTCTTGCCCTTGGAAAAAGCGTCCTCCAGCTCGCGGCTGGTTCGCTCGTCGTACTGCCACCAGCCGTTGCGGCCCTCGTAATACCAGGCGTGGTCGCTCGCCGCGCCGCCCCGACCTCCCGCCGACGCCTTCAGCTCCTCCGGAGAGAGCAGCGTGGGCCTCTCCAGGAAGTCGTCCGGTACCTCCTGTCTGCAGAGAGCGCAGCGTTTGCTCTGCCAGGACGCTCCCTTCACGCACAGGAAGCAGAAGACATGGTGGCATGGCAGCTGCACTGGGTGGACGCAGCTCTGCAGGCAGATGGCACACTCCGGTACGGACAGAGCCGGGGACGAGTTACTGGAGCCAGAGCATGAGGATTCTGCGCTGTTCCCGCTTCCACCACCACCACCGCTGTTGTTGTTGTTGCCTTTCTTACTGGATGGAAGTGAGCTGACAGAGTGGTCTACCTCTCCACAACTAGCCATCCTGAGGAAGTACTGAGGAAAGGGGACAAACGTACATATTTTTATATTGAGCATAATCGGATTATAGATTCTAGGTATCTGCAATGGTAGCACTATTTTACTGCTGCGCCACGATCAACACTCAACTACGGGACCAGGGTTCATACACATTCAGACCAGTGGATTTCCATGACCAGACATTTAGTGAAAACAGTAAAAATTAGTAAATGTAGTATTTAAACTAACAATGAGAATACAAAGCATACAGTACACCTTAAATGACACAAATGAATGAGACAATAGTTTGATTAAAAGAATAAACATTTATATAGATGCCTGTATGTATGCCTGCTTATATGTTGAGCGTCTTTCTTTTAAAAGCATAGTATTTTTTTTTTCCAGGACTTTTCCAGGCCTGGAAATAACCATCTTAAAATGTCATGACTTTTCCAGGTTTTCCATGACCGTAAGAACCCTGTGAGACACTGTCACTAAAATACAAAATTCAACTCAGTTTATTTTGTATAGCCCAAAATCACAATTTATAATCTCTGTCCCATGACCTCACATAGGCAAAGAGTCCAAGGATGAGCCAACTAAGAATTCTAAAAAATGATACTGTAACCTACGTGTTATCTTTAACCCCAAACAAGGCTGACATTGGGTACTTACCGAAAGTGCCTTAACACTGATGTATCATGAGGAAGGCTGATGGACCTTCGAGCTCGTCACTGCCTACAGGGGAAGAGAGCAGGTGGTTAACATGAAGCGTTATTTGTGTTCACACTGTCCTGAAAGTAACGCACAGCTGTGATCCACAGTATGAAGCCATTTATGATGGAAACGCTATTTGACAACGGAAGCCCGTTGTGACCAAACAAGCTGGACTTTTAAAACCCAGACGCTAAAAACGGATTAGCATTAGCTACTAATGAGCGTTAATTCACTTCACGACTGAAATGTGACGTACTGCTTCTGCTAGCTAACCGTCTGACCGCATGAAGGGAGCCATTGTCAGCTCGTGTTGTTGTCTCGTGCTGTTGTGCAAACCCAGCTGGTTTATGACAGCGCTGGCGACGAACACAGCTAACGACATCCGAGTAAATCCCACTGCTAACGACACGCTAATTAGCTTAGCTAACACTAGATACAAAGAGTCTGTCGTTGACGTCACGAGTATGAACACAAGTCAAAGCGAACAGAGAGACCACAACAACACGACCTGTTGTGCTAACGCTGGTTCGGCTCCCGACTCCAGCAAATAGACGGCGCCACCTTCTTTCTAGCGATCAGCAAGTATTTTCTCCTCACAACAGAGACGCAGCGACGCATGCGCGGGTAACGTACCGTTGAAAATGTCACCGCGTCGATCTCGTGCGCAGTTACAGTTGGTGCAACGGCGCTGGTTTATATATATATCCGCTATCTCTCCGACATCCAAAACGTTAGCAGGCTTTTGTTGTTTTCCTCTCGAATAAAAGGAGCTGAGATAAAATCGACGACGTAAAAGCAAAGCGTACGCGCTGACGCAGCTCTGACGTCATCGTCTTCTTCTTTGGTTTTAGGCGGATGGCGTCCACAAAAGTTGCATTAGCGCCACCTACTGTATTGGAGTGTGGACCAGAAATATCTATCCGTTTAACCCCCCAAAGAATAAACAAAAATAAACAAAACACTAAATAAATAAATAAAGCTAAATCAAATAAAAAGGGAGCTATGTCACTTTTGGTGCACTAAATCCTTCCACTCTTGATCCTGTTGCTCAGCTCTGACGTCACCATCACGCGACCCTTATATCTTCTGCTCATGACCGTTCGTCTGACTTCCTGTTGGCTCGTGGCTAGAGGACGTTGGTGTCACAGCGGAGAGAGACAGGGCTCGAACAAGAGGTTTTTTACTCCCACTTTACCGAAAGACGAAGAAGCAGCACGCAGAATGTTCGCCCGCGCCGTGAGACCCACCGTGAGCCTGGCTCGAAGCCTCTCCACCTCCACGCACAACAACGCCAAGGTGGCGGTGCTGGGAGCCGCGGGCGGCATAGGCCAGCCGCTGTCTCTGCTGCTCAAGAACAGCCCTCTGGTGAGCCAGCTCTCCCTGTACGACATTGCGCACACCCCCGGCGTGGCCGCGGACCTCAGCCACATCGAGACGCGGGCCCAGGTGACCGGCTACATGGGCGCCGACCAGCTGGACGCCGCGCTGCAGGGCTGCGACGTTGTGGTGATCCCCGCAGGTGTGCCGAGAAAACCCGGCATGACCCGCGACGATCTCTTCAACACCAACGCCACCATCGTGGCCACCTTGGCCGACGCTGTCGCCCGCAACTGCCCCGAGGCCATGATCTGCGTCATTGCTAATCCCGTCAACTCCACCATACCTATTGCGTCAGAGGTCATGAAGAAGTATGGAGTCTACAACCCCAACAAGGTGTTTGGGGTCACCACCCTGGACATTGTGAGGGCCAACGCCTTCGTGGCGGATCTGAAAGGCCTTGACCCGGCTCGTGTCAACGTCCCGGTCATTGGAGGTCACGCCGGGATCACCATCATCCCCCTCATTTCCCAGTGCACCCCCAAAGTGGAGTTCCCCGCTGACCAGCTGGCCGCTCTGACCAGCAGGATCCAGGACGCCGGCACAGAGGTGGTCAAGGCCAAGGCCGGAGCCGGATCCGCTACCCTCTCCATGGCCTACGCCGGGGCCCGGTTCACCTTCTCCGTCCTGGACGCCATGAACGGAAAGGAAGGCGTGGTGGAATGTGGGTACGTCAGATCTGAGGAGACAGAGTGCAAGTACTTCTCCACACCTCTTCTCCTGGGGAAGAACGGCATCGAGAAGAACCTCGGGCTGGGCAAGCTCACGGCCTTCGAGGAGAAGCTGGTCGCCGCCTCCATGAAGGAGCTGAAGTCTTCCATCAAGAAGGGCGAAGACTTTGTGGCCAACATGAAGTGAACAGTTGGCGTTAAGCCGGTTGAAAACAAAGAGCTGTTGTGATAGTTTGCTCCGTCTTAACTTAAAAGGCATCTGGTTAAATCTCAAGATCCGTCTGTTTCCCGTTTTTGTTTTACCAGCAGAGTCATCTTGATTCAGAAATCCTGGTTTTAAGAGGTCCCTATGTATCATCTGTTCAAACATGGCTTTACGTTGCACTCTGATTACTGTACTGTGACATATATATTTTGCTAATGTCAAATTTAAACAAAATCTCATATTTTCATGTAAAGCCTGTATTAACGGGGATTTCTCTGCTTAATGACTGAGGAGGAAATACTGTCATCATTCTGTTGATATAATTAGATGTTACCGATGAGCAAAATACTCCAACAATAAACGATTTAGCTTTAAAAAAAGGAATCTTTTCTTTTTTATTAGACTAAAGTAATTTGGCTCGATAGTGTACAACCTTTTTATGAAACTAATCCAGACCAAAGGGATCATCTTTCATATCGCATGTCCAATCTGGGTCATTAGCGAGCCGACATGGGTTGAAGATATCTTTATGGTGGGAAAGCAATTAAAAGTAATTCCACACTCGATATTATAGTTAAGGGCGTTGCTTATTTTCAGAAAAATGAAAGGGGTGAATGACCCTGCAGAACATAATCTCTACTGGCATGACTGATTACTTTAGTCTGCATGCTGTGGAACACCTTTTATAGTTGTTTTATTATGATACTTATGGAAAAAGTTGCAGACTTCCTTGCAGCCGTGGATATAAACAGCCCACGGCGACTTCTTAATCAACAAGTGATCGCAGGAGTCGGCATCTGGATGAGAAAACAGACGCAGGTACAAACCCATTATAGTTTTATTTGACATACAGGTGCTTTTGGTTCCGAGTCAAGGAGCTTTACTGAAAGCACAGATTCCATTTACACAAAAAGAAAAACCAACGGTGGATTAGATTCATCACTTATGAGCATAAAACTACCTTTTTGTTGGAGGCGGAACACGTGTTAATGGTTTCCTGCTTTGATTGACAGCAGGTCACTTTGGAGTGACGATGTCACAAGATGGCAATAACAAACTCACTTTTTTTATTATTCTTTTCTTTACAAATTCTGCACCAAATAAAAGTTAAGCGATCTAAAGAACGGGAACAACGATAATAAACAGTTGCTCTACATAATGTTGCAAAAATCTACATTCAAAAAAACCAAGACGCGCAACGTTGTACCAGGGCCCCATTAAATAACCATATCAACAAGCACAATGCAGCGTCTCTGTCCGCCTGTCCTCTCTCCTCCACGCAGGCAGACGCGTCTCGCTCTGTTCTCCAGTCTCAGCAGCGTCTCCTGCACGTTTCAACAGAGGTGGGAGTGAAGGAGGCGGGGCTACGGGGTGGAAAACAACAACAACAACAACCCTTTTTTTAAGTCCACGGCGGCCCACGCCTTGTGGCTGAATGTGCCCTATCCCGCTTGTGCATAAACATTATATTCAAATCATACAGGTAGCAGCAACACCCCTGCAGAGAGGGGGAGGGGTGACCAGTGGGTGAGGATGGAGAAGGACCAAAGGGAGGATAACAGGCGGAGGTTGGGGGGGTGCTAGGCTACTGCACGAGGCCGTCTGCGGGGGACACCGGGTCCGCCTCGTGGCCTCTGCGGTGCCTGTGCTCAGTTTTGTTCCTGTTGCCAGAGTCTTCGCGTTCGCCCGTGTCTCTCTCCCTCTCGTGCTCCCTCTCTCTCTTCCTTTCCCGTCGCCCCTCTTGGTTCTCCTTGTCTTTCCGGTTGTTGCGGTTCCTCCGCTCCCTTCGCTCGATCTTCTTCCGTCCTCCTGGAAGTTGAGAAAAGGACGTGAGAAAGATGAGTAAGGGAGGAGGAAGAGGGCAAAGCTCGTCATCTTCAATTATTGTGCAAACATACAGAAGATTTTAAAGTACGTTCCTCTCCTGTCTAACATGTAGTGAATACAGATAATAATAATAAAGTGCAAATAGGTACAAAAAAGAACATATACAACATATATATTAAGAACATTCAGTTAATAATCATTTTACTTCTAAGAATCTGTTCATACTGCTTATCGATATGTCAAAATAATCTTATAATGCAAGTAGCACAGCCATAGAAACATCAAAAATACAGGTTTACATGTAAATAGTCCCAATTATTATGTGTATTCCACTGAAGAAGTCACTCTACAAGTGGCACATATGGTAATAAAGTAATGAAAGTATGTCATATTTCTGCTTGGGCGCCTCAAACACAGACACAAGATGACTTCTTTCAGTATTTTGCTGTGGCTAAAAAGATGAAAGCTGCTGTTGATTCACGGCTAACTGCAGTGCCCTGCGCTCACCACTAGAGGCCAGTCTTCACCCACAGGCAGCGGCGCTCTCCCTGTGACGAGCAGACCTTTGTCCAGAATAGAAAACCTTTAAATAAGCCCCCAATTTATCTGTTCTTGCAACACCATCTCATAAACAAAACCGAGAGTTTTGGAATGCTGAAGGTTTATCTCTGCTGGAGCTGCAGTTATTAATGATAATAACAAGATCAGCCCCCAGGGAGGTTGGAGACGGGACCTGCAGGCGAACGCAGAGGAGGCCTTCCTGTTTTCTGCTGCTGCTCACTGTGAGAGGAACGGAGGAGCACGGCCTGCTGGACGGGCTGGGGTTGTGAAACTGCTGAAGTAGGCAGGGGCATAGACACAGGGGGGAGAGAGGGAGGGAGAGGGGGAGAGATGGAGGGAGAGAGAGAGAGGGGAGAGAGAGAGAGGGAGAGAGGGGGAGGGAGGGAGGGGGAGGGGGGAGAGAGAGCGAGAGGGAGAGAGATGGAGGGAGAGAGAGAGAGGGGAGAGAGAGAGAGGGAGAGAGGGAGAGGGAGGGAGGGGGAGGGAGGGAGGGAGGGGGAGGGGGAGAGAGAGCGAGAGGGAGAGAGAGGGAGGGAGAGAGAGAGAGGGGAGAGAGAGAGAGGGAGAGAGGGAGAGGGAGGGAGGGGGAGGGGGGGGGGAGGGGGAGGGGGAGAGAGAGCGAGAGGGAGAGAGATGGAGGGAGAGAGAGAGAGGGGAGAGAGAGAGAGGGAGAGAGGGAGAGGGAGGGAGGGGGAGGGGGGAGAGAGAGCGAGAGGGAGAGAGATGGAGGGAGAGAGAGAGAGGGGGAGAGAGAGATAGGGAGAGAGGGAGAGGGAGGGAGGGGGAGGGGGAGAGTGAGAGGGAGAGAGGGAGTGATGGAGGGAGAGAGAGAGGGGGAGAGAGAGAGAGAGATGGAGGGAGAGAGAGAGAGGGGAAGAGTGAGAGAGGGAGAGAGATGGAGGGAGAGAGAGAGGGGGAGAGAGAGAGGGAGAGAGAGAGGGAGAGAGATGGAGGGAGAGAGAGAGGGGAGAGAGAGAGGGGGAGAGAGGGAGAGAGATGGAGGGAGAGAGGGAGAGAGGGAGAGAGATGGAGAGAGAGAGAGAGGGGGAGAGAGAGAGAGGGGAGAGAGAGAGAGGGAGGGAGGGGGAGGGGGAGGGGGAGAGATGGAGGGAGAGGGGGAGAGAGGGAGGGGGGAGAGAGGGAGGGAGAGGGGGAGAGATGGAGGGAGAGAGAGAGAGGGGAGAGAGAGAGAGGGAGAGAGGGTGAGGGAGGGAGGGGGAGGGGAGAGAGGGAGAGAGGGAGAGAGAGAGGGGGAGAGAGAGGGAGAGAGATGGAGGAAGAGAGAGAGAGGGGGAGAGAGAGAGAGGGAGAGAGAGAGATGTAGGGAGAGAGAGAGAGGGGAAGAGAGAGAGAGAGATAGAGTGGAAGAGAGGGAGAGAGAGATCTCCCGTTTACCCTCATCCTCTCTGGATGTCTGAGCCTCACATTCTGGACTAAAGACACTGAGATCTACCTGATCACCGTTTAATCTTCTTCTAAATAACGAAAGAGGACCGAGAGATAAGGGACGGACCTGTGCATGTGTGTGCACGTGTGTGCACGTGTGTGCACGTGTGTGCACGTGCTCACACACAGTATACGGACGTTACGGTGTTCACATAGTTCCGTTACAAGACGGGAAAAGTTACAACAACAAAAAAAGAATGACCCCCAGATCGTCCGGGCCGGTGGGCGCATGGCTGCATGCAGTAATCTGGTCGTTGACTCATCCAGGGTCTGCCCCCCGTCCTCTATAAACACAGGAAGTCCCCTTCGCTCTCATTGTTTTCTCTGTCCAGACACCATTTACAACTATTTACAAGTTCAGTGGATTAGTCATACTGTAGCCCCCCTCCCCTCCCCCCCCCGGGCCTTTGTGGAGCCGGAGGAGAAACCTAATCCATGCCAGTGTTGAGATGATTAGCAGAGTGTTTATCAAACCGACCCACGGCCGGTTAGCTGGAGCGGTTTCTGACGGGCTTCTTGTAAACTGTTTAA
This sequence comes from Taurulus bubalis, assembly GCF_910589615.1. NCBI lineage: Eukaryota > Metazoa > Chordata > Actinopteri > Perciformes > Cottidae > Taurulus > Taurulus bubalis. The sequence continues at coordinate 25,256,947 of NC_136600.1, forward strand.
TGACATGTGTGTAATGGTCCCCAAATGAGACACCTTCAGAGGCTTTTGGCACTAAGCGCGTTCCCAAGAGCCGCTTTACATGGATGCTGTTTGACAGGCAGTTGGTGAGAGGTCGGCTTTCCTTAATTAAAAGTGGAGGACACCACCAATTAGTCCTGCTTTGGCCGAGATATCCTGAAAAAGCTGTTTTTTTTTTTCCTAAATTAAGCTTCCAGCCTCCTGGCTCTATGGTTTTATCTAATTCCTGCGAGATCGCTAATAAACAAATCTCCCAAAATGTCAAAGGTGGTTTAATTCGCCGTAACCGCCGCAGCTGAAGCACTTATTTAATGCCAAGCCCTTGAACACTGTCTATTTTGTTGTGTAGCAAAAAGCTCGTAAAAGTGAGGATATAAATATACAATGCAAATAACAGTGTAGTAAAAGAGAGCGCTTGTGAATCTCTGTGGTCACTGGTGTGCACTCTATACATGCTCCACTTCAGATGTTGTCATTGGTAGTAAGACTAGATGCTCTGTAGGAGATTTATCATGACCAACACAGTACAAATATTGACATTCATTTCAAATTATGGGGAATCTGGATCCAATTAAGAACGGTCTGTAACTTCTCTTAGGTTCCACATATGATTAGTGCCAGAAGTTAAGAACATTTGCTGTAATGTCTAGTTAATCCCTCTCATGGTATTTAATGAACTAGGAAAACAGATGAGAGGAGGAAGCAGACGGATCAAATGGGAGAGAGGGGCACTGAGTGTGTGTGTGCGTGTGTGTGTGTGTGTGTGTGTGTGTGCGGTTGTAGGCGCACTGTGTGTGTTATGGTGGCACATCCTCCGTGGCAGGCGCTCTGTCGTCCGGGGAGCTTTTGGCGGGAGCCAGGCCGGGATTAAAGGCTATGGGCCGTCCCACAAGTGGAATGCCTGCCGCATGGCCGCCAGGATGTCATGAGGGGGGTTCAGTGTGTGTGTGTGTGTGTGTGTGTGTCGTCGTCATTGACTGGATGAGCTTTGCTTGACTGTATGTAATGTGTGTAATTGCCAGATCTGTGTGTGAGTTATTAAAGGAGGCTAATGTCACGCAGTCTGGAGAGGCGGCCAGGAGGTCGGTGGAAGGACACATGATCCAGCTTTAGCTTGAGAGACAGCGGCGGATGAGGATGTGTGTCTAAACATTCACAATCTCCACTGCAGATAACGAGGGAACGGAGCCAAGTTTCTCTGACTCTCCGCCAGAATATGTCAGCGTGTTTCCTTCGGTTTTACAACTTTTACTGACGTGGTATCTGTAGTTTAAAACATTGTTTGGGGGGGTTAATCTGCACCGAGTGGCGGTTGGGATTTTGCCGTGTTTCCATCGGACTGGAGCAATAGATCAACATATTCGCAAGATTGATGCGACTCATATCTGCGCATTGAATATGGAACTGAAGCCAGGAGGGGATTACTGCAGCATGAAGACCTCAAGCAGTGGAAACAAGCTGGCCTGACTGTTAAAAATTTAGGAGAATTCTCCCGCCAACAATAATACAATAGTTTGAGTGTGTAAGTCCACAACAACATCTTGTTGTTTTTAGTTTGAGAATGGATTAGACTAACAATACATGTGCTCATTATTGAGCTTTAAAGATGCTGCAAAGCAGATTGTTCTAACTTTTGACCGGCAGGCATTACGTTTTTTATACTAAGCTAAGCTAATCAGACGCTAGCTCAAGCTTCATATTTAACACAGACAGACGTAAAGGTGGTATCGATCTTGTCTTCTAACTCTCAGCGAGAAATGCAAGAGGATGAAGCGAGCAACGACTCGAGTGGAGGAGTGAAACGCTGTGGCGAGGAGCCGAATGGGATGAGGAGGAGAGGGAGGAGGAGGCAAGAGGGCAAACGAGGAGGAAGGAGGAGGAAGTATCAGTGTCTGAGGGCTGCTGGAGGATTACTGGGGCTCTCGGAGGTCGGACCACTGACCCTCTAGCGTGTGCAGAACGTAAACAGCGAGGAGAGGCAGATAATTAGCCCTCGTTCCCTGCGGATGCTCTCGGAGTCGAGGGCGACTAATCGTCCAGCGCGGGGCAACGTCGAGAGTGTCTTCCTTTCCTTCTTCCTTCGTCCTCCTCCCTTCTCTCCGAGCCCCCTCCCCTCGCCGGGCTCAGGCTACATCAACAGAGCCGTCGACTCCGCACTAAAGGCTCGGCCCCGACCCGACTGACTGGGAGCGCCAACGGGGAGCTTATATGGGGGTCTGTGTTTTCTTTGGTGTGGTAGGGAGTGTGTGTGTGTGTGTGTGTGTGGAGGGGACGAGGATCAGCAGAGAGATACAGATAGAAAGTGAGGGAGAGAGGATAGCGGGGGTGACAGAGGGCACATTTCACCGTCTGCCTTCAAATAATCACGTCGACCCACAAATTACCACCAAGAGCAACGGCCGTGTCGTTATTTCAGTGAGACAAAGATGGTATGTGTGCACAGATTTGTGCATTTGTCTGAAAGAGAGGGTGTATCTGTATCTGTACTTGTGTGTGTGTGTTTTGCGTGTGTGTGTGTGTGTGTATTGGCAGCTGTGTGGATAAACCAATACTGATCCCCTGGTCGCCGCGTGCCTCCCAGGGGGAGGATGTTGATGTTGAGCTGGCTGTTTCTGCTCCAGAGTCAACTGCTTTTCTGCTGCATCACACACACACACACACACACACACACACAGACACACACATGCACAGAAACATGCACACAGACACACACACACACACACACACACACACACACACTGTTTGTTCTGTAAGTGTGAGGCCCCAGGGGGCTGGATCTCAGCCTCCATAGCCTGGCTGCGATTTGTCATTTAACACTACAGAGGCCCGGCTAAAAAACAAGCATCCATAGCCGCCAAGCAGCCCGGTAACCACACACACGCAGTACGCACACACACACGCAACACGCAGCGCTCGTAAATGCACCGCAGCAGCATCGGGATTTTTTTAAGAAGAGACGAGTCCGTCTGAAAGCAGTTTCAACTCTCTTCATTAGATTGCTTTTCCCTGTTTACAAGGAGCGGAGAAAGCAGTTTTACTGTTGAAAAATCCAAAGAGGTCTCGTGGGAAAACACACACAGTTTACCCCGTTGCAACATCACACATGTGTGTTCCCCCCGCCGTCCTCGCTGCGACCACAATGACAATGCTCTGAGTAAACAGTCGTATTTCTGAGCGGAAGACCGACGGGCTTTGAATGTACAAGCTGAAGCAGCACGGTCTGGAATTCATAGAAACTGTGGCATGTGGCCGCGAGTGTGATGGGGCAACAACAGGCAGCGTCTAGAATGTGGCCATTTTGATTATCGAAATATGAATAATCTGTTTTATTTACTCGGTGTGGCGATCTCAATAGAGACATGCAGCAGGTTGTTCTCCTGCGGGCTTAATGAAGATCATAGTCCCACAAAACTTTGGTGAGTATCTCCTCGAAATACATCAAAATATTTCGGCTTGCATCGGGAATCGTGTGCCATGACTTTTCTGAGAGATAAAAAAGCGTGAAAAACGGCGAGAAATTCTCCCATTGACTTGAATGGGGTTTCAGCGTGAAGAGAGCAAAGAAACCCTCATCTTTGTGCCCATCGTGACTCACCATACTTTCACGTAGAGAAATTATCTAAAGTTTAAAAGGTTAACAAAAGTGTGGGGTTTATTTGCCTAATTGGGCATTTTTTGATAGCTAGCTCAGTTTTCATGTAATCATTGTTCAAGTTCAGTAAAACCTGTGTCTATGACGCAATAGCTGCTCTCAAGTCCATCACAAATACAGAAATTACTCCTCAATAACACATCTTACTACTGGTAATGTTGGCATATATACATATACTGTATAGCGCGCCGAACAGCAGGCCTAGGTATAAAATGCACGGCCCGCCACTGATATATATATATATATATATATATATATATATATATATATATATATATATATATATATATATATATTACCGGTTATTGAGGTACATTATATGTCTCTCAATAACCGGTAATAATATTGCGATGTCTTACGGCAGTAGTCGCCACACCATCAAAACTTCTTGCGATATTTTCTCGTTATCAACTACGGTTGTCTTTACCTGGACATTTCCTCCTCTTGACCAGGCACTCTTTGATCTCCGAGACCTCGGGGCAGGGACTGCCAAAGGGTGACGGGTACTGGAGGACCTGCCGTGTGCGGGTCTCCTGGCCCCGCTTGAACCCACAGGTTCTACCGGGCCGAGAGCAGGGGCTCCACTCGCTCCACTCCGCCACCTCGCAGTGCACTGCCGGGGGACAGAGGGACACAGGCGTCTTACAGGTGTTGTTGTTGTTGTTGTTGTTGTTGTTTTCTGACACAACCCCACACCGGACTGACCTTGTGCCGTGCACTCCATGAGTGCGTCGCTGGGCTCGTACTCCTCTGGACAGACGTGGTGGCACCTCCCGCTGAGCTGGTACAGGCCCGGCCGGCACCGCGCGCATGTCTCGCTGTTCACACACGCCTCGCAGTCTGCAGGGCACCCTGGGGAGACGACAGCACGGTCACGCATCTCTGAATGCAGCGGCCACATCTGACACATACGCACGCTTGATGTGTGCGTCATTCTCTAGTCATCTCTAGTGGGCCAGACCAGTAAAATCACAGCATAATAACCCATACATAACCACACTATTTCTCTGTTTAAATCATTGGTGAAGGTTTTTGGATGATAGCCACTTCTTTTGGATGACACCCCAGACCCCGCGGCGGCCATTATCAGACCAAAAAATAAAAAAAAAGTCAAGCAACGTTTCTTAAAGGATCTCCGGAACCACAACGTTGATTAAGTTCATTTAAATTGCTGAAATACAGTAAAGCATTGTGGGAAGAGTTCTATCGGAACAGAACAAATTAAACTTACCGTTAAGTTGATGTAATTACCAAAAACCCGCGGCTGTAACGTTTTACAAAAGCGTTCATAAGTACACTGTACAAAGTTGCAAATTGCAGATTTTAAATCCTAGCATGCACCAAACATATGGTGAGAAAGCAAAAAGCAAAAGAAATTCTTGCAGACACTGATTCTTTAGGTCATTATCTTCCAAAGAGGGGTCTTACAACTCTGCAAGCTGTTGTTTAGGCCTTGAACCGTGGAGTTGGAACAACTCAGGGGACAAGACATTTTGGGGAATCTCAATAAAATGATGCTCAGATCATGCTGGATGTTCATAGTTATGATCAGAATATGGTATACAAGTGAGTTACTTGAAGAAAAAAAAATTATATGATATAAGAAACTATTAAAACTCATAGGGGGTCCATACGACTACCTGAAGAATGGATAGAGGGAACCCCAGAACGCCTCAGGCCCCACATATGGGGCTCTGGGGTGCAAAAGGTCTTTTTACAATAAACTAGAAACATAAAGACCCAAATTCAGCCCACTGTTGATCTGCCTGGGCTCTCTGCAGATTCCCTCGCTTCATGACGGGATCCATTTTTAAAGACTTGCAACTCAAGGAACTCCTCGGTGACCCCAAAGTCTCATCAACACCACGAATGAATACGGCCAGTTGAGCAACATCTTTAATAATGTCATCGATTGCAACTGAAAATGCTACAAATGACTTGACTTTATGCTTCTTTTGGCTCCAAATCTGCTGAAAGATCGGAAATCCTACCCATCACAGTATTCCTCGTTAGGCTAATGATGGCAAAAGCCTTGGACACCCCTGAGGTAAATAGAGTAGAATAAAGGTCTACTTGCACCCCCGTCCCGATGCATGCGACCTGAACACTCACTGGGAACACACTCCCTCTGCGTGTCGCTGCGGACCAGCCCCTCGGGGCAGTTCTCCTGGCACTTGCCGAGGTGGAGGTAGAATCCGGCCCGGCAGCGTGTGCAGAAGTTCTTGTTGAAGCAGGAGTCGCACTCCGCCCTGCACTCTGAAACACAGACCCCCCGCCAGCGTTTATTTAAACTGCACAAGTTATCGTGTGTGTCCTGCGTGTTACATATACAGGGTGTCAGAGAGTGTGTGTGTGTGTGTGTGTGTCTCACTGGGACTACAGTCAGATGGATTTATGATTTGAAGTAAAGCAACACTTGGTTTCATTTAAAGCCAAGTTCGTACTGTATGCATAAATAATGCCATGTTTCATAAGCAGGTTATGGAACTGTCTGTCACATGTACACAACTCAATGTCAAGAGGCCACACGTCGCTCCAGGCTGAGATGTGCTGCTTGAGGCCTTGCATCCATTCAGGGGGAAAGAAGTTACACAAAAGTCTGGCCCCCACTGACGCAGGTTGCTTACTCGTGCAGGTGTTTCTTTCTGGGGAGCGCGTGCCATAAAAGCCCGGAGGACAGGAAGTCATGCACACCCCGATCTGCTTCATCCCAATCCTCTCCAAATGCATGAAGAAGCGCGGCTTGCAGGACAGGCAGCCATTGTAGTCCGAGCAGGTCAGACAGCCACCCTGCTGGCACCCTGAGCTCACACCAGAGATCTCTGTTGGCAGGAGCAGAGGGGACGGGGTGAGTAGGAGTTTCACAGCGCATACAATTACTGTTGGAGGCATATTAAACAATGAAAGTTGAATTTATCTTAATGGAGAGCTCCAACAAGTCTCTATCGTCTCATCCCATCCAACACACCCTGTGTAACACACACACCTGCAGCTTTATCACTCATCCTGGGATGACCATGAACACAGCATGTCATCCCATTACCTGCAGCTGCTTGCAAAATAAAGTTCCTCCTTTTGATGTCTGCCATACGATGCAGAGTACAATAGAACAGATATTTTCTGTTAGGTCGCCATGCACCAACCAGGATTAGGCTGATAACATGAAGTACAAAGTACAAGTACATGAAGTTCAGCCCACGTTGTTATGAGGGGTTATGCATTTCTAGAACAGATGTCAGATCAGACCACAATAAGTACATCAATGAGATGCGATGGGTTAATGTGGTATAAGTGTATGTATCGAGTGCATTACCAGTTTCAGTAGTAAAAACTAAAATCTTTAACAATTACTTAAAACAAAGGAATCTATTTTTGTTAACATTTGATAAACATGAAAGTTCCTTGTTTTAAGTATTGAAATATTGAAGTATAATCATCTGTATGTGTATCTGTAGGCATAAGTATTTCAATCCAGTATCAGAGGAATAATCACCATCCTCACGGTGCCAATGACAGCTGTTTATACTTTGTTTCCAACATGTTTATGTGCATCAGTGCTGTGGTGTTCACTTCACGTGGATATTCTTCACAGTGGGGGTTTCATCCCCCACTCTTCACTTTTTTGTGGGATGATTCACCAGACTGTGTCTGCCCTGCATGAAAGCTCTGCTTGTAGGTTTTAATCACTTTAATCGCATGTTGACAATTTGTCCCAGGCCTGTTTAATTTATTCCAAATTACAGCCTCTGTATTAAAAAAAAAAGGTCAAAACTTTAAAGTCTTAAAGAACTAATTGTATTCAAGAAGAAACACATTCAGAGGGATGTTTTGCAGTCAATTATGTGTGAAAGGTTGCATAACAAACCTTGTTCAGTATGTGATTAAACTTAGATGACACACACAGGAACACAGAGGGATGGCTGGTTGGATGGGGATGTGTGTGTACATATATATATATATATATATATATATATATATATATATATATATATATATATATATATATATATATATATATATATACTTGACAGGTTCCATAATGCTGGGCAAATCAAAGAGGATGTTTTAGGTTCCGGTCCCGATGTTTTAGTCACAGTACAATTGTAATATGAGTTTAAATACCATTGTAGAGTTGTACAGGGATGAGAAAGTGATATATAAATATATACGTATATATATAGGAGCGACACCTGTGCCATAGAGTCAATATGTATGCAATAGACGTGACATACGTTCCATGTTCTACATACTTGGTGCATTGGTTCTCCATCCCCAAAGGCTCTGATTGGAAAGTGTTGCAGGAGTCACACATGGCAGGCAAATCAAAAGCAAGCCTGAAGAGCGTCCAAGGAATTGGTTTTCCTCTCCAGCCTTGGCATCTCATGCCCCTGCTCTGAGCTAGCCCTCTTCCTTCTCCTCTGGGTTCTGGGTTTGGCTGACAGTTTACCATAGATCACGTACGCTTTGTTTGAAATATCTGGACAATCTTTACAACTGCAGTCCATTTGCCCACATGTGTTCCTGCCAAGATGCCCCCGTTCACAGAAGTCTTAAGACACAGGAATGTGGCCTTGCCCTCACACTCGCACCGACACAACCTCAGTTGGACTTGCACAACATGCCAACAGCGTCACATGTGGATAAACACACACTCACATGCCTGCACACGCGCAATAGAAATAGAACCGTGCAACACAACAGAAGTCACGTGAAAACAACGGTTTGGATTCCATCATTGGAGACATTTTATAATCCAACGTTAATTTAAGTCACGTGGTTCCCACTGCTAACGCCCAGGCGCCCACACGCCTTCCCTTCTGGATGCATCATCGCAGGCAGGAAGCTCGGCGCTCGGGTTCAGTCCCGGCATCGTAATTTGGGGCGGGTTGACTCAGTGGTCATTGACTCCCAGCTCAGTCTCACTCCTGTCTTTCCTTCTGAAGTGTGAACTCATTCACCCTTCACCAACTAATCCTTCCATCCTCCCCGGTATCTCTGCAAGTGTCAGCTATCTGCATCCTCGGAGGAAGTTTAGATTCTGTCAATTAATGGGTACCGAGTCAGAAAGGCAGGAGTTTCCTTCTCTTTCAGCCATTAAGAAAACGATGCACCCCATATGGGCTCTATGGCAGATATTGCTATAAAAACTGTACGATTCACTTCTTCCTTTACTCATAACCAGTAACATGTACACTGATATTTACACATCTGAACACACAACTCACATTATACTCTTTTATTATAACACCAACATGATTCAAATAGTCCTAGTGGTTGCAGAGATACACCTTTTTTTTAGTTTGGGTATAGGTGGGTTTTCAAAAGGTTAAAACACATCTATTTTTGAACAAAATCCAACATATACTAATTTCTCAAATTCAAATTTCCCGAAAAGCACATTGTTGACACTTTGTTCAGTTTCAAGATGTAAGAAACCAAGTGTTAGAGTGCTGTCTGCCCTCCAGCCCCCCTCTCCTGAGAGGCTCTTTAAAATAGTTTAGGGGGAAATAAACATTTAAAAGGGAGAATCTGTGTGTCCTGGTGCGGTGCAGCGTATAAAGCAAGCTCTACAACATACATCCTACACATCTGAGAGTAATCAACCAATTGATACAGTAGGAAATGTTTCTGTTTTTTTACTGTAAAAACGTCTGTCTCGTGTCATTTATATGTCGGCTCGCTGCAGTTTAAATGAGATCTGTTTCGGCTGTTTCCCTCTGATGAACAGTAAACACCTTCCACGTTCACTTCTTCAGGTCGGACCTAAACTACACTGAACAGAGCTGCCAGGAGCAGGTAACCCCAGGACCCCGTCCAAACTACACAATAAACACACAGTTAGCCCCGGATGCTGCACGTCCCTGCTCTTTTTTTTTTTAAAGTTTCCACTTTGGTGGTCACAAGGGAAGAAATCACACCAAGAAACGGTGCTGGTGCGGACAACAGATCTGAGCTCTGAGATTACATGCAAAGCGATGTAGAGAGCCCCAGATGGCAGGGATAAAAACATCACCGAGAAGATCTATTATTCTATCTCTCAGACAGGTTTCAGCCACGCTGGCAAGCAAATATTCCAGTCTCCAAATGCTCTTCTCCAACAGCCTTTAGTCACAGAGCACATCTGGAGACCCTCAGGGATAAAGTGTGCGTAGGAAGAGTAGAATAATACTCTTTATTAATACTTATTTCACCGTGTCATGGAAATTGACTGGCCAAAGCTCAAGAATGGAGACACAATGTTGGACCGTGGGGAGATATATGGGAGATGAAATACCGTGGGACTTGAGTGTTTTCAGGATGGAACATCTCTGGTGGTTTTATGGAGCTTGCTGTCAAATTGGCATTAAAGAAGGAGGTGGGACATGATTTAAAATGTTGATACTGAGTTGAATTTTCATAAATAAAAACGTGATCTGAATCATCAGAGGAAACTTTCCCCCCATGAGTTTCAAAAACGTGGCAGTGTGAGGGAACACACGCTGGACAAGCTGGAGTGTGTATCCCGCTGAGCGTGCAGTGGTCGGGCCGGACACCCTGCAGCACTGCCGGCGTGAAGGCTGCTGCTCTGGCCGCTAGAGAGCGACGGGAACCAGGAGACTGCGCGCAGAGAGCCGCCGCTGCTGCTGCTGCTGCTGCTGCGGGCTCCAGGTGACAGACAGCCGGAGCAGACCATGCATCACTCAGGCTCAAAGCAAACAGAGGAAAAGTGGACTAAACATGGTGACGTTACTGGAGGTATCATGCATGGAGCATCCAACCTGAGAGATAACAGGCTGTTTGATCAGAGACAACTCCCCCGCTTTATTACAATTCACGTTGGTGCGTAAAATCATGATGGAGAAATGGGTTATGAGTGGACATCTGTGCTACACTGAATATATTTTATAATCAATATGCATCTGGAAGGTCAGTACAATCACTCTTACAATCTGCCAAAATTAGTTTTGATCTTACATGATATAATAGAGAGAGAGAGAGAGAGAGAGAGAGAGAGAGAGAGAGAAAAAAAGAGATGCACTTTACAAATATAAATGCGCCTGTCGTCAGTCATTCATTTAGATATTTACAATAAACTGAATATTAAATGCACCTTTATTTTTTGGGGCAAAATATGTAGAATATCGGCTGGAGACCGCTGAGACTTGTCGCCTCTTTGAGTAAAACGGGGAAATAATAATACTAATAATAGAGAATGTGCTTTCGCGTGTGCGCGCACGGGGAGCCGCGCTCTGACCCATACTCACGTTTGTGCTGCCGGTGCCTGGAGCTGCTGTGCTGCTGACAACCCGTGTAATCCATGCAGTGCAAGATGATCAAAACAAAGGAGATCAGTTGTAATTGCATAGTAGCCCAGAGGTGAGACTCGTAAAGCCAATGTCAATGTTCACCAAGTCACTTGTGGAGGAAGATTCCGCTCTCTTGCCCCCAGACGGAGGCTGCGCGTGCAGGGTCGAGTGCTTCAGACGCAGCAGGACCCCCAGCTATGTGGTGATATGTGGTGGTGGTAGTGGACTGTGGCCCAATGGTGCCGGGGCCGCTTAGACTGTAACATCCTGGATGGGATCCTCATATGTGCCAAGAAAGCCAGAGTGACTCAGGGATCCGCTATCCGTGCTGTGATGAAGAACATCCCTTCGGAAGAAAAGACCAAAAAACACGCCACAAAAAATCGATTCTCATCCGGAGGAAAGCAAAATCACGGTGGAGAAGATGGAGATAATTATTATTTATGATTAACGCGATTCTTAAAAAGTTTGAGAGAACATATCCATGAGCAGAACTCCAGATCGACCTTCCTCCTCCTCCTCTTCGTCTTCTTCTTCTTCTCCGCGTCTCTCTCCGTGGAGGTGCGCCGTGCGTCCCGGTGTGCGCGCGGACACTAGCGTGCCAGGCGCGGGGAGGCTCTCTGCTTCATGTCAGCATCAGCTAGAGCGCACAAAGTAGAAGCCGGCCCGGGACCCACAACTGGTATTAGAAAGGGGATCTCGAAGTTGAAGTTCCGTGGCTCTTTTGGCTGTCAGACACACACTCTCACACACACTCTCACACACACCTCCTCTCGCGCGCGGTCGGCGGCAGGGAACTGAACAAAAGTCAATCTCCGCAGTTTCAGCGCTTTTCTGCTTTGCGTGCAAGACCCATTCACTCCCCTCCTGCCGGCCGGCTGATGACTTCAGCCCTCTCTCTCTCTCTCTCTCTCTCTCTCTCTCTCTCCCTCTCTCTCTCTCTCTCTCTCTCTCTCTCTCTCTCTCTCTCTCTCTCTCTCTCTCCTATGAGCTCCAAAGTTTATTTAGAGGGCAAGCACCCCGCGTCAGAGAGAGAGAGAGAGATAACTTAAGTTATTTCAACGAGGTTTTCTCTATGATATATATTTATATTATATATATATATATATATATATATATATATATATATATATATATATATATATATATATATATATATATATATTTTGTGTATTTTTAACACAAAATAAGAATTGATAATTGTGTTCTTTAAACAAAAAAGAAGGTTTATTTATAAACCTAACAGAAGAGATCTTTTTTTCCACCTAAGTAAATTGTATTATAATCAATAAAGTCCTTTAAACATGTTTTAAATCTCCGTTATGACAGTGGTGATGTGTTATGACTTGATGTCATTTTGTGCCTTATGATGTTTGACTTTTTCCCTCCAGTGTGTGTTCAAAAAGAGAGGTGACCAAATATCTTTCCTCATCCTGACTGAGGAGAGATGAAATATGACTGACTTTACTGTGAGCTTATAATGATGTGGATGCTTATGAATATATTTGTGCATATATGATATTTCTCCTGCAAAAAAATGTTTTTTTCAAAGGATAAAGTAGTTGGAATGATCTTTATTTTCAATACAAAATTCCAATTTTGACGTTTGCAATGGATCAAATGCACCTAAAGATGAGCCAGTGAACCAGAGAGTAATTTACAGGATACTGTGTCTATTCATGTGCAAGTATGATCATTATAATTGTATATGTTATTGCTTGTTTGCTGTGGAGGGAGAACATCCTCCATGTGCACAGCAAGAGCAGCAGCATCTCTCCGTGTGGCCTCTAGAGGGAGTTAGCTCCATGAAAGCTTGCTGCACATTGTCATAACAGACCAGCGAGGCCAGTGAGTTATGGTAAACTGTTGCACTTGACCTCTCCCTGCTGTGTCCAAATGTGCTGTTGTTTGTATTGTTAGGATGACTAAGAGGGTAATATCCACAACACAATGAGTAAATATCTTATAAATCACACGGAAGATGCATTCAGGACTTTGCTTTGGATCCCATTGATAATACATCCTCCATCATCAATCACGGTTCCAGATCTGCTGTCTCTATTCTCAGTTCGCTGTATACATCAGGTTTAGTGAAGCCTCTGGAGATCGGAGCAGAGCCGTGTCGAGGGGTGAAGCCTCATCTGTCTAACTGCTGTGTTGATGTTTAGGGGTCCAGTCTCCTCGTCGGGGCTTCTGGTCTTCCATCAGTCACTGGGCTCAGCAAAGCAATGCAAACACAGTGTGGATGCTTTCTTTATGGGAATACTTCCTGGTTCCCCACTTTAAGTGATGCATTATAGTTATATAGTCATGTGACGATGCAAACAAGATCTATATTTGAACAAAAGCCCATATTGTGTTAGACAATGTCATGTAATATCACATATAAGCTCATGAGTGTTACATTTAATTGTTTTGGCAAAAAGATTGGAGAAATATTATAATGAAATTATGAATTCTCCCTCCTCTCTCTGCAGCAGTTTGGCGCGAGGGATGTCGAAGAATAAAGCTCGTCTTTGTATCCCAGTCTGAACTGGCCCCATCATCCCCTGGGGGTAGTGCTATGTGTGTGTGTGTGTGTGTGTGTGTGTGTGTGTGTGTGTGTGTGTGTGTGTGTGTGTGTGTGTGTGTGTGTGTTGGTGTGTGTATGTGGCATTGGGGTGCGCAAGGTTAAGGTCACTTGGTCAGTCCCTGTGACCGTCCAGTGAGAGAATCAGTCCACACCTGCAAATGAAGTCGGGCAGGTGCACAAACCCTCCCGACCAAGGATGGATGCACACTACAAGCTTCTTTTTTTTTTTTTTAATACCACGTTTATTCTTATTTTAGCCTGCCTCTTAATTAGGCCGTGAGCTAAGGGAGGGGCATGAGAGTGTGTGCTTTTCTGGCCAAGCAGTTAAAACCTCTATAGATTCTCAATCTGTCTAAAACTAAAGAGGACTGCATGACTCTTTAGCCGCTAAATACTTCACTTTGTCTGTCTCTCTAGTGGGGAGGAGGTACCGCAGTAAGAGCGGCACCTTGTGCAACATGTTTGTTAGGTCACACACACACAATGCTCTGTGGTGAGCAATAATGAATGCCAACACAACTTTTATTACCAGAGGCTAAAGTGTATCAGACACGTATGAATCCCCAGCATAAGCTCCAACCAGAGGTTACAATCACAGGCTAATAAGCAGATGTCCACTTTCTAATATTCATCTGACATTGCACAAATCCATTTATGCTCTTAATCCTCCGATGAGCAGCAAACAGACCAGCGCACCGCAAAGCCCGTGCCTGTGATGTCCTGTGACTCACAGCATTCCCAGATGACAGTGACAATGTTGATCCGCTGGTCCTGTCATCGGTTAATGAATTAGGCCGGGCTCAGCGTGGACAGCAATTGATGGCGCGTGTCTCTCTGGGGTCTGAGAAAACACCGCGGTGCCGTCTGTGGCCTTATATGCAGGGTTTTTGTTTTCTGACGTCGCATCTATCGGCGCTGCAAATAGACCGGTGGGCCATCCGGAGCATTCTCTCAGCATGAAGCAAGCAGAGAGGGACGGGGCGGCAGAGGAGGGACAAAGTTATGAAAATAGACGAGCTCACACACACACACACACACACACACACACACACACACACACACACACACACACACACACACACACACACACACACACACACACACAGGATCTAGAATTTCCAATAAATAATCATTGATTCTTGAAATTCTATCACACACAGAGCCGGGGAGGATTAGATGAATATAAACAAGGATGAGACAGGTGCATGTTGTGGGGCAAACTCATCTTAAATGTGTGTGTGTGTGTGTGTGTGTGTGTGTGTGTGTGTGTGTGTGTGTGTGTGTGTGTGTGTGTGTACTGGGGTGATTGAGGGGATCATTTCATTGTAAGAGGGATTGAGAAGGTAGTCAAGGACAGATAATCACAGAGCAGGTCAGAGGTTTGTATGAAGAAGGTCAAAAGAGAAGGGAACTATTTTTACAGGCTGGCTTTCATGTGATGCTTTATTTTAGTATTGATATTATTATTTTACTGAATGATTCATTTTGTGTTTATGTATTTATGTGGGCGGAGGAGGACGGACAATTATATAACAACAAATACTCCTCCTGTGTTTAATTAGTGTTATAAGCAATAGCTTGACTTTTGCAGAAAGGCTCTTTTTCGCTTGCTTGCTGAGAGTTAGACGAGATGATCGATGCATTCAATATGCAGTCACTGTAGCTTAGCTTAGCATAAAGGCTGGACACAGTAAAACAGCTAGCAGGAGTCTTTCCAAACGTTTTTAAGTCCGCCCACCAGCACAGCTAAAGCTCACAAAACCAATATGTTGCATTAATTATTGTTTATGTTTCATCTTTTCTGGATAAAAACGTCCAGAAGCAGGGACTTTCTGTCAAACTGGCAACCAGCAGAGACAAACCCCCCATCTACAAATAGTGTTTTAACACTTTAACATTTTGGTTTTGTAGCTAGTGGACAGAGCCGGCTCTCTGCTTCTGGTTTCAGTTCATATGCTGAGCTGACAGCGTTTCATCAAGTGCACAGATATGACAGTGGCATTGTTCTTTTCATCTATTTCTTGGTCAAAAAGGAGAAATGTGTTCCATTCCTTTAACCCCGTATACCTGTGTGTGTTTATAGATTAAGAATACGTATGTGCACATGTCCGTGTGGAGATATCTGCTTCATGATGTACTCAAGTGTACTGGCTTTACTGTGGCAGTGACCCCAGGAGGAATCCCCTCAGCAGGCCTGACTAATTTGGCCATGAGCGTGGCATTAACTACACATTCCTTCCGAAGCGGTGTCTCCACTTCCCTCTCCCCCTCCGACAGCAGCACTTTAAATAAACTGAGGGCTGTTAGGAGCGGCCGCCGCCTTCTGCGTCTGACCCCGAGTGCGACCTCCGCTGATGTATATCCTCTTCTTTTTTAGCCTCTCTTTGAAAAATGTGACTGGCCAGTGAATTGTCAAAGTGACTGGTGTGACAGGGAAGTAAAGAAAGTCCTGGGCTCTTTATCCCCCCCACCCCAAAAAAAAATTAGAGGAAAAGTCAGTGAGCAAAGCCAGCCACCTCTTGACAAGAGTGAGAAAGTTTATATATTCTCTCCCCTCCTGCAACCCCAGTGTCGGGTTGTGAGGCCGCGGGGAGACGATGACGCGTACCGGGGATCAAACACTGCTGCCCAGGAAGTTTTAATCATCGGCGCACCATCAGTTGTTGCCAAGCAACAGGTGAGGCAGGCCCCAGGTATTCTGTATGTGTGTGTGTGGTATATTTCTGGTGGGGCAATGGGCGGCAGTGCAGATCAGGGTGTGTATAGAGGAACCTCTGGGTTATTTTATTAATCTGCATGGGGAGTCTATTCTCTTTCTCCTTGATGGAACCCTTTCAGCTCTTTCTTTATGGCCGGTGGCCCGTCTGCGCTCCACTTTTGTCCCGTGGTCGTTCAGCTCCACGGGGACCCGTGTCGGGCATCCCCCTTATTAAAGAGAGCCTTTGAGAGTGTAGGTGTACTGGATTGTGGGGTTGTGTTTGAGAGATGCAGCGCACTGTTATCGCGGTGGAAAGTTTGCAAAGCTGAGTTCGCAATGCAAATGCTGTAAATCATTTTTGTTGAATTTTTCACAACATATGGTGCAGAGAAACTTCAACATTACTCGATATGTAGAAAGTTGAAAGAAGGCAGATGGCGTGAGCTTTATTTTTCTAGTGAACAATTCCCCCTCAATTGAAGGAGTTCTAATGGAAAGACCCTGAATTAGAACACGTGTGAAAGTAGAATCTACCCCTTCGGTTTCTCACCCAGAGAACCGCACCGAGAAAGATGAAGTAAATTAATGCAGACGTTTTTCCATCCAGAGAAAAACAACGGGGGCTCTTTCCCCTCTTTCAGCAAATCTGAGCGTTGGCCAAAATCCGCTCTGCTGGAGTTACCGGCGGCTAACGTTAGCTTGTTGATTTCAGGAACTGTTAAGACACGGTGGTTTTAACAGTCAACAAATAGCTGCTCAGACGTTCCAAACATTAAGACGCTGGAGTCTCAAGTGTATTATCATGTTGGAGCACTCAGAACACTTTGGAGGGAAAGCTCTGTGATGTTGCCTCGGCCCACGTTGTCTTGAGCCGATTCGAGGATCTTATTGCAAAGGAAGTATCATTTACAGTACTACAACATTTTACATATAATTGGATCCAAAAAAACATCTCCAGAGCAGTTATCCAGACAGTTTCCACCAGACTTCTTCTCCCGAACAAGATTAGGAGTCTACACGCCAGCAGCTCTGTTGCTAAATGATAATCAGAACAATGCGTGGGATGTATACCATGCTAGCTAGCATCTGCTAGCTAGCATTAAACACACAATTCAGCTGAAGCGGACTGTCATTCATTTTGCAGGTATTTGGTAACGAAACAAAGTATTAGAACAAATCTTGAGCTGATGATGGTGCTGGACGAACAATGACGGGATCACCAAAGTTATTATAATTCAAACGCCGGGCAATCTATGCTAGTTGTTAATCTGAAAACTAAAAGTGTCAGCCTCAACGGCCAGGCAATCATCACGTCAGTGGGATTCACCCACTGGGGACCCGCACCCAATTTGCAAATATTTATTTACAGCATTACAAAATGTTGGGATATTTTAGTCTGCACCGACTGACATAGCCTCAAAGCTAGCGTAGGTAAAAAAACACACAACATGCACTATTTTCTAGATGGTTTCTACGTTTTTGCGTCATGTAGGACATTACGTAACATCTTTGTGGAAATCAGAAACCCAAATACAAGCAGGTTGTGATGTTTATGGAGAAAGTAACATCAATTATCTGCCAGCTGTCATTCGGTTGTTATGTTTATTAACCAAAGAGGAAGAATCTCTCCCAACAGAGGCCGGAGGCACAGAAAATTAACAAGTTTTGATTATTCGTACACAAGCAATCCATTTCATGTTTGAAAACCAGTCATATAAAAATACCCAGGAGCCATAAAACAGCAGGATTCTAGGGCTGGTGTTTCATAATGAAAGCCATAGCTCATTCCTGCTAATGACCAGAGTTGCAGTGTCTAGCAGGGACAGTACACATGAACTCTACACAGAGCAAATCCAGCTGAAGTGTGGGACGTGAAATAAAGTTAGATAAACAAACAAAAGCAAAAGACACAACAACAACTTGGAGGCTTGTTGTGGAGCCAAGCCTGTAAGTGCAGAGCGGGTCTGATTGTACTCTGGCTTTGTGTACGGCTTGTTCTCAGGGATCAACTCAAACAGTTCATTCTGGAGCCGGAACCAGAGAGAAAAGACAGGAGAGAGGTGACATATTCATAATGCAGAAGCATGAGAAAACAAAGAATAACTCAGTACGTTACAATATATATATATATATATATATATATATATATATATATATATATATATATATATATATATATAAATATATATTGTATGCTACAGCAGGTGTACACCCATGCACACACACGCACATGCACACACACACACTGAACACACACACATACACTGAACACACACACACTGAACACACACACACACACACACTGAACACACACACACACTGAACACACACACACACACTGAACACACACACATACACTGAACACACACACACACACTGAACACACACACACACACACACACACACTGAACACACACATACACTGAACACACACACATACACTGAACACACACACACACACACGCACACACACACACTGAATACACACATACACTGAACACACACACATACACTGAACACACACACACACACACTGAACACACACACCTAACACACACACATACACTGAACACACACACTGAACACACGCACACACACACACACTGAACACACACACACACTGAACACACACACATACACTGAACACACACACTGAACACACGCACACACACACACTGAACACACACACACAGCCTTGTTTCACCGCAATCAAATAACAGCTATGACATCCAATTCTCAAAATAAGTTCATAAAATGTCTGACAGTGTTAAGTTGGAACATCTTTTTGAACCCAGAGTCGAGCAAATTATGGTTCAATGGTCATGAAAGTATACAAAAACCATCACCAATGTTTGCAAACATCAGCAGTACCAACCGCACCAATTATGGTGAAGAAAAACTCTGTTGTGATGTTTCCCAGAAAGTAATCTGGTTTCAGATCACATTGGTGATGGTTTTCCTCCGGACTGAGATCCCCTGAGTCGATGTGCAATATACCAACAATATTTACCCGCAGAGCACTTGAGTGGAGCCGGACGGCACACATGCTCCACGTATGTGGAGCACATGAGGCCAGTAAAACACCAGCGATCCCGCATCTGACCAAAAGAAAGGGGCGACTCGCTGCAGTGGCTGTTTATAGCCGGTGATAATGGCCTCCATATAAAAGCAACAGTGGGCTAATTATGTTCGTGAGTTTGTGACATAGGACGGTTATTTTGTTGCATGCTGCAAAGTGCATTTGTTTTTCAAAGTTTGACAAATAAGACAAAACATTCATTCTGAGTTTCAACAGTTTCCCCCCATAATGGCGACTAAAGCATGTTTAAAGTATGGTTGTGGTGGGGGAATTAAAACCGCTGGTATAATGACAGGAACATGGTCATGGTCGGCATTTTTCCCACCGTTTTGCAGAACCACATATATGCAATAAAAGTATGTATTAGTGGAAGAATGGCAGGATCATGTGAGAGAATCCCATTGCAATCCAGTCCAAATGGTACTGGGAGAGGCTTTTATTTTGAAGGGCGTTTTGTTGGCGACGTGAACACACACAAAAATATATTCTCCCGAAGGTGAA
The DNA here is from genome assembly GCF_910589615.1 of Taurulus bubalis. Classification (NCBI taxonomy): domain Eukaryota; kingdom Metazoa; phylum Chordata; class Actinopteri; order Perciformes; family Cottidae; genus Taurulus; species Taurulus bubalis. Next base: position 25,276,753 of record NC_136600.1, read on the forward strand.
TAATTACTGATTGCTGTTACGATCATCACTGAGGGCTCAGTGTCCACAGGCAGGTTGATTTGAATGAGCTCATGTCGGTGTCCTCACGTTTTGGGCTGCAGCCCAAAATGGTTTCTGCCCAGTCCCCAAAAGACACGAGTCCTCCTTGGATGAGCCTGAGATCCTGGACGAGGCGGAATCCACTCTGATTGGACTGCAAAAAAAAAGGGTTCGGGAAAAATCTGGCAGAGAGCATTTTTTTCAATCAGCGGACCTTTGTGTCCTCAGAGGAACTCTCATCCAGGTCAAAGGTCAACGTTCTCTGGACGCGGACAGACATGTGGAGTGGGAGGCGGCTAATGCGGCGCGGATCGGGTGGCGCTGAGGGACCGCGATGGGATGCGAGTGATACGGGCCGGCTTGTTGTACTTGGATGATTTTGCTTGGCAGTGGATATTCCCATCCTTGATCGTGACTGAGATGAGTTGGAACCAGGAAATACCACTTAGCTTACTTTTAGCGCTAATGTATGTGTATTATAATCATGCTTCAAAAATTACCCTGGGAAATAGAACCTGATTGAAGTGAAAAATAAAGCTGCACACACACACACACACACACACACACACACACACACACACACACACACACACACACACACACACACACAGACACACACACACACACACACACAAAGGATATGGTGAATATAACTAATCGTCATAATAGATGACTCATTGTCATTTCCGTGTGGAACTTACCGGAATTTTCAAATTATCAACAGGTGGCACACAGAGACAGTGTGTGTGTGTGTGTGTGTGTGTGTGTGTGTGTGTGTGTGTGTGTGTACATGCCAGCTATAGCATACAATGCAAGAAAGGAATTATATTACATGTCATATGTACAATATTAAATCATATATGCTCACACTAAACACACACACACACATACATACACACTGAACACACATACACACACTGGACACACACACACACACTGAACACATATACACACACTGGACACACACACATACACACTGAACACACATACACACACTGGACACACACACACTGAACACACATACACACACTGAACACACACACACACACTGGACACACACACACATACACACTGAACACACATACACACACTGGACACACACACATACACACTGAACACACATACACACACTGGACACACTGAACACACACACACACACGCACTGAACACACACGCACACTGAACACACATACATACTGAACACAAACACGCACGCTGAACACACACACACACACACTGACGCAACCCATTGACAGGTATGGATGCTTTCCTCAGTAGTGTGTGTCCAGTGTGTGTGTACTCAGTAGTGTGTGTCCAGTGTGTGTGTCCTCAGTAGTGTGTGTCCTCAGTAGTGTGTGTCCTCAGTAGTGTGTGTCCAGTGTGTGTGTGTCCTCAGTAATGTGTGCGTGTGTGTCCAGTGTGTGTCCTCAGTAGTGTGTGTCCAGTGTGTGTGTCCTCAGTAGTGTATGTCCAGTGTGTGTGTCTTTAGTAATGTTTGTCCAGTGTGTGTCCTCAGTAGTGTGTGTCCAGTGTGTGTGTCCTCAGTAGTGTGTGTCCAGTGTGTGTGTCTTTAGTAGTGTTTGTCCAGTGTGTGTGTCCTCAGTAGTGTGTGTCCAGTGTGTGTGTCCTCAGTAGTGTGTGTCCAGTGTGTGTGTCTTCAGTAGTGTGTGTCCAGTGTGTGTGTCTTTAGTAGTGTTTGTCCAGTGTGTGTGTCCTCAGTAGTGTGTGTCCAGTGTGTGTGTCCTCAGTAGTGTGTGTCCAGTGTGTGTGTCCTCAGTAGTGTGTGTCCAGTGTGTGTGTCCTCAGTAGTGTGTGTCCAGTGTGTGTGTCCTCAGTAGTGTGTGTCCTCAGTAGTGTGTGTCTAGTGTGTGTGTCTTTAGTAGTGTGTGTCCAGTGTGTGTGTCCTCAGTAGTGTGTGTCCAGTGTGTGTGTCCTCAGTAGTGTGTGTCCAGTGTGTGTGTCCTCAGTAGTGTGTGTCCAGTGTGTGTGTCCTCAGTCGTCGTGGTTAGCAGCTCTCGGCCTCAGAGGGATTACATCCAGCGGAGCTGAAACCAAACAGAACTCGTTCAGCTCCTCTCATGAATCACGGCTTTTCCTTTCTCTCCTTCTGCGTCTCTCTTGATGTGTTTGTTATAAGGTGTTAAATCAAAGTTATTAGGCTATAATCATTTTTTACAAGACGAGACTACAGCGGCTCAATTCCCCGCCGATGCCGCTTTGTGTATGTTCGGTTTTGGGAGATAAAAACATTTTCTCCATCTGAGCTGAGCATAATTTATGGCCTCCATGGTCCTCTCCCTTTAGCTGTGCTGCTGCAGTTATTTACTCCAGGAAGAGACGAGCGTGAATGTGATGTTGTTCTAGAAATACCGGACCGCTGGAAACTCTGGAACATATTTTTGTCTACGTCATAAAAAGCTGACATTCATGCTGCTTACATTACTTTCACAATTTCTGAATCATTCTGAATTACACAATCGCAACTGAACAATGTTTAATGAAAGAGAAGAGGAGGAGGAGGAGGAGGAGAGGAAGAGGAGAGGAAGAGGAGAGGAATGCACGAGAGATGATGGTGTGTTTCTGCAGATAAATCAAACGGCCGCATCGTGGCTGTGAGCCGAAGTGAGCGCTGACAACACGGAGCGAGTCACATAGCAACTGACTTGAGGTCAGTTATTAAGGAGCGGAAATTTATGATCAGTAAATGTTCAGCAAACCTCACAGAGCTTGAATAACATGAGAGGCCTTAGGGACACTACCTCTCTCTACCTCTCTCTCTCTACCTCTCTCTACCTCTCTCTCTACCTCTCTCTACCTCTTTCTACCTCTCTGTCTCTCTACCTCTCTGTCTCTCTACCTCTCTCTACCTCTCTCTACCTCTCTCTCTTTACCTCTCTCTACCTCTCTCTACCTCTCTGTCTCTCTACCTCTCTGTCTCTCTACCTCTCTGTCTCTCTACCTCTCTGTCTCTCTACCTCTCTCTACCTCTCTCTACCTCTCTCTCTTTACCTCTCTCTACCTCTCTCTACCTCTCTCTCTCTACCTCTCTCTACCTCTCTCTCTCTCTCTACCTCTCTCTACCTCTCTCTACCTCTCTACCTCTCTCTACCTCTCTCTATCTACCTCTCTCTACCTCTCTCTACCTCTCTCTCTTTACCTCTCTCTACCTCTCTCTCTACCTCTCTCTACCTCTCTCTACCTCTCTCTACCTCTCTACCTCTCTCTGCCTCTCTCTCTACCTCTCTCTACCTCTCTCTACCTCCCTCTACCTCTCTCTCTACCTCTCTACCTCTCTCTGCCTCTCTCTCTCTACCTCTCTCTACCTCTCTCTCTTTTTTTTCTCTCTCTCTCTTTCCTTTCTCTCTCTCCCTCTCCCTCGCCCTCTCCCTCCCTCTCTCTCTCAATTCAATTCAATTGGCTTTATTGGCATGAATGTTGGAACAACAATATTGCCAAAGCTTCTCTCTCTCCACCTCTCTCTCTCTCTCCCTTCCTCCTGTATCTCTCTCTGCATCTCTTCATCATCTGTCACCTCACTTACAGCTGTGTCATAACCACTCTCACAATAAATATTGGCCCACGCAGACACGTCGATGTGTGAACACACACACACACACACACACACACACACAGAATGTACACACCACACTTTTGGAGGACGACCCGCCGTCTGAGTCGTCACGCAGGGACACATCCCAGTAGGGTTGTCATCGGCAACGGTGGAAACAAACACACATGAACCGAGAGCAGCTAGCGGATCACAGGTGGTGCAACGCAACTTATCTATTTAGCATGAACACCACTGTAGTGATGACACACACACACACACACACACACACACACACACACACACACACACACACACACACACACACACACACACACACACACACTAAACAGTATCTGTTTTGCAGACAGGAAGACCTTCAAATATGTTGAGTGAATGTTCTCCATCATTGAAATTAATCGTTTATCTCTCCCTCTCTCTTTCTCCCTCTGTCTCTCCCTCCCTCTCTTTCTATCTCCCTTTGTCTCTCCATCTCTATCTCTCCCTCTCTCCATCTGTCTCTCCCTTTCCCTCTCTCCCTCTCTCCCTCTGTCTCTCCCTCTCCCTCTCTCCCTCTATCTCTCCCTCTCCCTCTCTCCCTCTGTCTCTCCCTCTCCCTCTCTCCCTCTATCTCTCCCTCTCCCTCTCTCCATCTGTCTCTCTCTCCCTCTCTATCTCTCTCCCTCTGTCTCTCCCTCTCCCTCTCTCCATCTGTCTCTCTCTCCCTCTCTATCTCTCTCCCTCTGTCTCTCCCTCCCTCTCTCCCTCTCTATCTCTCTCCCTCTGTCTCTCCCTCCCTCTCCCCCTCTCTATCTCTATCTCTGTCTGAATGTGGAAATCATTTCATCATTTCCTCAAAGTCAAAATGTCACGTTTCTCACATTCTTATCATGTTTAGGTACATGTGTTTACACCACCAGAGAGCCGGCATTCCTGTGTGTGTGTGTGTGTGTGTGTGTGTGTGTGTGTGTGTGTGTGTGTGTGTGTGTGTGTGTGTGTTGGTAAACATTTAGTTGGTTTGAAATTAGATTGCCCTCTGGGTGCAAAGGTAATCTCAACTCTCAGGTTTTATAAACACCTTAGCGTGGGGCTGTGTGTGTGTGTGTGTGTGTGTGTGTGTGTGTGTGTGTGTGTGTGTGTGTGTGTGTGTGTGCACCGCATGCTCTGTTTACCCACCTACACAGACACACTCCCTTTGCCCTGTGCGTGCCCTGAGGGAAACATGCACAGCACAGACTCACACACATAAACAGACACACACATTTTATGACCCGTCTAGAAAAACAAATAAACAAACTTCACAATCCCCCTGAGCAACGGCACACGCACAACACAGACACACACTTTCTCTCCTGCTGTCTCTCTCTCTCTCTCTCTCTCTCTCTCTCTTTCTCTTTATTGATTATGATCAATCACTGCAAAACAGATGCTTAAAGAATCATTTAAATACAAAAAGACATTGAAAACCGCATTGTGACATTATCAGAAATGAAACCGTCAGTACATTACTAACTGGTTCCTCTCCGCCTCCCCCGGCCTCGTGGATGAAGATGCTGCGACACTCTCCGCTAATCTCCCTCCCTTCATCTCTTCTCACCCTCCTCTCCTCTCTCATCCCACTCTCCCCTCCTCTTTCTCTCAGAGTCACGGCTCATTGGAAGACAAACATCCTGACCCTCCGCACACCCCCACCACTCCAGCAGGCCCATCTAAAAACTATGCCTCCCTCTATTCCTCCCTCCTACCCCCTCATCCCTCCCTCCCTCCCAGCTTAGCTTGTAACCATATCCTACCTGCAGCATATCCTTTACATGCATTCATCAGTGTCAGCCATTTAGGCGAGCTCTTAGAGGGCAAGAAAAAACCCAAACACAACATTAAATTAGCGGCAGAGGGAGAGTTGTTGTGCGGCTGCTGGTGTGATGTGGAGGCGTCCTGCAGAGAAGGCATGCGTGGCATCAGCAGTGTGACCCCCTGCTGAGCCTGAGAATCCCTGACTTGGTTTTTATTGACCAAGGATCCGTCTGCTGAACACGGAGCCGTTTAAATCCCTGCCATAGTTCATATTGCAGGGAGATAATACAGCGTGTGGTTCATTTATTATTTTAGCACTTTAAAAACCAACCTATTTTTAGGCCCTTTCCTCAAAAATGTCATCCCCAAACTAAAAAGGGTGTTTCTCTGCAACCACTAGGGCTGTTTGAATAATGTTGGTGTTATAATAAAAGGTACACATGTGAGATTTTGTTCAGATGTGTAAATATTAGTCTATATGTTACTGGTTAAGAGTAAATGAAGATGACACACAGCAAAAAAAAAAGGTTTCAGGTCCACCTATCCACCTATAAAAAAATCACTTTCAGGATGATTATTTCTTTGAAATGATGCAGCTGTAAGGTCCAACTCTAACCCAAATCATAGCTCAATATGTGAACATTCTCTAACCCAAATCATACACAATATGTGAACATTCTCTAACCCAAATCATACACAATATGTGAACATTCTCTAACCCAAATCATAACTCAATATGTGAACATTCTCTAAGCCAAATCATACACAATATGTGAACATTCTCTAACCCAAATCATACACAATATGTGAACATTCTCTAACCCAAATCATAGCTCAATATGTGAACATTCTCTAACCCAAATCATAACTCAATATGTGAACATTCTCTAAGCCAAATCATAGCTCAATATGTGAACATTCACTAACCCAAATCATAGCTCAATATGTGAACATTCACTAACCCAAATTATAGCACGATTGGTTTTTAAAAGGTTAAAAGGAAAGAGTAATGCAGGTGAAGACTTTTTTTTAACTCAAAATATGTTCAATATTCAGCACTGGTTTGGGTTTGGGCTTGTTGGGGTTGATTTAGGTTGCTGTCGGTAGACATAAGACCCACGGGCTTTCTCACAAGTGTGACGACGCCGCCGCCGGCTAACCACCATGTCGGTCTGCTTCCTGAATCAGTTCCACATTCGGGAGGCCGGGCGCTCCACCAGGAGTAATCCTCCATGCTGGCTGGTGGGACGATGCTCGCTTTGTAGAGAAATGACAATCAAACTGGAGGAGATAACGCAGAGGAGATGCTCACCTGGACCTGAACCGGGGTGTTTGGGTGTTTTTGACTGCTGTGGGTTCGCTTTAGTGCTGAAGCTGTTTTGTTGAAAATGAAGCTGGACAGCGGAAAGTATGAGTACAGATAAGACAGCCAAGGGATGGTGAGAAGCAGAGGGATATTTAAGAGACGCTCAGTCTAAATGCTCTTGTCTGGAGGGAGGTAGTAATCCTGTCTGAATTGTTTTCTCCTCTGTGATTAGAAGCCGTCATTTCCAAAGGGATAATTGCTGAGGAATGAAATCAAAGAAAATCTCCAGGACTTTGACCAAAGCCCTCTAAATGCTGATTCCCCTGCAGACAAGAGGTATGACGCCACTAAAGAAATACCTCAAAAAGTAAGAAGATGCCCCAGCTGTTGAAAAAAAAGTGAATATTTCGTCCCAGTTTCAAAAAGGTTCTCGCTGACCACTCAAAAAAGGACATTTACCCGCACTTAAAGTTGCATTTACACAAAGTATTTAGTGCGACAGCAAATGTTAGTCCATAGCAAGTGTTCAAACAAGACAGAAACAAACATGTCCGCTGTTTAACGCAACCTTTTTGAAGCTACGGTTGGGTGAACTGGACCGCCAAAAGCAATGCTTTGTGTTCCTGTGTGTCATTCTCTGGCTGGCCTGGGACTGTTTGAAGTCGAAGCCCTTCATTGATGAGCAAAGAGAAGCTCTCTGGAGTGATGTGTCACGCTTTCATCTTTCCCCTTGTTTCTGTCATATGTTCATGGCTTCCTCGTGACAGTCCCAGTCACGGGATGAAGCCAGTGTGGACGCTGTGGGAATGTCTTTGAGGTCACGGGGAACAATGAGAGGTTAACAGGAGAAATAACGGGTGGGAGAAGAGGGTGTGTTTTAACAGCTTGCCATGAGTGCATACCTTATTAAAGCTGTCCTGCATGGATCCTGCAGCACACACACACACACACACACACACAGAAACATTTCCCAAAGGAATGATCAGCTTGCACCGTAAAGCTCAGCAGACGTTTCACAGTTGACTAAAAAGCAAGCTTGAAGGACTTAGATTCTTTTTGAAGGACTTTTATCCAACCTGCTCCATCACAGAGGAATGTTCTGCAGAATCCAGGCTACAAATTATTCTTTTGAATTCAACTGTGAGTCTGTTGGCAACAAAGCTAAAGCGCTTGATAACTGACAGCTAGCGATGCGTTAGCAAACTTGTGAGCTCGGAGAACATTTTTCCCCTCTTCAATTAAAGATTTCTTTGTATGAAATTATTCCTAATTCAAAGAACAAGCTGCATTTTTCCATCCGCCCTACTCGGCCTCTGATTGGCTAGTTTACTCGTTGCCTTCAGAGGAAGACTCTGTCTGGGGGGGTTGAGGTTTACGCATGATGAGTGAGATTAGTTAGGGTATAAATATAAGGGTAAAGATTAAAGATAAGGGTATTTCACTTTGACACTTACGGTGTGACCAGGCCTTAAATATGGCAAAATGTCTGATATGCTTTATACATGTGTTTCATTTGATTCATTCTTTAGTGTTTTCTTTTTTATATGAACCAGAAAGAACATTGTTTTATTACATGACAGGAAACCGGGAGATTAAAGCATCATCTCGCGGCGTGTTCAGGATGGATGCTCATGTGCGTCAAACATTGTGTGTGTACATGCGATTTTGGATCCTCCATCAACCCCTCTAACCCGTGACGCGCTCCTCCAAACAGGCCAGAAACATGCCATTGCAATTAAAACTCAGATTCAGTAATGAACTGAATATAATGGTTTGCGGTTCCATCATTAACCAGCAACAGCAAACATTCGATCAACAGCAAAACAAACAAAACACGCTCCCCCATGTGCAATCTATAAAGCATGGCTGGCTGTGTGGGTGGGAGGCCGGCGTGGGATCACGACCTCGCACTAAAAGGGGCGCTGCGCCAGAGAGGCTGCTGGGAGGTGCAGCCTGCAGACAGAAGAGGTGGGATGGCTGAGGACAGTATTGTGAACTCGATCACTGGCAAGGTGATAAGGAGAGGTTGGTGCCTCCATTTGTCTCAGAGGGGACAACAAAGGAATTAGCATCAAGACAACAGGCAATTGACAAAACCGAATTGGTTAGAAAATGCAAAGTAAAACAAAATGAAACAATGAAATGGCAGCCACCAACATCGTAAACTAACCCTCACGCTACTGAATATTTAAAAAACCTCAAGACAAAAACATTCTTCAACCAAATGGACATTATTTCCAGCAGCATGAGTAAGTGCAGTGAGTAAGAACCGGGGAATGTGTTATTGGCTGCGTTGTGTGTCGGCTACCGTTGGCAGACAACATTTCTGGAAAACGACGATGCTATCTGTAGCCATGTGCTGCAACACATACCAGGAAAGTATCCACAGATATATAATGGGTTATTTAGGCCCTGCGATTCTTTCCTGATGTGACTATAAATTATTATTATATACCAACAATCATATCCAGACACGATATTGTGCATTCGATGCCGGTGAAGCAGCTTTTCTTTCATTTTGTAGTCATAATGATTGTTTAGATTACTTAAACAAACAATATTGTGTTTTTTTTTTAAACACAACAACTTTGCTTTGATTGAAATAAACACAGCTAACATCAACCCTGAGCATGAGGATGATGGGAAGCCGAGGGAGAAGAGGAAAGAGGAAAGAGGAAAGAGGAGAGAGGAAAGAGGAGAGGGGGTTGGAAGTAGCTTTGGCTCTTCCGCCTGTTTGTTCCTGTCCCGTGTTGAAAGACTATCCCTCCATCTCTGCTCTGTCGACACACACGGAGAAGCTAGCACGGGTTTATCTGCACTGTCCGGGATTTGCGGAGAATTCCGGGGCGACCCGGTGTTCCCGGACCCGGGTGCTTAAAGTGCTCTGATGATAACGCCTCCAGAGATCTCTGTCTGCGACCAGCCGTGTGCAGCAACTCATGTCCCAGATGAGATCCGAGCAGAAAGTCCAGGTGGTGCAACGCGTCCGATGTCAGATAACAACACCGTGCACGGCGGTGACTTTTACGCAACCTCGTTCAAGATAAAGGGAGACTGTGCTTCTCGTTTAATAATCTAAAATACACAGTGACATTTATGTATTCTTCTTATATTTTCATGGATCAACAACTTGTAATGGATGCTTGAATGTTTTAGAATTACTCCTAGCTTTTTGATTAGCATTTTATTATGTGTTGTAATTACATATTCGCTGTCCAGGGTGCTGAATTATGTGCTAATAGTGTATTTACCTGATATTAGAGAAAAGAGAGAACCATATGTGTCTCGGCATCTCATTGGCATTGTCATGCATGCTTTGAGTGGTTTTAATAGCACGTCTGTTTTCTCAAAGTAACCCTGAAACACTGTTAGCTTTAGCTGGAAGTATACGTCTTATCATCTGAAGCATCAGGGTGAACCTGTCGCAGCCTGAGTAAACACTCTCCGATGGCACTGCTGCTCTGAAGTTTTATTAGAGACACGTATGCTGTCAAATAAACTAGTGAACCAGGAATGCATCAACAGTCCTAAGACGTTGTTTGTTTCCAGCTCCTCCAGGATAGATGTGTGCCGATCTGCACGGCTCCTCCTCGCCCTGCAGGGCGGCGCGGTTCATACATAATCGGACGCTTTGTTCGGGGGAGATGCTTCTTATCGGTTGAAGATAGGCTAAACTGCAGGTCGTGGACCAGCTGCGGAGAAATGTACACTAAGTGCAGTCGGCGTGAAAAGCGTCGCACATAGTTCACCACGTGGATGCTGGAGGATCTGCTTCCAGGTGGAGATGAGATCTGTGTTGTTTGTGTCCTGTGTTTGTGAGTGTGTGCATGCATCAGTGGGTTCAAATGTTTGTTTGCTTGTCAGCATTGTAAGTAGTTTTTTTAGTTTTGCTTTACTTTAATATCCCAGATGACATTTATTTGCTGTGGCGGAATAGAAAACCGAGCCCTCGCTGTAAAATATCTCAATTAGATGCAAAATCAACAAGCTTACTTCTTGGAGAATCTTCCACACGTGGTGTGTGAGATGTCTCTCCGGAGAGGGAGCGACTTACGATCGTCACTTCGAGACGAGATCGCTTCCCACAAGTCGGCTCAGCGAATCCTCAACTTGCATCGAGGCGATTACTACATGTGGAGAAACAGACAGAGGCCGAGGAACAGAGGGAGGAACGGTGGAGAGAACCAGATGGCGCTTCTTTGATATCTCCTCTCTCGACGAGGACAGAAAGTCAGAACACAGAGACGGTACACACTCCGATGTCCACATCGCTGCGGTTTGGGTTGCTTCAAATCTCCAGCAGGCTCTGAACGCTCCAATAAACAGATGCATGCACAGAACAGTACAGTACACACACAGATACATGAATGCACCCACAAGAATTACAGAATCCACACACACACATACACACAGACCTTATAGACACTCGACCACATGCAGCTGAAAACAATGCTGGGGCTCAGAGGACGAGTTAGTGGAACCCAAACTGGTTTCAGATCTTTAAAAAAAAGGGAATGTTGGTAATTGAATGTGGGAATGTAAAGTCAGCGTTTATAGTTTTAAGATAAGATAAGATAAATAAATCCTTTGATTAAAAATGTGCAGGGTTACAGCAGCAAATGGGTTAAAAAGCTAGTAATATAAATAAAAAACAGTAGCACAGTAATAAAAAGACAGTACGAATCTACAATAACTGAATATTATTATACATACAGGCAGAATAAATATAACTATATAACTACTAGTGGTTGATATGTCATCTATAAATGTAATCACCCTTTTATGTAAAGAACTAATATCGTTTTTAAGAGGCTTGTTGCAGACATTTAAGCAAAGTTATGTCTGTAATCATAGGACGTGTCAACATGATTCACAGAGACAATGCATTGGTAATAATGTGCACCATGGGTTTAGTGTCCCAGTGGGACAATTACGCAATCACTTCATTGAGCAGAAGAGGACACATCGCCCCTCACATGCTACATGAACAGTGGCAAAGACCTGAGCTGTGCCTGGAATGTACATATGGATGAATTTGCAAAAAGTGTGAAAGTTGTTGGAGACATTAATCACATTTCTCTGCTGGAGAGCAGCTCTACCTACGAGGGCCTCTAGCCATGTGTCCAACATGTCAACACTTGGCCTGCTCTCCGGAGAAGTTGGCGATTATGTCGGCTCGATATCGGATTGATCTGAAAAACAATGCCGTGTTCCTCTGCCAGCCAGCCAGCCATTCAAGCCCAGATTGAAGATTTTTTTCTTCTTCTCTGTGAAATTGCAAGCAGGTGTTCATCCCAGCGTTCCTCTCCTCCTCCATCCCGTAAAAGAGTAACATTACTTCAGAACTAGAGGCATCATTAAGACGTTGACCTGAGCGTTGCACAACCAGGAAATTAGATTAGGATCACTCTCCTCCTCTGTCAGTACCTCAGCCCTCAAACAGTCGCATTCATATCAGCACAGTCATATTATTCCTTAACTAAGCAAAGCGGAGGAGGGCGGAGCTTCGAGTAATGTGGAACTTGACGGCCGGCCAGACCGGGATGCAGTTCATTTATGCGGCGAGTGAGGGAAGCATTTCGGAGTGTTTATTTTGAAACATGAAGTGGGAAAAGAGGGATAAAGAGGCTCTGCTGCTCACGGATACAAGATCGCATGGAAATATTCCTTGTGACAGAATAATGGGCGAATTAGAGACACCATCTTCAAGTGTTTAGCCAACAGATGGGCAGAGACGAGTAAAACATGTTGGTTAAGGTCAGATTTAAAGCGATCCAAAATGTGGCTAAAGGGGGTAACTGTTTTAATTACAGGGTAACGGGGGTTTGATGACACGAGCCAACATATACTACCAGAACAAATGAGGCTTTCACTGTGTTTTGAATGGAGCAGCGGTATTGTCAACTTATTATGTGGCATATTTCAAAAGCTACATATATTTACATAAGCAAAACTTTTGTTTATCTCAAAAGCTGGAAAATGACGTTCATGTTGGGTTTCCTCATGTCTCATAGACTTTAATCCATACTCAACCTGTGTGTGTGTACACGTTTTACCTTTTAACATTACATATTTGTTCATCAATTGTCCTTTTCTTTTGGTAAAGCTTTTTACCGCTGCTCTGTCGGTGCATTTCTCGGCTCTCTCAGCTTCAAATCAATACATTATATGTGCTTGTGTGTGACCCCATGACAGAACAAAACCTCATCTTTCATGAGCGCTGCTGGAAATGCACAGTGTGTTCTCTGAGCTGTAAACACAATGAAACGGAGAGGTGACGGGGTTCTCTGTGTCTGCAGCGTTACACAGCTTAGTCCAAATCCTTCGGCTCCTGTCTGCTCGTTCCCTTTTCCCTTTACTGTTCCCCTGAACTCAAAGTGAATGAGGAAATGGATGTGATGCCCCCTCTGCGCTATAGAGGAACCCAGCGAGCTCTCACCGTCTTGAATCAACATCTCTGTGTCTTCATCTTCTCTCTCCATCTCCCTTCATTCCTCCAACCACCTCTCACCTCCCCTCCCTCTTCCTCTCATTCTTCTTCTTCTCAATTTGTCTTGATGTGTCTGGGAAAAGCTCCTTAAAAGGTGCAGCCAAATCCCTCGGATATGGAGAAGGCTCTCGTCTTTTTTTCACCCCGAGCAGGTTGGAGATTGATGGGCCCTGTAAGTGGTCTCGTTCTCCCCGGCTATTAAACGCATTCATCAACCTTCTTCTCAATTATTAAGATGAGATAAACAGCAACGGGGAGTCTAAGTGCTGGACTGCATGGTTACTGCTGCTGCTTCAAGTGATTAAATAGCATTTAAGAGGTTGGAGCTCCTCCCTTGAATGTATTCTGACTGATGCCGCGTTGCACAGGAGAGGCCATCGGGATGTTTGTGTGTCCAGTCTATCTACACTCATATAGAGACAGACATTCACACCTCCAGGCTCTCTGGACTGTGGGGAGGAAGCCGGAGAACCCGGAGGGTTCCACCCAGAGGGACTGCACAGACCGGGATCCGAACCTAGGCCTTGCTGTGAGGCGACAGTGCTAGCCACTGCACCACCGTGCAGCCCCAATCATAAGTTGTATTTAATTTGGATGATCAATTATTCATTGTTTGTCTCAGGATTAGACATACCGTAAAAGTCGGGTTACGAGCTGCTACTACCTTCGGTCAGTGTCCCCGTTAGCTCCCCGCTGCGGCCAGCTGGGGCTCCTGCTAGCGCTCCGTTACTTCCCCACTAACTTCCGCTAGCTCTCCACTAACTTCCGCTAGTAGCGGGACCAGGCTCGACACCCGACTTGGGCATAGGGGACGCGGGCAGTAGCAGCAGCAACGGCCAGTAGCAGCGCTAGCTAGCTGCTGCTAGCTGCTGCTAGCTTGCTACAGCTGGGACACTGACCGGAGGTATGAGCGGCTTGTAACCTGACTCCTACGGTACTCTAAAACTAGTCAGAATATAGATCTAGACCCTTCTCGGCTGTCTGATCAACGATCAACGATGAGGCAAAGCTCGACGACGCCGCCTCATCGAGACCCCAACTGAAAGTTTGTCCGGTCCAATTTTCCCCCGTACGGAACCATCAACACGTTGCATACGTTTAAGACTCCATTTTGTATGGCCGAGGTTTTATTTCTGAACGTCCACCAATGACAGGCTTCTTCAGTTTCCTCCTTACGTTCTGTGATTTTGCCTGTAAAGATTGAGACAATCGTGGACAACATCGCCTGATTTACTTTGGAATATATCCACTTTTTATGTGTTTGTGCTTACATGTTTCTCTCTCTCTCTCTAAGTATATATATATATATATATATATATATATATATATATATATATATATATATATATATATATATATATATATATATATATTTGTGAGTGTAATTTCTCCACTACTCCCTGCATGGTTGTATTGTAAATCGCATTGGCACCATAACGCTGAGCGTGGCTGTATAAACATCTGTGGGCAGCATGATATCTCTTACTCAAGAAGACGCTCAACACTGCCTCATAAATACTTCACCCTGCAGGATGTTACCTAGCGGAAGCGGCAAAAGATTACACAGACTTTTCAAACAGAGGATGAAAAAGGACTGGCTGTGTGCCAGCCTGCTGACGAGCGAAACTTCGTTTTGGTTTTCCATGCCTGCTCTTCTTCCTCCGGCGGCGGCAGCATGTGGATTAAAGATGGCCACTGTGACCTGAACGATTTACCGCGAGCTCTGCTGAAGCGTGAAATATCAAGCGCCAACATCCACTCGCAGGTCGCCCTGGAAAACATGCGGCTAGAGGTGCACTCACACGGAGGTAAATGCTCCTTCAGGCCGTTCACCGGCACGTCGGATCTGAGAAATCTGTAACTGAGGTCATCAGGGGTCATGTAAAAAATGAAGAAGAAGACATACAAGCAGCTCCTTTCTTGACGTGGACGACTCAAATATCAGTGTCAACAGTGCACGTGAAGTAAAAGAAGCATTTCTTTTAATTTATTTGATGATGTGTGTAATGTCTCATGGACATATTGAGTATGGAGAAATAGGAAAAAGTGCCCAAAAGCCGTATTATATCATCGCTATGCGCATACGGTGAATGCAATGCTTTCACAATCGGCAGCAGTGTGTGTGTGTGTGTGTGTGTGTGTGTGTGTGTGTGTGTGTGTGTGTGTGCATTTTGTAGGACAGCATAAGCTGTTTGAGCATTACTGTCCTCTGCAGTCAACTTCACAGGGCACTATCAGGCGATTGGAAAGAGCTTTTCAATGTATCTCCTTCTAACATTAATATCTTCACAATGCCAGGGTGCATTTTGGGAATTGTAGGACGGATCCCTCAGGAGGAGCATCACAGAACCTTTCTCTTGGGAGAATGTTCAGAAGTGCAATACTAAAACCAAAGGAAATACATTATATTCACTGTAATTGGTCCCAAACAGTGCGCTCGACACTGTGCTGTCCCCGGTACTGGCTGCATTCCAATATATGTTCCTGTTCCTACACTGTTTTTATTCAGAGTAATTATTTACTTTTTCATTCTGATAGGGTTGACTTTCATCTGCATTGTGATATTTATTTGAAATTCCTGACAGACTAAAGTCATAATAGAACCAGCTGCACATTATTCTCATTGGTTACACATTTATGTTCATCTGTTATCTGACTTTTTTGTCCTATTGTTGTCCTATTGCATGCTGGATGTTTTGTGTTCTTCATCATGGATACAAAACACACATTAGTGTGAATCACATTGATGATAATGGTGAGTTATTTCCTCTCATGCAACCATTAGAGATGTTTTATCGACACACTTTAGAGCACAAAAACTGTTATTGTGCCGCTTTTATCGACATTAAAATTGGTTTATTTACTTTGGCACCTATAAAAACATACATGTGCTCATATCAAGTGCACACACACACACACACACACACACACACACACACACACACACACACATACACTCTGTGTCTTTAGTGGGTGGTTTTCATTTGCTTCCTGTGGCCTGCTCAGCATACATTGCACCGCAGCATTCCACCAGAACAATTTATGGATTTTATTAGATTTCTGCGGATGTAGGCTTTTTTAGCATTGTTGGAAAACTGTGGCAATGTCTAGGTTGAGGTTTGTTAAATGCACACACACGTATACAAACACACACACACACACACACACATATATATCAATCCCATCTGCCTCTCCCGTTGAGCGCCATCAGCAGCAGCATCACAGTCTAATTGCAGCGCCGTCCCTCAGCTTTCTGCCGGGTAACTATATCTACAGCTTCGGACCAGGAAATGCACCGGGACAGGTCCCTCCCAAACTCTGCCAGCAGGGAGATCTGCTCTTTAAGCTTCTTCTTCTCCAAACACACAAAGAAACACACACATTTCTTTGAGGACTGCCATGTGTCTGACGGTGTTGCTGTCGGCTAAAAGCTCCGCTGCTGGTGTCGTGTTTTACAGGGTCAACGTGTTGTCCTCTGTCGCGGTAATTAGCCTGGTTGCTAAGCATGATTGAGTTTCACTTTCTCACCCCCTCCTCTGTCTGTCTGTCTGTCTGTCTGTCTGCCATTTGGTTGGAATCTACTCATCTATGGTTTATGGCAGTGATTTTCAACCACTGTGCCGTGGGAAAATGTCCAATTTCACTTAATCGGTCCCAAAAAATATGATTTAGTTGCCGCAAATAAATTGCCATTGTTGAACGTCTGAGCCTGCAATATAGTGGCTGGCCTAGTAATGAAATACTCTTCCATGACAGTAGGTAGCGCAATAATTACCTCCCATATATACTGTATTATGCTACAATGTGAAATTTTTTAACTTTTTTGGGTTGTTTTCTTGTTGTAGAAAATGTGCCATGGCTCAAAAAAGGTTGAACAAACACTGGTTTATGGTCTGATTTGCTTTAGAAACCAACTCTTTGTCGATAGGTATACTTATACATTCAAATAACTGATTTATTGGCCAATATACAAGGTTATTTATGTTCATATTTCCCCATTTTAAATGCACCAACACGTATGATTGGCTCAGGCCTCTGGACTGACAGTGGTCCGCCATGAAGTCCTCACATTGAAAGAGAGAATGTCTGCATGTGTTGCCTCTTACCTGTCGGACATGGATGAGTAATTCACCTTATTACCGCAACAAAAAACAGGATGTAAATCTCCCTCCAAGGGGCACGGGAGTCAAAAGGTTCTCCCAGGTAACACATGTTGAATAGATAGGCAGAAGGACAGATGTACGGGGGCGGACAAAGGAGTCTTTTTGTTTTTGACTTTAAAGATGTCCCGTGGAGAAGAACTGAAAGAATCGGCGTTACCCTATACTTGACTTTCTTAGTTCCTCACCACCACCCATGCAGCGTCGGTTCCTCCTCCTCCTCCTCCTCCTCTTCCTCCTCCTCCTCCTCCTCCTCGACACGGTAATAATCCCGGTGTCATGTCAAGTCGGAGGCGAAAGCGTGGCAGCATCGCTGAGCGTTTGTTCGGAGCCAACTGGGCCGTCACCCTGTTAAACCACAATCACTGACACATGTAGAGGTTTAGAGGCATTAACCTCAGTGTGTAGGCCTGGAACCCACTTCCTCCGACAGAGTTATGCCCCTCCGCTGTGGTCGTCCAGGAAAGGTACATTCAGGATTGGATATCTCAGTGTTTTGCAACACTGATCGTCTGGAACGTTGTGTTTTTTTTTACAGTAAATGGTCTCAGGACTCGCGATGAGATGGTTCTCACAGGAAGTGTGTGTGGGCCACTTTGAGGCTCTGATGGTGCGACGCAGGACAGATTGAACTCAGCCTGCAACACGTCAGACTTTATATCAGTTCCCGTTTGTTTGACAGAGCAATCGGAGCTCACTGTGCAGCGAGCATCAAAGGTTTGTGCACATTGGTCTCAGGGTTTCTGAGGATGCTGCAGTCAGACTGTGTCTCTTCTCTCTCCGTCCAATTTGGTCTCAAGGTGGACGCAGAAAGTCACACGACCACAAAGTAGATCATAAGAACAATGGATTCCAAAGCAGTGAGACCCGAAAACAACTGAGACGCATCGGGAAGAGCCACAAGTTGATAAACAAGCATTCTTTGTGGAGTGAGAATTAACATCAGGTTGTTTTGACAGAACCACAGCGGAACGTTTTCCATATTATAAAAATCTTGCAATGATCTGTTTTGATTCTGTTTTTGTTTTGCTGTATGGTATTCATATAAACGTTGTGTATGAACTGAACATTGCTTCTCCTTTAAAATGCTATGAAGCTTATTATAGTCACACTACACTTAAGAGAAATATGTCACATAAAACACGTACATTAGCTTTGTTCCACACTTTATACATGATGGATTCATCATTTTGTAAATATAGCGTGCAGTTATTATAAAGCGTAGCCGTTTACTTGTGTTTGTCTCTGTAACATGTGATGATGTTAGAGGAGCAGTGGCCTAGAGAAGTCTCTCTTACGGCTCGGTAACATTTATAATAACTGCTATAAAGCGTTATATAAAACTTCATTTACAAAATGGTGAATCCATCATGTATAAAGTGTGGAACAAAGCTTTATAAATGATGAATTAAGTGTTTCTATATACTTAACTAATCCTTCATAGCGTGCAGTTATTATAAAGTGTTACAAAATAAATGCGTTTTTTTAATAACTGCCTACAAAAATGCCGCCCAGCTACACAAGCTGGCATCCCTAAACGATCATATGCTTAACAACGTGTGGTTTCACATCGATGCTCAAGCTGTGTTAATTATTCTTCCCAAAAACGTCAAACTGAATCGATCAATCAAAGATAATTAGAGGGCATCATCATTATTACTGTAGACGCAGCGAACTGTTTAGACAGACATCTTTCTCTCTCTGGAAATATTAACCAATGCATACTTTTGCAGTATATTTGGGACTCATTACGAAGAGACAGGAATGTGAGAGGTGGTAACTGAGACCAGCTAATTGATGTTAAATGGGAAGCTGTTAAAATAAGTTATAGCCGTGGCTCCCAGATCATGTGCCAGGATCACATACATGCAGTTTATCTTTGTGGGGAGACATTCCTGGGGCTTTCATAACTCAAGCAGCACTCATTTTTGGGATTTGGGTAAATTCTCCTTTTTTTTATCCTGTTATTTGTCTTCACTACACGCAATAAATTGACTTTGTTCGAATGTGATGTGCTTATGTGACCCTGTGTGTTCCACAAGTCCATAAAAGGATATTTCTTTGTTGTAACAATGCCAGCAACACAATCATATTTTCAATTCTCTCCAGCTTCGTTCTCTCAAAGGCAGTGAAACATCGCACAGACAAATTTGTCTCAGTCGGCTTGACCCCCGAAAAAAGGAAAACATCAATTTAATAAGCGTAATTGTGAATGATGTCAATGTGTTTTGTTTGCTTTGACAGGTATATCAAATCGCTCTGGGAAGATTGTTATCAGAGATAGAGGGGAAAACAATGGAGCTTTATCTAATATGTTATTTCACCTCGAATGAGAAACATTTTTCTAGCATCTAATTTGGTTTGTCTGGCTTCAATCATGGATAATTCAAACAAACACAAATGGTTTCATTTCCTAGCATTTAAGATAAACAGCTCTTTGGTCTGGAAGGTCAGCCAAAACCTTCAAAAAAGAAAGAAAAAGAATCCTCAGCTGGGTGTTTTTCACTCGGGATAAATCCTTCAGTGTTGGGACTTTTTTTTTTTAGTTTGCTTAATAAATTATGAACATTTTCATTCCACTCAAAATCATTTAGGCCCTCAGACAAAACAGAGCGGAGCAGCTGAACGCATTCCAGAGCCGACGCGTCTGCTTTTACATCGCATGAGACGCTCTGGACTAATAACAAGCGATGCTACACGGATGTCCCGCCTCTTTTCCTCTCCGTCGCAACCGCAAAATAAACTGCTCAGATTTGGGGAAAGAACACCATCTTTGTTTTCGTGATAGCAAATTAAATGCTATCAACCCCACTGGAAATCATTTATTTTCTGGGAATAAAAATCGAGTGTATTCTTTTTAGAAAGAATAACCACTCGGAGCGGATTAAAATAGCTCGGTTTACGTCTCAGTACCCTGTAATTTGCCTGATTTCTGAGTGTTTCCATAGTTGTATTCATATTTTGGTTTGGGAGCGTTACGGCTCGACGTTGTGAAGATACACAACACATGCGTCCACTGCAGTGCGTCCACACTATACGGACACTACGTGTTTCAGCTGTGGAAGCCAATGCACACAAGCTCTACGTTTTAAACGCTCTAAAACTGCAGATGTTTTCATTACATTTAGGCCTGGACCAAAAAAAAGGTTGAAGGTCTAATTCTGTTCGCTGAAAGAGCAGAAAGAGGTTCTCGTAATGTGTCGGCCATCTTGGTTTGAGGACGAGACGCGGCACTGGGACGTCCCGTGGAGAGTAAGATGTTGGAGATGCCGGGCTCTCGACTGCAAACGGAAAATGTTATTTCCTTAAAAAAAAAAGATTAACTTGGAGATTGGAGCGGTGGGAAATCAGTAGTGCCAAAGAAACTCTTCAAAATGATTGCCCATATTTTGTAGGTTTAACCTTTCCTTCATTTTGGTTGCTGCTCTTACCCATCCAGTCTTCCAGCTCATGCAGACGCTCCCTGAGTCTGTAAAGACACCTGCATGGACCTCACTGCGTGCACAAGTAAGTGACATCCAGGTTGGAGTGGTAAACATGGAGCAGTAAGATACAAGCAGCTGCTATGAGTCACATTCACTGGGTTGTTAGACACATGAAGATATTAAGCAGGAGCTCATTGAGATGTTTTATTGTGTAAAAGGAATTCTCCTCCTGTAGAAGCCTCACATGTGAAGGTACGGCCAGCTAAAAACCAGAACGCTCACATGTCCAGCTCTTCCTAGAGTGTATGCATCACAGTGGTGTCTTGGGTTATATGCATGTGTTTAGTTCAGATAATCTAAACTAAACACATGCATATAACCCAATAACCCCATATAATATAACCTGTAGATACGTAGCTGGATGGCAGAAGATCAAATGCACCAGTACATAGGGGGTTCTATATGGGGGACTAATACATGTTTTATACACTACACTGTTCTCCAGACTGGTGATGCCTCCATTATTGTAAAACACAGATGCAGATACTGCAGAGCAGAGTTCAGAGTGATCCATCAGAGGCATGAACAAGGGGTCAGGTGGACTCAGCTCAGACATGCAGTGGGTTCTGCTGCTTTATTCAGGTCTACAGGATTTGTCACTATCTGACCGGTGACACTGATTTTGACTTCATACAGCGATGCTTCATCAGAATGCAGTGCAGCATGAAACAAGTTAGCTTCAGCTGTGCAATAAACTACCGTAACTCTATACACTCCTAGCTAGGAACCAGGGAGAGCTGGACATGTGTGATCACATGTAATGAGGTCATGTGTCGCTTGCAAACTAAATGCACATGAACGGTCCGATATTTGTTTCCGCCAGCTGTTAGGCCGGTGAAGACAGACATTTTTCTTTCTCAGCCAGAGCAGGATGAGCCGGTTATCTCTGTTTCCATCAGGTTAGCCGTGCGTGGAGAGATAAGTCTCCTCTCCATCCCACGCAGGAGGAGGTCTGAGGCATGTCGGGCGCTAATTAGACCTACGATGAGCAGGTTTTATACACTGAGACGGAGTTGTGTGTTTTGTTTACAGGAAGAAAAAGACTATTTTCTACAGTTTATCATAACAAAACGCTAAGTGGCCAGAGGCCGATATGGAAGGAAAGAAGAAGAATTAGTGCTGCATTACAGGACCGTGTTTAATTATGAGCTACATATTAAATATTCAACTAAATAAAATCATGCTAATGCTACAGATAGTCTTTGAAGCAAACGGATAAAGAAGACGTGACGTCACTTTGAACAGAAAAAAAAGAGGACAAACTCATATCATATAATCATTACCCGTCAATCTGAAGTTAGTGTGTGTGTGTGTGTGTGTGTGTGTGTGTGTGTGTGTGTGTGTGTGTAAGCCGGCGTGCTGCTAGGGAGGGTTTCACAGGGAGAAGCTGGACTTTCCTCGCTGGGTCGGCACCTTGTTGTTTACCTTTGGATTAAGCGCTGAGCCTTTCAGGGCCGGGTCAACACCGTCCCACGTCTCCATCCATCACTCGGCCTCCGTCCGTCCATCCGTCCATCTGCAGGCTCTGGAAAAACACTCACACTCTTAAGGTGCTGGGGTTGCAGTCATATGTGCAACAACAACATGATGCTGCAGGAACGGACACATTCCCGACATTCCTCCCAATTTCTCTGTGTGTCAGGACAGGGGAGAGGATAAAAGCAAGCACAAATAGGTGGGAAAGATCAGTTTGTCAAAGGGGAGGAAAACAAAAAGGCATGAACTGGTATTTTAGAACCGCGGTGAGGTGAACCGGAGAAGGCGTGGAGGGCTGAAGCAGGAAAAGGGAGAACTGTGAGAGAAGTAGGGGGAGTTAAACCCTTCCAAACAAACACAACTCTCTCCTCACCTGCGGTTTGGGACTGTGTGTGTGTGTGTGTGTGTGTGTGTGTGTGTGTGTGTGTGTCCCATCACAGATTCTGTCACAGATGGACACTTGAAACCACCAGGGGAACACAGTATACACACTGTATGTCAGCCTTCACTCTCAACACTTACTCATCATAATCACATCCCGTGTCAGGACTTCTATCTTTAGTCGATGCTAACAGCAGCATTTATATGCGTGTGTGTGTGTGTGTGTGTGTGTGTGTGTGTGTGTGTGTGTAATTGTCGTCCGCTCGATGCACACAGCAACAGCTGGGCTGAGATGCTCCGCCCTCAAAAGGACCTTTCGGCTCTTAATATTGCAGTTTTGCCCTTTCTTAATAAACGCTGCAGACCAAATAATGATAGCCGAGAGGTTATTGTATTGACTACACATGGAATATATGTTGCTGTTATTCAACATAAATCTTTGCCATTAACAGTTTTTCCTTTGGTCCAAACCCAACATCAGATTCACAGCCATCACCAAACCTTTACCAGCACCCATCAATAATATAATAACATAAAAAAGCAAGCCTACAGAGACTTCAAGTAGCTTACAATGACGCCATGAGAATACTGCTGAAGAGACCGAGATGGTGTAGTGCCAGTGAAATGTTTATGGCTGCAGGCGTTAATACTTTCAAAGCTATTTTTAGAAATGTTATGTATACATTTATCTGCCGAGTTAATGACTCTGAAAATGAGATCATCTTGGTTTTATCAAACATAAAGTATAGTACCACACGCTACCAGTCCCATCTGTGGAGACATTGGTACAGCTATCTATTTCTAAAGCATTGACAGGTCTATGTATTGTATTTGTGCTTTTATGTATTTTATTCTATGTATGTCTTTTGTATTATCTAAACCTTGAGTCTGTAATAAAAGTTTGATTGAATACCCGCACCCTGGATCTCTCACCTAGAGGACATGCAGTCATTATTAATGTCATCAACTACACATGAGCTTTTCCTCCTATGACCAACACATATCTGCTGTATGTCTACTCATCAAATCCCTCGATCATCCTCATACAAATCTGAAAACCCGGTATATATCATAAACTGCTCATGTCTTTTTTTTACAGTGTATTAATATTATTTTAACTAGCTTTCACTTCAGTGACTGCAATTGTTAGCGACATTTAGCCAGAGCGCTCTGAAAAAGAAAAGAAAAAGGGCCGGGTGTTGCATGTCTGCAGCATTGAATCCCACATATTTCAAAAACACTGATTGATAGGCAGAGAGGCCGTGCAGAGAGACAGATGACGAGCAGCCAGACGGCAGAGTGTACGTGTTGGAGTGGAGTCACGAGAGAGAGCTGGAGATCTCTGGCAGCCGTGCGGCGTTGTTATAAAACAAGATGAAAGATTCGATGGAAAAACAGATTTTGATCTTGTTGTGCACCTGGCAGTCTTGCATAGAATATTTGAGAAGTGCATAGAGAAGGTTTAGTGTGTTAGTGGGACGATACGCTAACAGATGGTTTGGAGGGACCACACATCTCAGAAAGTACCGGTAAATGAGACATTAATGCAAAAGGTCACACATCTGAATTATTGTTATGGATAGAAAATGCTGTGACTGAAGGGGTTTAGCCAATCGCTCTCTCTTTGACTTCAATGCATGGTCAGGTAGCATGCTAGCCACCTGCAGCTATGCAGAATAGAGGTCTCTAGTACTAACCCTGTGCATGACAGTGTAGAGAAGGTAGTCCGGACCTCAATGTGCTCCAGCCGGGTTGAACGAGGCAGAGATGGGATGTTTCCACTCTCAGGGAAATCCTATCCCTCTCCGTTTAAGCATGTGTGTCTTGTACAAACTGCTCTTTTTTTTTTTTACTTTCACAACCCTCTCTCCAAACAAATCTGCGTTGGCCCCAGACGCTCTTCTTCCTCTCTCCTCCTCTGCCTCGATCAACCAATCGCCTCCTCCGTTTCAGTCCAGGAGATCCAGAAGAGCAAAGCCAAGTGTAATTATTTTTTACTGAATCCGCAAACAAAACACAAAGTAAGAACAGATGCAGTGGCTTGTTTTAGACATGCAAAGCAGCTGAAGCCAGGCCCAGGGAGTGGGTGTGACATCCCATGAGTCTCTGGGGCCGAGCACATTCTTTTGGCCGAACCCAGATACCAACGCTCACCTTCAATTAAGCTCTCTGACTAGTTGCAGCCCCTCTGTAAACACAAGGTTTCTGTTTTTTCCCCCAGATGAGGCAAACGCGAGGCGGGCTATGATGTGGTCCATGACAGCGACAAAGCAGAAACAGTGAAGTTGTGTGGAGAACAAAACTAAAAAAGGAGCATCTATGCCATCTGCAGCCGCTTCTAGAGCCTTTAGACTATCTAAACCTCCGTTAGCTCAACAGCTGGCCTGGAAGAACACATTGCATCCATGACCACGGACAGTATTTATATCACCAGGTCCTTCACATCGTTGCCAGCCTTGGAGGTTGTTTCTCACAGGGATCAGGCCGCTGCTGCACGAGTTTCTCCTGAAACCGATCCGCACTCCTCACTCCCTTGTTGTCCATGACGTTAATAAACTTCTTTTCCCCAGTTGCTCCAGTTGTGATACTTCACATATTTAGTCGTTGAGCTTTAGGTGTCCAGAAACTGCATATTACTTAACTTATCTTCTCCTATAACTCTCATCTCCTCTCCATGCTGGCTTACAGGTGTGGCTCATGTATCTCCTCCTTCTTTTTGCTGTCCGGGTGGGAACGGCTATTCTGTGCTTTTCCTTCTCCCTTTCCGCTACAACCTCATCAATACATTGAATTTTGATTATGGTAAAATATATATATAAAACTGCAACAGCAATCTATTCAATTTCAAGTCATTCTAATCAATATCAAACTATTCATGACACATTACCTCTTTGAAGGTTTCAAATAAATAATGGGTCAAATATAAATCAGGCGGCTGCACGGGTTCCATCCCGGGTGGTTCTTCTGTGTGGAGTTTGCACGTTCTCTGGGTTCTCCGGGTTCTCCTGCTTCCTCCCACAGTCCAAAGACATGCAGCTCAGGTTAATTGCAGATGCTAAGTTGCCCGTAGGTGTGAAGGTGAGCGTGAATGCTTGCCTGTCTCTATATGAGCTGTGTAACAGACTGGAGACTTCACCCAAAGACAGCTGGGATCGGCTCCAGCACCCCCGACCCTGAATAGGATAAGTGGTTTGGATAATGGAATGGAATATACATATTCATTTAATTTGTCTACTTTGAGATCAAATACATTTATTTTCTCAATTTATAGCAAATGCATAATTGCATCAACCAAAATACTCAGGCACCAAACCCCCAGATTTAGACAATAATTCCACTTTAGATGGTAGTATTGGAAAGCTTTGAAACGTAAGTAGTATTTCTTCCCCCTCCAGAAACGAGGCCGTCGTTCTGAGCTTGTTGTGAAACTAAAATAGCATCAATCAGCAAACTGTTACAGTAACACATCTCCGACAGGACAGGGTCTTGGTGGTGGTGACAGTGATGTTTAGTGTTGCTGTCAAACACTGGCAGAGACGTCTGAGTCATCGACCGGAGAAAGGTAATTATTTACAAGGGTTTGGACCGCTGCAGGTCTACTTTTACTTACTAAGCACTTAAAGAGCCACTGAGGGGAAAACCTGTCTTGGACGTAGTTTCCAGCAATGCTGATAAAAAAAAAAAAAGCTAAAATATCCAGCACAATGTTTTTGCAATAGTCACTGACAGGCAGCCTTTATCAATGTAATGGTTTCATTTTCCTTTGTCCATTTACAAGAGAATGTCATTATCATCATATAAGACTGCCCTGTTGGAATCCTATTACCGTAAAAGTCGGGTTACAAGCTGCTCCTACCTCCGGTGGGTGTCCCCGCTGTAGCAAGCTAGCAGCAGCGCTAGCTAGCTCCCCGCTGCTAGCTCCCCGCTGTAGCAAGCTAGTGCTGCTGCTAGCTCCCCGCTGTAGCAAGCTAGTGCTTCTGCTTGCTCCCCGCTGCTGCTGCTAGCTAGCTCCCCGCTGCTGCTGCTAGCTAGCTCCCCGCTGCTGCTGCTAGCTAGCTCCCCGCTGCTGCTGCTACTGCCCGCGTCCCCTCTGCCCGAGTCGGGTGTCGAGCCTGGGCTGGTCCCACTACCTTCGGTGGTTGTCGGGGAGCTAGTGGAGAGCTAGCGGAGCGCTAGCGGGAGCACTAGCTGGCTACAGCGGGGAGCTAGCGGGGACACTGACCAAAGGTAGTAGCGGCTTGTAACCCGACTTTTACGGTATGTTGTATCACATATGAATTACTTCGTTGCTTGTGTGGAAATAAGTATGCAGCGTGGACTGATGTCAGATAGATTTGACCTCTCGACCTAAAACATAAAACATAAAAAGGCAACTGAAAGACGGCAGGATGACAGGAAGGGTTTCGGCCACTAACAAGTCAGGAATGTTGGGAAGAAAACTATTTGCTTCGCTGACGCTGAAGACGACAAATCAAAATGAAACTCAACTGGACTTTGGACAACAAACACAAAAACACCCGTAATCTCTTTGTGTTCTGTTGAAAGGAAAAGATTTATCAACACATTTATCCACAACTGTGAAGCATTCATGTCTGTCCAAGCTGTTTAAAGCGTTTGCAAAGTGATTGAATGCTCAATAAACTTAAAAAAACGCACATTCATGCAGCAATAGTTGTCTCGTAAAGCCTTTTTCTGTCACTACTCAAAGCTAGGACAGAAATCTAGCAAAAAGGCATCTGCGTAATTCAACAAATGTTTTGTAATCCATCCAGTTCCTACAGCTGTTTCCTAACCCTGTGGCCACAGAGTCTGATATCAGTTCAACTTAGTGGAATACACTACAATTTGTTAATATATCATACCATATACACACGTATGAAGGCAACATCCAAATAATCCCTGATTCGGGCTTCCAGAAGCAGGGCGTGTGTCTGCAGGCTCTCCTGCTGAACAGCACTACAGGGTGAGGAAGTTGTCATCTGGATCCAATGAGCTGCTTAGGAAAAGTCTGCTTGTTGAACTTGTTGAAGGGGCTCCCTGACAAAGTTACACAAACTCAATTCTCTCTTTCCGCCGCTCTTTGTTCTGCTTCTCTCTCGCTTTGATTTACCTTCTCGAGCCTTCTGCTTTCGGGTTCTTTCGGTTCTCTTGTCCTCGAATTCTTGTCCCCCCCCCTCCTCCTTCTCTCCGTTTTCTGTTTCAATCGATCTTCCACTTAGCGGGAGCAATGTGGTTCCAATCAGACGTTTTGCTGAGCCGGTCTTTCTTGGCCAGACGTTCTCGAAAACACCTCAAGTTAACTTTGAACTGCTTTTCGAACCTTGTCTTTGCACATCAAGGGTATGAAGTGACTTTTAATGGAAGTTAGTAACATTGTATCTTCTGCTAAGGTGCTTCCAACGTCCTTAAATATAGCCGTTGTCCTTCAGTAACCCCAAATATTGTTAACAGTGTTTGTATTTCTCATTGTGGCTTCTGACCATTTCATTATTTTCTTTATTTTTTTCATTATTATTCGGAAATAACTTGAATGTTGCTCCCCAGCGGAGCAAGCTGGATGCATACAACATATCATTTTCCAGTTTTAATCCTGTAACGTGTGTTATTTGTTCATTTATTTCTTGATATGCCAAATATATATATGATGACCTCCTTGTTAAATAGTACAGTCTTATGCATTCAAAGGAAGACTGGCGATTTTCAACGGGATGCTTCTTCCTCACTCCCTCGTCCTCATGCTCGATCGACAGGTGAGGGAGCGTGTGTGTGTGTGTGTGTGTGTGTGTGTGTGTGTGTGTGTGTGCAGCCAACGGTCCTCTGAAGCACAACTCCATAAGCCTGCCCAATTTTTAGCGGGCAAATCAGAAGCAAAGGGTTCGGAGTAACTTATATATGGAAGGGAGAAAGAGACAAAAAAAAAAAACGAGCACAAAATGCAAAACATTCAATATCACCGCTATAAAAAGATGACAGAAAGGCAAAGAAAGCGACATTGAGAGAAACCAAAGCCTCACATGTGAACTATTAGGGGACGAAAACAACGTTTTACACTTTACAACTCCGCCACAGCATGACGTCTAATGGCTGTCAGATGATTGCATGAAGGATTGTCTGTGAGGAATGTGTGTGTGTGTGTGTGTGTGTGTGTGTGAGTGTGTGTGTGTGTGTGTGTGTGTGTGTGTACTCTTTCCCGGTGTGGGCTTGGTCAAGGGGGATCAGCTTTATCATGTATGGCTCCAAACAATAAAGTCACTGTTTTAATCGCGCTCCCCCAAATCCGTATGAGAGGGGCTGCTTTCCCCCACTCTCATACATCACACAACACATAGTGTGCTTTGTCATCACTTTATCCACCGCTGCGTATGTGCTGGCTTAATTGGGAGAAAGAAAAATTCCATCATGAGCTGCATTTTTGTAAAAAAAAACAGCCAAAACACAGAAAAACGTCTTAATTCTCTGAATAATAAACTTTGAAAATTCAATGTCAATCTTTAGTCTGTCAGTAGAAAATCCTTCATAAAAGAGAAGAAAGGCTGCTGTTTCTCACGCAGTGTGTGTGTAGGTGTGTGCATGTACGTGTGTGTGTGTGTGTGTGTGTGTAGGTGTGTGTGTGTGTGTGTTCTATTTTGGCCTTTAGACTCACATTAACAGAGGTTTTGTTATATCTGCTTTAGGTCATGAGTGACGGTGACTGCAGGGTGAAGGTGGCTGCCTCAAGGAAGAATATGTGCTGTGTGTGTGTGCGTGTGTGTGTGTGTGTGTGTGTGTGTGTGTGTGTGTGTGTGTGTGTGTGTGTGTGTGTGTGTGTGTGTGCACAAAGGGGAGGTAGAGGGAGGCTCTAGGGAGCCTCAGTCATGATGAAAGAGCAAACTAATCTCCACCTCGGTTTGGTCTGATGAAGGCTTCATGTAAACACACTCACTGTAATAAATGACAGAATTCCCTGGTGGGTTCTGCTTCTCTCCCATCCCTCTGTCCTTCTGCGTGGCCATATTGCTGTTTTTACCCGTCTGTCCGCCTGCCTGTCTGTCTGTCTGCGCGGGCCTCAGCACCCGTGTTCAGACCTAATCTGTCTGTCTGTCAGTGCCTGGTAATTGGAGCTGTTTAGGGGGTCATCCAGCCCAGGTGGGCGGGCTGGGGGGAGTGTGTCTCTGTGTGTCTTTCCGTGTGTATTTTGTCTAGTTGTGTGTTCATGTGTGCACTCAGGGACAGGAATGCGTGTCGGACCAGGAACCACTGCTTCCCACGGTTGTGCCACCCGTGAGCCGCGCATGACAGGCATGCTGGAGGGCCGACGTCATGCTGAGGAACCTTACAGGTGCACTGGACGCTCAAGGCCTTTGTTCAAGTGTACGGCAGTTTCCTCTGGCACGTACATTTCTTCATCACTGATACCGATTTAATGCGTGTCCAATATTCATTTTAATGATTACCTTTTTTGGGAAGTGACGTCGGCGTCTCTGAACGCGATCACGAAGGGTCCATCGCTCTTCTAGTCCAACATGTCCGCGCGTCACTCAAAGCGGATCAAGGGCCGTTACACTCAATAGAGCGAGTCGGCTTTATTGCGATGTGTTTACAGTATATCGGCGTTGTTTCAAAGTTTGTTGTTGTCTGGAAAACCTGTGCCGTGTGGAAACTGCAGATGGAGAGGCCCGATATCATCGTGTGCACATGGAGTTTTCAGAAAGTCTTTGCATGAATCTAATTATATTGATATGGTACATATACTGCGCATATACCAGAGGGGTGTATATGCGCGGTCCTGGGAAACTAAGTGGAAGATACGGAACATCAGCAACATACGAAACCAGATCCATGCAACGGACCGGATTGAATATTTCTGCTCATGGACGTACGGATACAAACATCACCATATTCATGAAATGCATGTTTTTTTGCATGTTTTTTATATGTGTTTGCATACTAAAAAACTGTAATATCCTGATGTTTCTTTATATACAGTCTGCAACAGGTCATTGGGTCAGAAAGAGATGTGTTTTAATGTATAACAACAATGTATAAGACTGATTTACAAAATCTTGACTTTGATCTGGGCTCCTATTGAACATGCAACATCTCTTCTTCGTGACGGACGTGTTTAGAGCTTACAGTGCCGGGTCCAGCCTGTGGCAGTTTGTTGTTCTGCTGTTTGTGTGTGCGAGGTCGAGCTGCAGGGTCAGGCGCAGCCACCCATACTCTGCTGGAAAGAAATGATCATTTATCACCTGGTGATTCACAGGGATTGGGTTACCGAAGCATAGAGGAGGAAAACCCAAAAAGGATTGGAGGCAGAGAGCGGGAACGAAATGCTTCCCAAAAGTATATGAGCATGCATAAGTAAGCGCTTCTGTTTTCAAATGTATGCCGTCGTCCACACGTGATAAATAAGGGAACAAGCAATATGAACAAATGAAGTACTGTATTTCTGATTGCATCTCTGAGACATTCCAGTTGAGCTCGCTAACCTTGCACAGGTGCGCTCGGACCAAACTGATGCAGGTGACAGATAGCAGTTTTCTTTGATATAATTCCCGTCATAAATACAGAATGCTTTTTGATTTGAGAGCAGAAAGAGGTACTGAGACCAACAGGTTTTAAAGCCGGACAGCAGTCATCATTTCCATTAAATCGGTAGTTTGGAATAAACGGCAGTTAAAGGCCTCAGGAGATTCCACTAACTTCCACTCGTCTGAAGTTTCTACAGCGCCAGGCCTTTTAGCCGGTTGGAGAGTGAGACTCTCAGCGCCGACAGTCGGAGGTAACAGGCGAAACGCATCCGGCTCCGGCTCACGGCGACAAAACCACTACTGGAAAAAACAGCTGGGTGAAAAACTGTTCACGGGGAAATTATAGGATCCAACCTGAGGCTCTTTTTAGTTCTATATCTCAAGCTCACTCCACGTGTGTGTGTGTGTGTGTGTGTGTGTGTGTGTGTGTGTGTGTGTGCGGTCGTGTAGCATTTTGCAGCGAAGCGATTGTAAGAGTGAATGTTTATGTGTCAAAACTCTGTGGATGTCTCGACGTGTGTTTGTGCCCGTGAGACAGAGAGAGCGTGTGTTCATTCATTCATGCGCACACACTACTGTGTTTGTGTCTGTGTGTGTGCGTGCGTGTGTGTGTGTGTGTGTGTCGGGTCGTCCTCAGAAGTACCCCGCTGGCAGTAACCAAATCCCTGTCGATGTGTCTAGCCGACAGACAGATCAGTGAAGGCTGCCTGTCAGAAGCAGTGACCCCGGCCTCCCGGGCTCTTTAGCGGTGCATCCACCATGGAGGCTGGAGGTCAGTGGCTGTTGGAGGCTGGCGGGAATGAATGGGTGTGCTGGGGCCGCGAGGAAAGATGAAAGAGTGTGTTGCAAGGTGGGCAACTATGCAGACCACTGGTAAGCACCCTCCAACGTCAAGCACTGTAAATATCAAAACCAGATGAAATTACCTTTTATTCCGATGGACCGATATGATGACGAGTCTGTTGGACATCATCTGTATCACACACACATCACATGTGGTTAAACCCTTTAAAAGCAGTGTGTGAAAATCCCCCTGCGCCTATTATCAGACAAAAAACAACAACATATTATCTCCGGAACCACGTCGTTGTTTAACTTCATTTAAATTGCTACAATACCTCAACCCTTGTGAGAAGATGCATCTGCTGTGAAACATAATAAAGTAACCGTTAAGACAAAGTTTCTTGACTGAAACTCCTTTGAACACCCAAATGCTGTGTTCTATTATGATTTTTGTTGCAGGTTCCGATTCTTGAGGTCCTAATCTTTCCAAAAAGGTGTTTTATTAGTATGTGGGCTGTATGAGGAGGCATTTTGGGGAAATCTTGCTCATATCATGCTGGATGTTCATAGTTATGATCAAAATATCGTTTAAAAAGTGATTGATTTTTTTGCCGATATACATTTTTTTCCCAAGACTTTGCTGAACAAACACATACAATAAACACAAGTATTGGACTTCATTTGGGGTTCCTATGACGACTCAAACACAGGGGGAAAGAACAAAAGGCCTAGAGCCGAAATTGGTTCCAGGGTGCTGTATTTTGGTCAAACCACTGGCAGGACCGTCAAGTGAGGAAACATCTGTCCCACAGCGCTGCATACAGGATAACAAGTCGACCATGTTCAGTGGGTAAGTGGTGAGGATGACATGGGTTCAATCCCCCGATGCAACGCATCCATCTTGCCGTTTCAGCCCACTGGGCACATTTACGTCTGGGATACTGGTTACGGATGTGGGCTGCCCTCCGAGGACATCACGGCCTATTTAGACCTTTCCCAATCAGGACGATTCTTCGAAATTCTCGGATCCGATTTCTAAGTCTTTGTTTAAACCCCGTTTTCACTGATTGTTCTCTTTCGCACGGCTTCTTTCCTTTCCCTCTTTCTCAATCCATCATTTCTTGTAATGGGATCCCCGCATCGTTATGACTTATAGAAAACAGTCGTGGCTTCCCAGCTATGGGACTGTTTACCTCCTCCGTGCACCACAGTGGGACCATGTCATTGGGATGAAAGACAATGGACTTGGCTACACTTTCACATTTCCTGTGAGTCAAATCCGCAGCCTGGCAGGTCCAAACCTCATATAGAAATGTCACATTGTTAAAAATCTCATGTGATTTATACTTTTGCTCCAAATATGAAACATGCACCGCTTGAATCGTGTGAGGTTAATGTTGTTTTACCATCTAGTTCTGGCTGAAGAGTGATTGATTACCAATGCAGCCACTGGAGGTTTGGAGCGGAACGCTAAAATAGTTCAGTTATTAAACTAAAACGAATACTTTCTTAAGTCTAATTTGATAAATCAGTGGTATAGACAGTGGATGGGTGGATTTTAATTCTTTACAAACATAGATATACATAGATATATATATATATTAGATTTTGTGTTTTTCACATGCACTGCTGCTTCTAAATGAGCCCAAACGACAGCGTTGGGTTTGTTGTGCTCGAAGCATCCCATTGTGTTCTCCTCCACCACCAGACAGCCACTGGGGAAAAGAAAACTTTACGGCCATTAAACTAATCTGTATGCTTGCCGACTCAGCTGCATGTGCTGCGCATTATCAGTTGCCCTTTTTTTTAAATACATGATTGATGCCTGAATGCTGATGTGAGCGTAAAGTGTAATTGATGGATCGGTGGTGTACATGCTATGTACATATGTGGCCGTACCGCATTCATCCATTGGGACGTGTGTCCCCCCATGTTAATGATAACAGTGTGTGTGCTGAACATGTCTCAAAATGCAAACATTTACATAAGCGGTCTTCTCATGTGATTGAATATTCAGCAACTTTGCAGAAACTCTGGAACGATGTGGAAGCGCTCCTTTCTCCACCTCAGTGAGGATTTGGTCCAGGAGTCCTGCAGAGGTCTAGTTTTACAAAGCAGGACGGGTAGCGTAAAGGTTTGGGGAACATATTTTAATCGTTCATAACTTGGGTCATATTCACCAGTAAACTGGAGGCTGTGTGAGATGCGCTTTTGCACATTTTGTAGTAGTGAATGAGCGGTTTTCTACTGGTGTGATGACTCTCCCTCTCTCTGTTATGCCTTTTTAACATTGTTCCCTACTTGTAACTACTTAAAAAAAAAAAAAAACTCAAACCAGACCTTCTCCTGACAGCCTCTCCTCTGTGTTTGAGAGTGTGTCCGTTCCCTGAGCCACAAAGAGGGTTATACTGGTCTGGCCCAGCCCAGCTTGGCCCAGACCAGGTCTTAAATTTCACCAGCGCTGAGTATTGGGTTACAACCGTGTAGCCCTGAGGGGGGGGGACTAAATACCATCTTTATTGCAGCTCATCCATTTGGTTTATGTCTTATTAAATTATAAAGTAGGCATGACAACAACAGGTATATCTGACATACTTCCAACCCTCTGAGTTTAAATTGGGTCCTTTGGGGACTAGCAGGGAGGTGGGTTTGCCCTTGGGGACCAGCATAAAGCCGGCTCAGTGAGCTGGGGGAGTCTGTGCTTTTAAAGCTAAAAGACCCCATATGAAAACACACCTGCAGCCGAGAGAACGCCTGCTCCCTCCTCACGGAACAATGACCTGCTGTGTGTACAAAAAGTCTGTTTTTTCGATAGAAAATGTTCATAATCATAAAAGACGTCGTCTTACTTAAAAAAAATGCAAAAGAATCATTCGTATACCATTTTAATTATCATTGCAGCATCAAATAAAGAGTAAAGTAAAGTGAGAATGCAACACAAAAAAAAATGTTTATTAAAACCTGCCGTGCGATATGCTGTGACTGGAAAAGATGGCTGCCAGTCCCGCGTTGCACACGTCATGAAACACTCTTCCCATGCGGAGGCTGACCGTGACAGAGGGAGGTGATGCCGACGGTTCACATGTTTCTACAGAATAAACTGAGGCGTCCACATCCACTCAATCAGCGTCTCACTGAGGACGATGTCGTCATCGATGAACGGAACATATTCGGCCAAAGTTGGAAACGTTTCGGGATATTATACACAGATTTAGTTTTTTGCGGTTTGAATCGGTGTCAATGCATGAGTCCAGAAGCATTTGCATCAAAATGAGGTGATATTGGTGGAGCACTTTAGTTAAAATCAGATAAAACAACATCTTAAATGAAGCAGATTAGTCATGTTTTGATTAAATAATAATAAAGATGGGTTTTAGCTTTGATTGACGATCACAATTGGTTTCAGATGTAATTTCTCTACAACAACAAATATTCACAAATGTGTTGTTGTAGAGAAATTACATCTGAAACCAATTGTCTTGGAGCTTTGAGGCCATATTTTATAACAGGTCTAACAATAAAACCATCTTTAATTTCATGCAGGAAAATAGATTTGAATCATTTCTATTTGATTTTTTCAGCCAAGACAAGATTATTTATCAGGAGATTTGATGGTTTGACTCTCTGATAGAGTGAGAAACAAGAGCATTTATCTTTCTAAAGCGTCCATCTTGCTCAGTCGTTTCTCTGTGACTTCTTCTACAGGACAGGTTTGATGACACAAATCTGATCTTTGTAAAATTAGATAATTCTGTCCGCACGTTCAAGCTCATTAATAAGTTATTTAATTTGATTAACTCCTTATTCATGAATATGTTTACCGTAAAAGTCGGGTTACGAGCCGCTACTACCTTCGGTCAGTGTCCCCGTTAGCTCCCCGCTGTAGCCAGCTGGGGCTCCTGCTAGCGCTTCGTTACTAACTTCCGCTAGCTCTCAGCTAACTTCCGCTAGCTCCCCGAAAACCACCAAAGTTAGCGGGACCAGGCTCGACACCCGACTTGGGCAGAGGGGATGCGGGCAGTAGCAGCAGCAGCGGGCAGTAGCAGCAGCAGTGCTAGCTAGTAGCAGCGCTAGCTAGTAGCATCGCTGGCTACTAGCTTGCTACAGCAGGGACACTGACCGGAGGTTGGAGCGGCTTGTAACCCGACTTTTACGGTAACTCACATCCCTACTGGTTATTCTACACAACTTGTCTGGCCTTAAAGTCGGCCCTTAAAGTCGGCCCCTTATGCAAACACACTGTGCCATATATAATACAGTATATACATTTGTTTAATGAGTGTGTACACCGAATCAAACAAGAAATCATGGGCAGAGAAAGGAAAGGTCAAGTTCCTTCCACATGCGCTGAGGGACTGACCTCGATATATCAATGTTGTAATTAAAGCTACATTTCATGTCTCAGTGGCTTTCCCCATAATATTTACACTCCTGTTGCTGCAGTTCAAGAGAACTCCCCCCTGCACGTGATACGGAGGGGAGGAGAATTCAAATAAACATCCACTCAGAGGTAACAGGTTTAAGATGTCGCCCTCAGACAGAGATCCATCTTCTGGGCCAGGGCTCTGTCACCTGCAAGGGGAAGCAGGCCTGTGTGTGTGTGTGTGTGTGTGTGTGTGTGTGTGTGTGTGTGTGTGTGTGTGTGTGTGTGTGTGTGTGTGTGTGTGTGTGTGTGTGTGTGTGTGTGTGTGTGTGCATGTTGGTGTGTGTGTGTCTGTGTGAGTGTGTGTTCAGTGTCTGTGTGTTCAGTGTTTGTGTGTCTGTGTGAGTGTGTGTATGTTCAGTGTTTGTGTGTGTGTGTTCAGTGTGTGTGTGTGTGTCTGTGTGTTCAGTGTGTGTGTGTGTTCAGTGTTTGTGTGTCTGTGTGAGTGTGTGTATGTTCAGTGTTTGTGTGTTCAGTGTGTGTGTGTGTGTTTAATGAGTGTGTCTGTGAGTGTGTGTATGTTCAGTGTTTGTGTGTGTGTGTTCAGTGCGTGTGTTCAGTGTTTGTGTGTGTGTGTCTGTCTGTCTGTCTGTCTGTGTTCAGTGTGTGTGTGTGTGTGTCTGTCTGTCTGTCTGTCTGTGTTCAGTGTGTGTGTGTGTTTAATGAGTGTGTCTGTGTGAGTGTGTGTATGTTCAGTGTTTGTGTGTGTGTGTTCAGTGCGTGTGTTCAGTGTTTGTGTATGTGTGTGTCTGTCTGTCTGTCTGTCTGTGTTCAGTGTGTGTGTGTCAATGTGTTCAGTGTGTGTGTGTGTGTTCAGTGTGTGTGTTCAGTGTGTGTGTGTGTGCGTGTGTGTGCGTGCGTGCGTGCGTGCGTGTGTGTGTGTGTGTGTGTGTGTGTGTGTGTGTGTGTGTGTGTGTGTGTGAGAGACAGTGTGTTCGTGTGGATACATCAGGAAAATGGCGTCCCCCAACATCCCTCGAACAAAAAGATCAAACATGGAAATAATGAAGCCGGCAGTAAATAAAGTGGAGATGAAACAATAAACAGTGAGCAGCGCTGAGGCAGATGTAGCAGACGGACGTCAGGCCTCTTTGTTTGATGTCTAATTTTACCAACGACTGTCAACAGTGTGCGAGGCAGAGAGACAGAGAGGCAGAGAGGTAGAGAGACAGAGAGGCAGAGAGACAGAGAGGCAGAGAGACAGAGAGGCAGAGAGGTAGAGAGGCAGAGAGACAGAGAGGCAGAGAGGTAGAGAGGTAGAGAGGCAGAGAGACAAAGAGGCAGAGAGGCAGAGAGGCAGAGAGGCAGAGAGACAGAGAGGCAGAGAGGCAGAGAGACAGAGAGACAGAGAGGTAGAGAGGTAGAGAGGTAGAGAGGTAGAGAGGCAGAGAGACAAAGAGGCAGAGAGGCAGAGAGGCAGAGAGGCAGAGAGGCAGAGAGACAGAGAGGCAGAGAGGCAGAGAGGTAGAGAGGTAGAGAGGTAGAGAGGCAGAGAGACAAAGAGGCAGAGAGACAGAGAGGCAGAGAGACAGAGAGGCAGAGAGGCAGAGAGACAGAGGCAGAGCAGCTACTGGAGCTCTATGCGATGGAGAGGAAGATATTTTATCACATTCATTCAAAACTTGTTGCACATGTGGTGTCCAATTCTAACACGTTTAATTCCAGATCTGCCTTGTTTGTGATGTTTTTATTATTATTTTGGGTTCATAAAAAGGTCCTCCTCTACAGTGTGTAGTATCAGGAGAACGTGGGCTGAACATATCATGTCATGTGTTCTGTGTGTTTAGCAAATGTAAAGTCCCTCTCATTGACAGGTCTTCATTTCAACAACGTCACAGCAAGAAGCTGCCAGGTTCTATCGGTGCAGATATACACGTTCTCCTGCTTTGCATGTTCTCTTGGTGTTCTCTAGATGTTCTCTTGGTGTTCTCTAGATGTTCTCTTGGTGTTCTCTGAGTGTTCTCTTGGTGTTCTCTAGATGTTCTCTTGGTGTTCTCTTGGTGTTCTCTTGGTGTTCTCTTGGTGTTCTCTGGGTGTTTTCTCTGGGTGTTTTCTCTTGGTGTTCTCTGGGTGTTCTCTAGGTGTTCTCTTGGTGTTCTCTTGGTGTTCTCTTGGTGTTCTCTAGATGTTCTCTTGGTGTTCTCTTGGTGTTCTCTAGATGTTCTCTTGGTGTTCTCTAGATGTTCTCTTGGTGTTCTCTGAGTGTTCTCTTGGTGTTCTCTAGATGTTCTCTTGGTGTTCTCTTGGTGTTCTCTTGGTGTTCTCTTGGTGTTCTCTGGGTGTTTTCTCTGGGTGTTTTCTCTTGGTGTTCTCTGGGTGTTCTCTAGGTGTTCTCTTGGTGTTCTCTTGGTGTTCTCTTGGTGTTCTCTAGGTGTTCTCTTGGTGTTCTCTTGGTGTTCTCTTGGTGTTCTCTAGGTGTTTTCTCTGGGTGTTTTCTCTGGGTGTTTTCTCTTGATGTTCTCTAGGTGTTCTCTTGGTGTTTTCTTGGTGTTCTCTTGGTGTTCTCTGGGTGTTCTCTTGGTGTTCTCTTGGTGTTCTCTAGATGTTCTCTTGGTGTTCTCTAGATGTTCTCTTGGTGTTCTCTGAGTGTTCTCTTGGTGTTCTCTAGATGTTCTCTTGGTGTTCTCTTGGTGTTCTCTTGGTGTTCTCTTGGTGTTCTCTGGGTGTTTTCTCTGGGTGTTTTCTCTTGGTGTTCTCTGGGTGTTCTCTAGGTGTTCTCTTGGTGTTCTCTTGGTGTTCTCTTGGTGTTCTCTAGATGTTCTCTTGGTGTTCTCTTGGTGTTCTCTAGATGTTCTCTTGGTGTTCTCTAGATGTTCTCTTGGTGTTCTCTGAGTGTTCTCTTGGTGTTCTCTAGATGTTCTCTTGGTGTTCTCTTGGTGTTCTCTTGGTGTTCTCTTGGTGTTCTCTGGGTGTTTTCTCTGGGTGTTTTCTCTTGGTGTTCTCTGGGTGTTCTCTAGGTGTTCTCTTGGTGTTCTCTTGGTGTTCTCTTGGTGTTCTCTAGGTGTTCTCTTGGTGTTCTCTTGGTGTTCTCTTGGTGTTCTCTAGGTGTTTTCTCTGGGTGTTTTCTCTGGGTGTTTTCTCTTGATGTTCTCTAGGTGTTCTCTTGGTGTTTTCTTGGTGTTCTCTTGGTGTTCTCTGGGTGTTCTCTTGGTGTTCTCTTGGTGTTCTCTAGGTGTTCTCTTGGTGTTTTCTTGGTGTTCTCTAGGTGTTCGCTTGGTGTTCTCTTGGTGTTCTCTTGGTGTTCTCTTGGTGTTCTCTAGGTGTTCGCTTGGTGTTCTCTAGGTGTTCGCTTGGTGTTCTCTTGGTGTTCTCTTGGTGTTCTCTTGGTGTTCTCTAGGTGTTCGCTTGGTGTTCTCTAGGTGTTCGCTTGGTGTTCTCTTGGTGTTCTCTGGGTGTTCTCTTGGTGTTCTCTTGGTGTTCTCTTGGTGTTCTCTGGGTGTTCTCTTGGTGTTCTCTTGGTGTTCTCTTGGTGTTCTCTGGGTGTTCTCTTGGTGTTCTCTTGGTGTTCTCTTGGTGTTCTCTGGGTGTTCTCTTGGTGTTCTCTTGGTGTTCTCTTGGTGTTCTCTGGGTGTTCTCTTGGTGTTCTCTTGGTGTTCTCTTGGTGTTCTCTGGGTGTTCTCTTGGTGTTCTCTTGGTGTTCTCTGGGTGTTCTCTGGGTGTTCTCTGGGTGTTCTCTTGGTGTTCTCTTGGTGTTCTCTAGGTGTTCTCTTGGTGTTCTCTTGGTGTTCTCTTGGTGTTCTCTGGGTGTTCTCTTGGTGTTCTCTTGGTGTTCTCTTGGTGTTCTCTGGGTGTTCTCTTGGTGTTCTCTTGGTGTTCTCTTGGTGTTCTCTGGGTGTTCTCTGGGTGTTCTCTTGGTGTTCTCTTGGTGTTCTCTAGGTGTTCTCTTGGTGTTCTCTCGGTGTTCTCTCGGTGTTCTCTCGGTGTTCTCTCGGTGTTCTCTTGGTGTTCTCTTGGTGTTCTCTTGGTGTTCTCTAGGTGTTCTCTTGGTGTTCTCTCGGTGTTCTCTCGGTGTTCTCTTGGTGTTCTCTGGGTGTTCTCTAGGTGTCCTCTTGGTGTTCTCTTGGTGTTCTCTTGGTGTTCTCTTGGTGTTCTCTCAGTGTTCTCTTGGTGTTCTCTTGGTGTTCTCTTGGTGTTCTCTCAGTGTTCTCTTGGTGTTCTCTTGGTGTTCTCTTGGTGCTCTCTTGGTGTTCTCTTGGTGTTCTCTTGGTGTTCTCTTGGTGTTCTCTCAGTGTTCTCTCGGTGTTCTCTCGGTGTTCTCTCGGTGTTCTCTTGGTGTTCTCTTGGTGTTCTCTGGGTGTTCTCTTGGTGTTCTCTTGGTGTTCTCTGGGTGTTCTCTTGGTGTTCTCTTGGTGTTC
This sequence comes from Taurulus bubalis, assembly GCF_910589615.1. Taxonomy (NCBI): domain Eukaryota; kingdom Metazoa; phylum Chordata; class Actinopteri; order Perciformes; family Cottidae; genus Taurulus; species Taurulus bubalis. The sequence continues at coordinate 25,317,502 of NC_136600.1, forward strand.
TCTTGGTGTTCTCTGGGTGTTCTCTTGGTGTTCTCTTGGTGTTCTCTTGGTGTTCTCTGGGTGTTCTCTTGGTGTTCTCTCAGTGTTCTCTCAGTGTTCTCTCGGTGTTCTCTCAGTGTTCTCTCGGTGTTCTCTTGGTGTTCTCTTGGTGTTCTCTCAGTGTTCTCTTGGTGTTCTCTCAGTGTTCTCTCAGTGTTCTCTGGGTGTTCTCTTGGTGTTCTCTTGGTGTTCTCTGGGTGTTCTCTTGGTGTTCTCTTGGTGTTCGCTTGGTGTTCTCTTGGTGTTCTCTTGGTGTTCTCTTGGTGTTCTCTCAGTATTCTCTCAGTGTTTGCTTGGTGTTCTCTTGGTGTTCTCTTGGTGTTCTCTTGGTGTTCTCTGGGTGTTCTCTTGGTGTTCTCTCAGTGTTCTCTCAGTGTTCTCTGGGTGTTCTCTTGGTGTTCTCTTGGTGTTCTCTTGGTGTTCTCTCAGTGTTCTCTCAGTGTTCTCTTGGTGTTCGCTTGGTGTTCTCTTGGTGTTCTCTTGGTGTTCTCTTGGTGTTCTCTGGGTGTTCTCTTGGTGTTCTCTCAGTGTTCTCTCAGTGTTCTCTTGGTGTTCTCTTGGTGTTCTCTCAGTGTTCTCTCAGTGTTCTCTTGGTGTTCTCTTGGTGTTCTCTGGGTGTTCTCTTGGTGTTCTCTTGGTGTTCTCTGGGTGTTCTCTTGGTGTTCTCTTGGTGTTCTCTTGGTGTTCTCTGGGTGTTCTCTTGGTGTTCTCTTGGTGTTCTCTTGGTGTTCTCTTGGTGTTCTCTGGGTGTTTTCTCTTGGTGTTCTCTGGGTGTTTTCTCTGAGTATCCTCAGGGTGTTCCGCGTTCCTCCATCCGTTTCCAGACATTCGCTGGATGTGGAGGTGAACAGACTGGGTCTCGGCGTGTCGGTCCAACACTTTCATTATCGGACAATTGCTTTCAATGAGATTGTTTTATCTATTTGTGTAACATGCAGCAATTGTGTGTGTTTTTGAGCACGGTAACTATAGTAGGTTGAGATAGATTGTGGTTACGGCTGACTGAAATAAATCATTACAGGCCTGTGACCCTACATGAAGCTTTTCCACCATCCTGACATCTAAACCCTCACTTTCCACTTCACAGACGGCTCACCACGTACTTCCTGTTGTGGCTCTGGATGTTGGCAATGAATACACTGTGAATTATAGGGGTGTCACGCATCTCCAAATCCAAAAAAACAAAAAAATTCACCACTGATAACTAGGGAACTGTTAGACGACGGAGCCTTGATCCATGAAGATTCTGTTTATTTTGTAAAGCCCAAAATCACAAATTACAAATTTGCGTCAGAGGGCTTTACAATCTGTACACATACGATATCCCTGTCCCGGGACCTCAGGAAAACTATCTAAAAAAACTGAAAAGACGCTTTCACAGGGAAAAAAGGAAGAAACCTTCAGGAGAGCAACAGATCCACAGGTCATTGGTTTCATGTCATTTATATTTGTCAATCTTTTTTAAAATGAGAAGCTACAAGGTATCAATAATCTTTATTTTTAAAACGTATTTCATCATTCCATCGTGAACTGCCTGTGTAACAACAAAAACAAGATCTACTAGATGACGAGTGAAGGCACCATGAAGTCTGTCGGCTTTACCGTAACATGCGATGCCGACACACCATCCATTTTAAGGAGATATGGGACCGCCGTTTCTTTACTGTATTTCTAGTAGCAGCACTAGCTAGCGCTGCTACTAGCTTGCACTGCTACTAGCTTGCTACAGTGGGACACTGACCGGAGGTAGGAGCGGCTTGTAACCCGACTTTTACGGTACATACATTTTGTACATAACTCGGCCAAATGTTGCCGTTATCTCTGCCTCAAAAAGTGCAGCTGCAGGCTACCTTTGAAGAAGTGTTATGGTCGTGAGTTTAGCCGTTTCTTTTCCTTTCGTGCAAGTAGGTGGGGATGGAGAGGAAAAAAATACTTTTGACTTTGAAGGTTGAAATTGAAAGTTGATTGAGAATTAAAAGGAAGGTGTGTGTGTGTGTGTGTGTGTGTTTGTGTGTGTGTGTGTGTGTGTGTGTGTGTGTGTGTGTGTGTGTGTGTGTGTGTGCGCTCTTCTGGAGGACTGCATTTGCATTTGTTTTAACTTTGCTGCTGTCAAAACATGAAACTACACGGTTGGCTCGTGCTGACCAGCAGGATGGAGTTGAAAAGAGGATTAAAGCGGGTCGTGAACCGCTCCCTTAAAGAACTGGTGTCCGCATCAGCAGAACTTAGTCCAGTTGTACAGTACAGTGAGAGATGCACCGTACCAGGTTTGAGCTCACACGTCTGACGCCCAATACAGAAGGTGCTTTCACCACCAAGGCCCTTAAACATTCTCTGTTTTGCATTTTGTTTTGAAGAGAAACCTCAGCAAAGAACTAAAAACAGATATTTCCCCCGTCTCTCTGTGGGACATTAAAAGCTGGGCAGGTCTGCAGGATAAGATTGTGAGTTCCTGGCAACTCTTCATGTGCATCGCGTCGCTTTGAATTATCACACCGATTAAAGGTGCTGCAGATCCACCAGGTTTTCCAGAGACGCTCCACTTCATGACCTGCTAGCAGACGGACTGACGGCTCGGAGTAAACACAGGCAGTGTTTTTACACATGAGGATTTCTTGAATAGTTTTTTATTCCTTCCCTTTCTCTCAATCTTTGTCTTTTATTTCACTTCTGACCTGTTTTGGTCACACTTTGCTGTCTCCGCCCTTCTCTCTGTCTCTTTTCCTTTACACTATATCTCCTACACTGACGATTAACTTGTTTTTCTTGTATGTATGAAAATGTATGATGATAATGTGGAGTTCAAACACAGCCCTCTCACAGCTTAGAAGGGTCTTTCATAAACACACACATGCTCTCACAAGAAGAGAGTCTTCTACAGTGACCACGGGTTGTGGTGATAATAGCAGCCACATGTTCCAGGACCTGTGTTACTGTAAATACACAGCAACACACACACTGAGCACATGCAGAGGAGCATGAGAACCAATGTACAGCAAAGTGCAGACTGACCCTCTTTGTCTTGCTGTACTTTCCAATCTTTGTCTTCCTTTTTTGTAATCATTTATCATTGTTATCCTGCATTTATTTTGTAAATCTAGACCCAGATCAGGTCAACATGTAAATGTAGTAAATATAACGTGCCAATATGTGCGTAATCCTCTGCATATGTTTCCCCAAAGAGCACTTGTCGTAAACGGAAAATTACCTGATGTCAAAATCCAATGGGTTGAACGTTCTGTGCAAGGTACAGTACAGGATGCAGGAGACGTTATTACGCAATGGATGAATATTCATCCGCAGTGCTGGAGTTAAAATGGAGTGAAATCAACATGGACACCCTCCTGACTCAGACTGTATAACACCGGATTATTGATAGCTCCGGCTGTTGGCAGGGTTTCCTTCAGATGTTGTGATGACAGAGTGATGAAAGGCGTTCCCTCTCAGAACCTGCCATACGATAATTTAATAAATACTTAAAAGTTCTGACACATACAGATCTGTTTTACAATATGCTGGCTTTGTTGCAAATCGGCGCAAATGGAAAAATAAAGAAGTCACACTGTCTGGCAAGTGTGTGCACGTTTTGGCTCCAGATTTGAGTGGACACATGTTTCTTACATTGCATCGGTATCAAGATGCAAAGATTTGCAAGGTCAGCGCAGAGAGAAGAACTCTTTATTCATGAGGAAAGAGATCCTCGTGCATCACATTTAGTACGAGCTAGAAAGATGTCAGAAACTATGAAGTCCCAACAGTGACAATCATAGCTCCATTATTTATATTTTTGATCTTATTTTATTGGCGATTCCCACATTTTTCACTCGATTTTGAGCTTTTTTTTTAGGGTCCTTCCATGATACCTGTTTATCGTTTTATGAGAAGTTCTATCAGGTAAAATAAAAGAGAACTTCAACTTGCCTTGTATTGTTGTATTTTAATATACTTTGATGAGAAGTATATTTTATCAGGTTCATTATATCGGGTGAGATTTACCCGACGTTAGTGAAGGTGTGACTATTTGTAACGTAGTGTTCTAGGGTTAATTAAAACAAAGGGTACGGAGGGAAGAACATCACGCAGTTCTTTGTGTTTTGTCCTCTCTGTTGAACCTCTGGTGACATCACTGGCAGCGCTAGAAAAGGGCATCTGAAGCCTCCGGAGCTGTAGTTTCCCAAACGGCTTCCCCAGTTCTCTCCCGTGAAGCAACCCTGGGGATTGACCCAACACGTCATGGACCCCCAGACACTCTGCACACTCAATTTAAATGTTAAGGGTAACGCTTATCAAGTCCAACATCCCCAACTGCCAGTTCTAGACAACTATTCGGACAGTCACATACATACAGGTCTGGGAATCGAGGGCAAAAAATGTGAAGCAACTCCTGCGCTTCCTGCCAGCATGACGGGCGTATAGGCCACGAAACACTCATCGAAAAGAGGCCATCAAAGCCATATTTGTGAGGACGTGCCAGTGATGTCTCTGTGGTATTGTTTGCTTTGGTCTCAAACAGCTCCAAAAATATTGTGTCTGGCTTTGCGTCGGCGATACCCGCCCACCAACAGACGGATGATATCCGCACACGTCTTGTCTGAGGGCAAAACCCGGCCCATAATCACTCCATTTAACTCTTGCAAGCCAACACCAGTTTGCCTTTCTCTAAATGGCCATAATACATAAGACATAATAAATTA
>NC_136600.1:25327234-25329734 GCF_910589615.1 Taurulus bubalis
CTAAACTAATGCTTCATAGCGTCCAGTTATTATAAAGTGTGACCCAGTCTCTTAAATTGGAATCCAGCATCAATGCTCCGATCTGATAACAATAATATAAAAAACCCTCACACCTATACTATGTTGATCTGATGGAACCAAACTATAGAGCAGATTTTAAACATGAAAACAATAATCCACTCTTCTATCCTGTAATGATCGCTCACATCTTGCTGCAGCATTTATATTAGACTCCAGTACAAAAGACAATGAGTAATGCGCTCCTCATCGTCACAAATATGTCTTGAATCAGATCTTTTCTGAAGAAAATGTCAACCATTCACAGCAAAACAAACATGAAAGATAATGATACTTTTTTTCCACAGAAAAGACAACATGTTTTTCGTATCCTCTTCCCGATATTCTCTTAAATCCGTTCCTTCGGGTCACCAGAAAGATGTGTGTGCGACTTCCTGTTCTCTGTTGTTCATCTCACAAAATGCCAGCTCTGTCAGAGGTAGATCCGATCAGTGCCGATTGAATTATGTCTGTGGTATAAGAACATCAACTGATGGCTCGCAGCCCGAGACTCTGCAGTCCATGTGAGTCAGGCGGTACAATTCATGAAATGCAACCGACACACGGCGTTCCAGACGCAAGCGAGCTGCGAACATTCATCACGGCATCAATATGGATCCGAAGATTGACTTCATACTAATGATGCAGGATTTGACCTTACGGCTCAAAAAGGTGAACGTGAACAAAACAATCTTCTTCATCCCGTTCGTTCACGGATCCCTGATGTCATCGCTTCTCCCGTCTCATTCATGTCTTGAAGTTGCATCGAAGTCATAAATCACAGTCACATGTTCTCAATGACAAGCAGATGCTCACGTTAGGTTCAATAACCACATTGTGCTCCAGATATCAAAGCAGAGCCGGTCACGATAGTGAAAGCGCTCTTGGCCCGCTCATCTAAACATGAGGAGAAATGACTCGTCCTCTGTGGACAGTGTCATCCCGCTCTATCTTTAATATCTCTCTTCAATTCCCACCAGCAGATGTCCATTGTGATCATTCGGGCTGGTTAAGATCATAAGTTACTCACAATAAATCACAAATACACACATATCTGAACCTGAAAGTTACCTCCTGGTGCGACTGAGCTCTAGCAGGTATAACAAAAATACAAAAAATGAGTGACAGTAATGTGGAAAAAACGTAAAATTGATTTTAAAAATGACATATATTTATTTATTGCCAAACGATAAATGAATACAGTGATATTACTCATGTCTAAACTTTAGCTTACTGAAGCCGGTTCAAAATATCAGAAAACATCTAAATTTGAAGTATAAGAAATTTATTACAAATTGATTTACATACAAAAATGCTACATCGATTAAGTTTGACTTAACATTGGAGGATGCAAGGAAGGTATTAAAGCACATGACCCCGGTAATACCACGACAGGACGCATTGATATTTAACAAGAGAGGTTCATCAGTGAGCTGCAGGCAGATTTTAGCTGGCTGTTTCTCCTGCGTTCAGGCATTATGCTAGGCTAAACCAATGCTATGCTAACCAATGCTCAGCTAAACCAATGCTCAGCTAAACCAATGCTCAGCTAAACCAATGCTCAGCTAAACCAACGCTCAGCTAAACCAATGCTAAGCTAAACCAATGCTCAGCTAAACCAATGCTAAGCTAAACCAATGCTAAGCTAAACCAATCTTAAGCTAAACCAATGTTAAGCTAAACCAATGCTCAGCTAAACCAATGCTAAGCTAAACCAATGCTCAGCTAAACCAATGTTTAGCTATACCAATGCTAAGCTAAACCAATGCTCAGCTAAACCAATGCTAAGCTAAACCATGCTTCATACTTAGACAACAGACATGAGAGAGGTACTGCATCTTCATCTAACTCTATAGGTCGAGAGGTAAAAATCATATTTTACTAACTGTTACTTTCTGTGATTCACTAACACAAACAACCAACACCTGATTCTTTGTGCTGATTGGAGCTGTCTCTTTTTCTTCTTCTCTACAAGAGCTTTTAAGTCATGGGTGCTGCTGTAGTATCAACCTACCCATGGCCTTGCTCACCTTCAAATAAAAGCCAATTCATCACAATCATTTCTCCTTAACGCCTACCAGATGGCCGGTTTCCGACTTCCCGATCCACAGAGCCCCATAATAGTATCCCGTTCCTTTGTATAGCAGGACCCGATATGTCATGGGAGGTTAGCCTCAATAGCTTTGGCCGTGTGCCCGATATATGCCAAGCAGGTCTGACGCTGCGGGTCCGTGAGTGAAGCCTGACGTTGTAAATGTAAATGGCAACGGCATCACATGACATCATGAGATGTCCCAGTCGGGATGTAGTCCATCGTAACCCAACGAGTTCAAAGCCTTTAACAGATCTCCTCTGTGGCACACAGTTAACAAAGCAGAGCGGTATTCATGAGCGAGGAATGCTGGTGTATAATTCAGCTATGGATCAATGTCTGTCCACAAAA
>NC_136600.1:25334734-25342234 GCF_910589615.1 Taurulus bubalis
CGCCGTGGCGCTCTTTCCTATGACCTGTGGGACGTTACCACACACACACCCTCCACAGGTATCACCCACAACAGCAGCAAACCAGCAGGCAGTGAGCTTTTATATCTGTTTCACCTATCTGATTAGCCTGAGAGGCTCTTTGTAGCCTGGGAACATCCACGGATGAGGCTATTGTGAGAAAGTTTCCACTGCAGCAGCTGTGGTACCACGGCTCTGAGACGCGCGATCGAAAAACACTATTTGTACATATTGATATAACAGAGCAATGAGTCAATCTGCAAGCTTTTGCCCTCGTAAACAGATAGTGTCGGCTGGGAAGGCTTCTTACGTACGGGGACTTCTGCAGCAGCAGACGGTTATTTGTTTGGAACGAGTGAAAAGAAGAAGAGCAGAGAGTTAAGCGACTGATATGAAGGTTACTACTTTAAACTAATTACTTTTCTATAAAGAAAACAATCTGATTCGTGAATACAACCATCACAGATTCATTAGACAGATGCTGGTTTCACTAGATCTATAACATACTTATAGGAATGCAATGGCCTCTGGAAGGCATTTTACCTGCAGACTGCACTTGTGTGGTACAAGAAAAAGACTTTGAGATTCAAGACTACACTAGAAAAACATCAATTTCCTGGAGTGCAGCTATAGACTGGGATTTATCTTGAGTCTCCCGTGAACCTTCATGCTGGTATGCGTGTGTGTGTGTGTGTGTGTGTGTGTGTGTGTGTGTGTGTGTGTGTGTGTGTGCTATAAGACGTAGTACATGTTGCACATTTCTCACCGTCGGGAACAACTTGTTAGTAATCAGGATGAGTAATGAAGACAGGAGACGTGGATGTGTGGTTTCCTCGTGGTTGGGGAGAGCTTGCACCAACAATTTCCTGACAATTTCCAGTGCATGTCTATATTCTTATGTTATGTTTGAGTTATCTTGTTATTCTCCTGGGGGCGGTGCAGCATTAGGTAGTAAGATATACATCTGTAGTCTATGTAGGTAAATAAGATAAATGTCGTTCTCCTGTCGGGCGGCTGCCCAATGGGAACAGGATGAAGGAGGCGATGAGAGGAAGTAGCGGCTCTGTGGTCGTGACCGCCGAGCTAACTCATTTGTCCCTCACAGTTTGGAGCCCTTGGAGCGAACGCAGCTCCTCTTTCATGTTGTCATGCATGCACATGCCATAGAATGAAATCAAACCTTCTATTTATAAACACGCGTGTCCGTGTCTACGAGGTGGAGCACTAAACCGCCGCCTAGAAAACGTGTTCTGCAGCGAATGGTAGGAAGTGTCCGTCCTCGTGAAGGAGATGGCAGTTTTACAGACGCGTGAGTAATAGCGCGTTCTCGCTCGAGTGTGTGTGAGTGTGTGTGTGTGTGTGTGTGGTAAACTGGGGAAGTGTGTGTGGCCGTGTCACGCCTACAGATTCACAGGCCCAGCGGCCGACAGCCGAACAGCTATCAGCCCTGATTCCAGAGGAATTGAAGGAACTGCCTTCTATCTCGGTGCAAGAAGACATGGCTGCTCTTCACTCAACCTTTTAAATGCGTGTTAAAAAACATGAACAGAGGGTGTCCGTATAGTAGCACAACACAACTTCCATATCTTGAACGTCTAGTGAGTCCTGCGTTCTCCAGCATGTCCTTGTGAGGTGGGTGGCCTTCGGTCCCTTCCTCTTCCTCTGCTGTTCCAGGATATAATTCACAGTGACACGATGAACTCTGCCGTAAGTCAGCGCTCGATGCATCATAGTTTATCATCGATGTGTTCGTGACATTCCCACTGGTGAGGACATGATGCTGTTGAGTCATGTCAAGACAACTGCAGCAGTTTAGTGGATCTTCTCAAAGTGGCTGAGTGTGTAACGCCCAGAAGAGACCTGCAGCTAATGGAAACTACATGTACTGGACACCCCACATGCATTGAAGCACATTAATATATGATGATGCCAACTCTAAGCATAACTGCATGGCATTGTAACAAACAAGTGGAAAAAAGCTCAAATTTGGTGGACATGGTGGATGGAGAGACGTGGGCAACAAGCACAAACAACACCGCTTGTATTTGTTTTACATCCTAAAAGGCATCAACATCACCAACGGTTCAGACATGGATGTAAACTGCACCTTGACCTCATTCTAGTTATTCTATTCAAAGTTCACAACACAAGACAAAGCTGCATTAATGTTTGGGTACATTGGAAAGCGCTAATGGATCAATGACATTAGCGGGAAGCTATCGTTTAGCTGCCTAGAGCACAATCACTAATGTCTGATCTTTCTACATCCTGTTTCAGACCATTCCCGATTCCAAGCATTTCAGCATTTCTGAATTCTTCACTGTGTTTGTCGTGAAGTGCTTTGTCCTGGCAGACGAATGACCAAAGTGAATCAGCGTGTCAGAAGCCATTTTGGATGATGACGTTGCAGTAACGGTCTAAAACGCAGAAGATCAAACCTGCTCTGAAATCAGGATGCATGAGAGTTTTTAATGAGCTTTTTAAATGAGCAACAATGAAAACTATGGACTTGTTGTGCAAAGGCCTTAACTTTGTGAAGTGCTTGTTCATTATTTCCTTTTCTGGTAGCACTGTATAATAACTACACACTAGTTAGCGTTAGCAAAGCATGAATAAACTTAACTAATACTTAACTAACAAGTAGAAAGTCTCTACATCTTCCGTCGCAAACTAAAAACACATCTTTTTCAACTTCACCTTGAATAAGGAAGGTAGCACCGTAGTAGCACTTTAGCAGCACTTAAGTAGCACTTAAATATCACTTTGTAGTTTAACTTTCTTGAAGAAATTGTACTTTCTTGATTCTTGTTGTTCTGAGTTTGTACTCATGGTTGAATCCACTTATTGTAAGTCTCTTTGGATAAAAGCGTCAGCTAAATGTAATGTAGTAACTACCTGAATTAATCATGAATTGCAGTATTAAAACACGTTCATAAAGTGCATATCTAAATCATTATATGTATAAATAAAAGCATGAATAAATTTCATATCCATTGCCCTCCCTCTGGTGTCGGTCTCTGCCGTCCCACTCAGGTGTTTGTTTCCCTTCAAAGGTCTGAGGAGGAAACAGGTACCAGGTGTCTTCTGAAAACGTTTCCTGTGGAGTCCAGGAACCAGACGGCCATCGGGGTAAACCCGTCCATCCGCATTGCTGACACTGACATTTGAGCTCGACTGCCCTCAAACACTCACACGGCCCAGATGAAACGGTGTGTGTGTGCCAGACACACACACACACACACACACACACACACACACACACACACACACACACACATCGCTTGGATAGACAAAGCAGACACACATGTATGACAAGTGCAAGAACCAGATGGACTTACACATGTATGCAAAGCCTCACGTTGCCGTTCTTGTTTACTTCCATAAGAACACAATAAATATCGGACGACTGTAAGTCCAAATGCATCCGTATATAAGCTATCAACATATCAGATGTAATATGGATGACTTTGACAAGTAGCCAAGCTAATAAAGCGCTGCTGCTTCTGAGAAGATGCATGTGAATGAGGGAACATGGCGGTCCCGCTGGTGATGTCAGGTTTTCAACACCTCGACGTATCCCAGAGGCCGGTGGTTTCAGAGCCGCTGCAATTTGACCTGAAAGGGGGAAGAAGAAAAGGGACGATCAGACAGGATATTATCTAAGTGCAAGTAATAAATGTATTAGCATGAAGAGATGGAGAGCGACGGAATTTGAGGGGAGGCAGCGGCCGGCCCAGAGCCTTTGAAAGGCGACGCCGTCGGCTGCTTCTCTGTGACCATGCAAGCCCCGATGACAAGGTCAAGATGGCATCTGCTGATAGGGGCTGCTCATCAGCACCTTTATTCCATGGGCCACAGACGGGGTAAGACGGGGGAGGGGGTATGGCTGTGCGTGTGTGTGTGTGTGTGTGTGTTCAACATTTTGCATTTGTGGCAAACCTTATTCATCTCATTCATTAAGAAAGTCGGCAGGAATTCTTCAAGAACTGACCTTTTATTGCAGTCTACAAGTTCACTCTCATGCTGCGTTCACACCAAAAGAGTTGCGAAATATTCGCGCAAATACATGTTAAGTCAATGCACAGAAGCGAATGGTTGCGAAAAAGCGAATTTTTCACCGGGCGGCACGAATGAAGCGAAAAAGCGTTGTGAATGTTCACTTTTGCGCTTTTCCGCTTTTTCACTTTTCCGCCCGACGCTGAGTGGTTATTTCAATGGTGAATGGCGGAAATAGTAAATGTTTTCACGGAGTAAAGCCACGGAGAAACCATTAGAAATGGTTGTTATTCTTTCAATGGTGGATAGCGGTAATGAAAACTGTTTTAAAGAGAAAGACACGCCCCCTTTCCGCCACGAATGGCTGCGAAAAAGCGAATTAACCACATAAAGTCGAGCGACTAAAGTCAGGCGAAAAAAAACATTGTGAAAATTCGCTCTTTTGGTGTGAACACGGCATTATGCTGCGTTCACAGCAAAAGAGTTGTGAATTTTCGCATGAGTTTACTCGTGCAACTTTATGTGGTTAAATTGCGTCATTTGCTTTTTCGCTTTTTCTTTTTTCCCGCTTTTTTTTTTAGGCGAAATTTGAGGCAACGCGCCATTTGCCTTGTTCGCAACCATTTGCGTCTGTGCATTGACAATCGACTTTAGCAGCTCACCCCATGATCCTGCTCTGATGTGGTGAGGGGAGACACTTACACATTTAAATATGTATGGAGTGGATGTTGCAATACTCATAAGTGACCACAACATGGCCACAATACCTACGCAGTGAGAGCTCTTTTACACAAGTGCATGCATCAATGAATCAGCCTGTTGGTAACGACTGCCCTCGTTCACGTCTCTGGCTTTTTCATTTTGGTTTCAAAACAAGGAATCGCCAAGTAGGCATTATTTTTGCTAATGAGAGTGGAGTTACTAGGGCTGTTTTGGTAGTTTGAAGCTTCATTCATACTTTGGACATCAAATGAGCTTATTATTATTATTATTATTATTGATAATATCCAACAGTCCACCGACTTCAACTTTCTCTCCTGCTCTCAAACCCAAACACGTGTCCTGTGGATTTTATCTTGGTCCTTAGTCCAAAAATTGAAATTTAAAAAGATGGATGTCATCTTTTTAAATTGTTATTATTAAAGTGTTATTTTTATCTGTAACATTTTATAATAACTGGATGCTATGAAGCATTAGTTAAGTATGAGTTAAACACTTAATTCATCATTTATAAAGCATTGTTCCACACTTTATAAATGATGGATTCACCATTTGTAAATGAAGTATTATATAACGCTTCATACCGTGCAGTTATTATAAAGTGTGACCGAGCCAGAGGACCAGAGAGAGACTTCTCTAGACCACTGCTCCTCTAACAGGACCAAATGTGTTTTATTGAACAATAATCTCATCACATCCTCCGAGCCTAACGAGGCCTCTAGACTCCCCCACCCGACCCGTTTGCCTTCGACGCCCCGTCAATACGCCGCTTCACGCATTCATTGGGTCGAGGGGTTTCAAAGCAGGTAAATAAACCCTGGGGATGGAAGACAGAGGCAATAAATAACAGCAGGGTGACAGATATGGGAGGTGGGGGTGAACAGACGGAAAGGGGAGAGGGCGAGAAGGAAAACAGAGATGTTCATTTCTGCCAACCATCAGTAATGACCTCATTGACCAAGACATCTTCTTCTACCCTTCCTGTTCTTCTCTTTAACTGTCATCACTCATTGCTACAACTTACAGTTTACCACAAAAACATCCTCTGTCTTGTCCATCAAGCTAAAGAGCTTTCAGCTTGAGGGTTTTCCATATGAGAGGCATGTTTCCCTCACATGGTGTCTCTGAAACAGAATATTAAAAACTGTATTTGTTGGAACATGGCTGTGAGATTCTAGCATTTTATATTCTGCAGGTGTGCTGGTGATGGTGAGAGAACATGCCGCTAGTGCACAGTGTAAAATTGTAAGAAAGACAAATATTTATATTCAAACTCAGCTATCCCATTAGCTGAGAACCTAAATGGTCCAATTTCTGCAAAGCGCTAACAACAAACAGCCTGCAGAATGTAGCCCTGTGCAAGAAACAGAGCAGGTTCTAACTGAATCCAGTGGACACCAGAGCGCTGCCAGCTCTTTTTTCTCGCAGCGAAAGCAGATACACCTCTTTTGTTTAGTTTGGCACCACACGTGACCTCTAGTCCCGGGCCAAACATGTTCCGTCTTGGACCGAAGAAGCACGGAAAGCTGCTTGTACACACGGTGACAGAGATGTACTTTATACAAGTGCATGTGTTCAAACACACAGCAGGCAGCAGGGGTAACTGCACACACACACTCTCTCCACATTCACACAGCAGCTGCTGGGCAGGTGACGTGCTCTCTGTCGGCCATGTGGACGACCCAACGCGCACACGGTCTTTCACCCGAGAGAGTCAGAGGTCGACAGCATGTTGCATGTATAAATGATGTGATAATTGCATTTTTTTGGTGCACCTGTATCATAGTTCCTTGTTTGTCTGTCAATGTGCCGCTGCACCCCGCCATTAAACTCCACTCGTCTTTCATTTGCGGTGTCAATCTGTCTTCCCTCACATCGTGTCCACATTCCTCAATCAGCTCTCCATCCATAAACTCACCCAGCGAATTACACGTAACGGTTTAGCGTGTGTTTGAAAGACTTTCCATCTGCCAGTCGGTTTTCCACTCTGGCGATACGTCTGTGTGCCCGCCTGTCTTTCTGCAGCCTCCCGTCGGTCCATCATGAAGCTGATAGGCCTTCTTTTGTATTGTCTTCATGAAATACGACAGGTAGCGGTACAGGTGCACCGATTAAAGCTTTTTGCATCGACATTTAATGCCCGAAACATCAAAATGCACCTCAGGAGAAGATGCAGCGCTCCCTCCTTTGGTGTCTCCACAAAGCCAAAGATTTGCCAGCTGTGGCCTCAGACCGTTGGATCCACAGTTTGTTTTCCCATGAGTCATCATTAAACAGCGCTCAGGTGCACCGCTGGCAATCAGAAACACCTCCACCCTCCCCGTGCTCGCCCACTCTTCTCTTTTCTGCGTGTCCCATCTCTTGTGCAACCAGAACCTCTTGCGTGTCAAAGTCATGCAGGAGATTTGGATAGAGAAACCTCTGGAAAGCCATTGGCAGCTCTTTTTTTTGGTGAGTTGGCAAATGCCTGCGTTCAGAAGCAGAACCGCTGGTTGTTTTTTGTTTGTGTTCACCAAATTCTGCACAATAAACAATGCCATTGTGAGCAAAAAATACGAGTTATGTTTAACAAATACAAAACCCCACTGTGGTGAGAATTGCTATTGCATATTGCGAGGGCAGGAAGACGGCGTCTCTTGCTGCAGAAAGGCTGCTTTCCACACGTGGTTTAAAACCAACATGACTGATGCTTGTTTAAATGGAAGGCAACCAAAAACATCTCCGACACTCCCGCTGTAGGTGTAGCTCAAAACAGTGTGTTTTCCA
>NC_136600.1:25347234-25579734 GCF_910589615.1 Taurulus bubalis
CCCGGGCATTGGAAACGGCATTGTGGGGTCCCTGAACAAGCAAAACAAATGGAGACCCCAGCATGTGGAGATTAGAAGCAGACCCTCCATGTGGCTTTTGTATGTATGGAGAAAAAAAGCAAGAGGGAGGGCGAAGCTGGGAGGAGGAGCAGGGATATAGGAGGTGGAAAAATGTGGAGAGGTAGAACAGAGGAGAGAGTGTAAGGTGGATACGGTGGGCATGGAGATGGGAAGGAGAAAGAATTGAGCGATGGACCATGAAGGGAGAGGTGGGAAGTGAAGAGCAGGAGAGGAAGAAAGCGATGGCACGATGGGGAGGAAATGTGGAGCATCTGGGCCCAGATAGACCACGATCTGGTGCTAGCTAGACAAGTATCTGGTGCTAGCTAGACAATTATCTGGTGCTAGAGTGATAAGTATCTGGTGGATAAGTATATGGTGCTAGCTAGACAAGTATCTGGTGCTAGCTAGACAAGTATCTGGTGCTAGCTAGACAATTATCTGGTGCTAGAGTGATACGTATCTGGTGGATAAGTATCTGGTGCTAGAGTGATAAGTATCTGGTGGATAAGTATCTGGTGCTAGATAGACAAGTATCTGGTGCTAGCTAGACAAGTAGCTGGTGCTAGCTAGACAAGTAGCTGGTGCTAGCTAGACAAGTAGCTGGTGCTAGATAGACAAGTATCTGGTGCTAGCTAGACAAGTAGCTGGTGCTAGAGTGATAAGTATCTGGTGGATAAGTATCTGGTGCTAGCTAGACAAGTAGCTGGTGCTAGAGTGATAAGTATCTGGTGGATAAGTATATGGTGCTAGCTAGACAAGTATCTGGTGGATAAGTATATGGTGCTAGCTAGACAAGTATCTGGTGCTAGCTAGACAAGTAGCTGGTGCTAGCTAGACAAGTAGCTGGTGCTAGATAGACAAGTATCTGGTGCTAGCTAGACAAGTAGCTGGTGCTAGAGTGATAAGTATCTGGTGGATAAGTATCTGGTGCTAGCTAGACAAGTAGCTGGTGCTAGAGTGATAAGTATCTGGTGGATAAGTATATGGTGCTAGCTAGACAAGTATCTGGTGGATAAGTATATGGTGCTAGCTAGACAAGTATCTGGTGCTAGCTAGACAAGTAGCTGGTGCTAGATAGACAAGTATCTGGTGCTAGCTAGACAAGTAGCTGGTGCTAGAGTGATAAGTATCTGGTGGATAAGTATCTGGTGCTAGCTAGACAAGTAGCTGGTGCTAGAGTGATAAGTATCTGGTGGATAAGTATATGGTGCTAGCTAGACAAGTATCTGGTGGATAAGTATATGGTGCTAGCTAGACAAGTATCTGGTGCTAGCTAGACAAGTAGCTGGTGCTAGCTAGACAAGTAGCTGGTGCTAGATAGACAAGTATCTGGTGCTAGCTAGACAAGTAGCTGGTGCTAGAGTGATAAGTATCTGGTGGATAAGTATCTGGTGCTAGCTAGACAAGTAGCTGGTGCTAGAGTGATAAGTATCTGGTGGATAAGTATATGGTGCTAGCTAGACAAGTATCTGGTGGATAAGTATATGGTGCTAGCTAGACAAGTATCTGGTGCTAGCTAGACAAGTAGCTGGTGCTAGATAGACAAGTATCTGGTGCTAGCTAGACAAGTAGCTGGTGCTAGAGTGATAAGTATCTGGTGGATAAGTATCTGGTGCTAGCTAGACAAGTAGCTGGTGCTAGAGTGATAAGTATCTGGTGGATAAGTATATGGTGCTAGCTAGACAAGTATCTGGTGGATAAGTATATGGTGCTAGCTAGACAATTATCTGGTGGATAAGTATATGGTGCTAGATAGACAAGTATCTGGTGCTAGATAGACAAGTAGCTGGTGCTAGCTAGACAAGTATCTGGTGCTAGCTAGACAAGTAGCTGGTGCTAGATAGACAAGTATCTGGTGCTAGCTAGACAAGTAGCTGGTGCTAGATAGACAAGTAGCTGGTGCTAGATAGACAAGTATCTGGTGCTAGCTAGACAAGTATCTGGTGCTAGCTAGACAAGTAGCTGGTGCTAGCTAGACAAGTAGCTGGTGCTAGAGTGATAAGTATCTGGTGGATAAGTATATGGTTCTAGCTAGACAAGTATCTGGTGCTAGATAGACAAGTATCTGGTGCTAGATAGACAAGTATCTGGTGCTAGCTAGACAAGTATCTGGTGCTAGAGTGATAAGGGGAAATAGGGAAAGGTGTTGGGCGAGACAGTGGAGTGCATGTGGAACTGCAGTTCGTTAGCTTCTCTACTCTCACGCTACAGAACTATCCGTATGGCACAAAGACAAAAGCAAGAGGGGAAAAGTGTCAAACCTTCTCTGCCTTTACAACATTCAACTGCTTGACCACAGGCCTCCCCTATCACCTCACATCCAGCTGTGTAAATATGTGGATGTATTAAATGAACCACAAGCTGAGTGCCCTGCATCAGGGTATCTGCTAGGCAAACAAATAAACACCAGCACCATAACCTCATAACCTGCTGTTATGTTATGGTGAGCAAGCAAACACACACACACACACACACACACACACACACACACACACACACACACACACACACACACACACACACACACACACACACACACACACACTGCACACATATAAGCTGTGTAAACACTCATACTAGCACTTACACAGAAACACATGCATGCACGTTGGTGCTCACACACACGTCTGCACGGTGCATGCATGTACAGAGGCGGATGCAAACACACACACACACACACACACACACACACACACACTGGTGCTATGCGTGTGTAACCAGATCTGGCGTAACAGTGGTTTCTGTGGTCGTGTTTCTCTCAGCCCATTACCTGTCTAAACAACAGCTCTCTGTGAGGACTCTGTCATTCACAAAATCTCCATGGAGAGTGAGACGTCGCTGTTTATTCATGGCAAAAAACTGCAAGTGCACAGGAAGATATTTTTGGTTATTTGAGTGGCATTTCTGCTCAATAATTTACTCTAATAACTGTGCGTGCAGAATGAATGGATTGTTGGTAATGGTAGTACAAAGTGTGCTCTTAGTGCAGCCCATTAGCGCATGTTTAGCACAACAGCTCTTTCACTAAATGTTATGAACAACATGTGAGCCGTCTGCGTTAGATTAGTTCAGAAGGCGCTCAAAGACAAAAGGGAGAAGACTGCACGGCATCTGAAGAAGACACAAAGTAATCCCCCACAAATGGCAGACAGTTGTGATTAGTTTAAGATTTTATTATAGAGTTGGCCAACGTTTTGTTTACTGCTTGTATATTTGTTTAGTTCGGGTCCTTGTTGCATTGTTTGTGTTGCACAGCTGAGCAGAGTGCAAGCGGCATCCCGCATTCCTACATCTTGCAGGATGATTTTGTTCTAAAGTGTTGCATGTGCCTCGTCCTTCCTGGTCATCGGGGCGACTTGAATAGGTCTCTAATAGCCAATCAAAATGTGTCAGTGCACCCATGATGTCATACAAAAGGTTGAGCTGCTTTGAGCTTTTTTTTTTTACAATGGAGCCTCAGCAGGCATCACATGAAAAAGCAAAGGAAATAAGCCTATTAGCAAGAGAATGATTAAACAAACTCACGTGAAAGTTGCCAGGTTGGAAGTGAGGGGATATGTTTGAGTGGAAAGCACAGTGTGACTGAAGTTTATTGTGTGACTGAAGTTGTTGTCCTCTCGCCAAATTGTGAAAGAACATCCACAGAATACAACCTTCCAAATGGCAAAAGAGGAGAAAGAAAAGCAGGACAAACACATGTTTTGGAGTTTGCAGTTTGCAGTGCCAAGTCTGGTTAGTTTCACCCAGCTTCTTACACTGTGTGTTGCTTTATAGCGCACCTTTAGCTCTGTGATCATGCAGGCGGAGACCTGGAGCACACAGATGAATGGAGATGGGAAAGATCTTAACTGGAATTATAAATTCCTTTGGCCTTGAATGCAATGATGGATCACGAGCTGCACGCCTCCCCCGTCTCTCTGCTGCGACGAGACACATCGCAGCATCATTTGCTCTAATTTCAGCCTTTTGTTCAACAAATATATGTCTTCTGTGAAAGCAGAAGTGTGTTTGGGAGGGAGTTGCACATGTTGTCGTCCTAGTTTTAGCAGTACTGCCCTCTACTGGTGAAGAGCAATACACTTTTCATTTAGAGCTGTTTGACGATGGTCAGTTAGACAGATTATAGAAGGAAACATGCAGTAATTATGACACACACACACACACACACACACCTCTACCTCGGAAGGACATTATTATTGTTCTCTACTCTGTGTTATATAGGGTCAATTTACCAGTTTTACACTTATTTATCTCACTGTCGTGCCTGTCTAGCTTCTCTAGAAGTCAGGAGTCCTTCTGTAAATGAACTTCAGCTATGAGGCCATTTAGGGCACAGAGAGAGAGAGAGAGAGATAGATAGATAGAGAGAGAGAGAGACAGAGAGAGAGACAGAGAGAGAGAGGAAGAGAGAGAGCATACTTGATCAATCCCCTACTGCCCAATTAGGGCTGACAGTAGGATTAAGAGAGACTGACTCCCCGGGTCACGTGAACTCTGTTGTCTGATACAGTTTCTCTCTGGAGACACACAGGACTGATAGCACACAGCGGAGTGTGTGTGTGTGTGTGTGTGTGTGTGTGTGTGTGTGTGTGTGTGTGTAAGGAAGGGGAGTACAGGGAGAACCATTTGTTTTCCGTAGACATGTGTTCCGACTGTCTGTGCACCCTTGTTCATACATGTGCAGAAAACACGCCTCTCTACTAAACCTCTGGACCTCTTTAGGTGTATTAAATTACCATATAATCCATCATCACATCATTGCACTCTACCATTGTACTGTTCTATCATCTGGAACCTCTGGACGCCCGATGCGATGCTCTCCTGTACAAGCTGTGTGTCTGTCTTCAATTGAGCCGCACTATCGTCTCACATTAGCATCGCATGCTTGCAAATGATCAGGATTGATATGAAATCGATGCAATTGCTGCAAAGTTTGTTGCAAATCTATAAAAAAAAAGGTGGTGGCGATTGTGCCTGCGGCCTCGCTGAACCGCAGCAGCATCCATGTTTCATTAGTAACCCTCCATCCATATTTCATTAGCACGCCGGTCAGTTATTCAATACCTGGTCAGCAGGAGAGGCCTCGCTCCAACGCTGAAGATAATGGGCCTCAGTGTTGTCTGTGGACCAGCGCCAAGTATTTTGTTTTCCATAACTGGAAGAGGAGAGGGGGAGAAAGTCAAGGTGGTTAATCAACCGTGTGTCAGGATATAATGTATTACCCCAGTTAAGTGGCTTAAATTGTTTATTTGCAGCTATTAAGTAATAGTGAAACCCAAATACATGAGCAGAGAGGGGCTGCCTGCAGATACAGATGTGATAATGTCCGTCAGGAGGTAAGAGGGCGTGCACGTGCACCAGCACTTCTGACACGTCTAGACACGCCAGGATACAGGTGTTTGAGACGCTGTGGTCGTGGAAATGTGCTTGGTTCATGCAGCAGCTTCGCTTTAAACTTTTCAGTTTTTAGAAAATAAGTTCACGAGAAGCAGAATCAAAGATAAACATCCGTAAAGGACCAGGGCCAACATCTGTGCTGGACAACCAATCAGATTGAGATGAAACCCTCGCGTATCAAGTCCAGAAACGGAAGGCATTCAATCAGATTACTTTCACCAGAGATTAAAGTTAAAGATTTAAATCGAAGATTAAAGTCGAAGATTGAGCAAAGCGCTGATCAGATAAGAAACGGAGATGCTGAACGTCACATGTGGTTTTATTAGTAAGACATTCAGCAGGTCATAAATTAAACCGCATATGAAAAGTCGTAGTTGTAGAAAAGTATAAGTACACGTACGTGTTGTGTGTGAATGTGTGTGAATGCATCTGTCTGGGCCCGGAGGAACCACCAGAGACGCCATTACAATCAGCCGCAGAACGGGCCGTGAACACGGTCCGGTTCTCAGACTCGTGTTCCTCGCCTCGGCCTCCGATCCCCCGTGTGACGAGAAGCGCTCCCAGAGCTCAGCGAGCGCAGCCGGACGGCGGCTCAGCGGCCGTGGCGTAATCGAACATGAAGAAGAATTTCTCTCTGAGCATTTCCTCGGCCCTGACGGCTCGCTAATGAGGGTATTGATTGCAGTAACACATGCTGATGAAGGATCAATGGGCCGGGCACCGTACAGTGACATCTGTTAACAATGCTGCATGATTAATTTAATATGCGGCTTGGAAACTCAATCTCTCGCTCTGGCCAATCATGCCGGAGGTATAGCTCCCATCGAAAAGAAGGTAATGCTGCTCGTCCCCGTCGAGATGTCCCATGGTCCTCTGCAGCGCTGGAATAATAAGGGAAACATAGAGGAAGACAAAAGAGGGAATGAGCCACGGAATTTTGAAATAGTTATGTAGCCATAATGGGTTTTTGGGGGGGGAAGGAAGAAAACATGTTTAAAGAAAGAAACATGCTAATACACATTGGAAACAGCATTAATCTTGTGGAGCTGTAAAGTGTTTCAAACTGCAGGAACAATGACCGAGCACAGCGGTGTGCCTCACCTATCAGCTGTTGAGGGTTATTAACAGGTACATTTTTAACCAATAGAAAACCAACCTATTTTTAGGCCCTTTCCTCGAAAATGTCATCTCCAAACTAAAAATGGTGTTTCTCTGCAATCACTAGGGCTATTTTATTAATGTTGGTGTTATAATAAATAGGTGCACATGTGAGATGTTGTTCAGATGTGTAAATATCAGTCTATATGTTACTGGTTAAGAGTAAATTAAGATGACTCACAGAAAAAAATGAAAAGGTTTCAGGTCCGCCTTTACAAAAAATCACTTTTAGGATGATTATTTCTTTTAAATGATGCAGCTGTAAGGTCCAACTCTAACCTAAATCATAGCTCAATATGTGAACATTCACTAACCCACATCATAGCTCAATATGTGAACATTCTCTAACCCAAATCATAACTCAATATGTGAACATTCTCTAACCCAAATCATAGCTCAATATGTGAACATTCTCTAACCCAAATCATAACTCAATATGTGAACATTCTCTAACCCAAATCATAGCTCAATATGTGAACATTCTCTAATCCAAATCATAGCACAATATGTGAACATTCTCTAATCCAAATCATAACTCAATATGTGAACATTCTCTAACTCAAATCATAGCTCAATATGTGAACATTCTCTAATCCAAATCATAGCTCAATATGTGAACATTCTCTAACCCAAATCATAGCTCAATATGTGAACATTCTCTAATCCAAATCATAGCACAATATGTGAACATTCTCTAATCCAAATCATAGCTCAATATGTGAACATTCTCTAACCCAAATCATAGCGCAATATGTGAACATTCTCTAATCCAAATCATAACTCAATATGTGAACATTCTCTAACTCAAATCATAACTCAATATGTGAACATTCTCTAACCCAAATCATAGCTCAATATGTGAACATTCTCTCTGCAAAGCTTGACTTTGATAAAGTGAAGCAGAACAAAGTTTGAGAGGGTTTAGAACAGAGAACATTCAGGCGAGGTCTCCAAAATTTGCATTTGCGCACATTTGTGCACCAAACCATATATTTCACCTATATATTACTTATGGTGTTCAATAAATCCAAATACAGCAGTTTGGGGAGGGCTTTTTTTCATAAAACAAGCTATGATTTACAGTAGGGGGAGAAAACCCCACAAAATGATGTGAAATATCAATCCTTGTATCTCTGAACCAAGGCCTCTCCTGCCGCACACAAAAAGACACTCTGCATCTCCTGTCTCACCATTCTTCGGGATTAGACCAGGAAATTGTCTTGTTTTCAGGGTCTCGTCCATCTTAACCCGACTCGTCACGAGAGGCTCCGCCCTGGAGCCGCACAGGACCCCGAGTAACACGGGGTGGTTTCTGTTGGAAACCCATCTGGATTGATGCAGTCGTTCCACTCGGGAACCGAGCTCCTCGGTGACGTTACTCTCAACAGCGCTAATCAGAAGAAAAGGTGCATGTTTGACCTCTGCCTGCATACATTTCAGTTTCAGTGACTTTCACCGTAAGAGTGAAGAAACAAAGCAGGTCTGAAGTCAGTGAGATGTTCCCGAATAGCTCCTTCTGCGCAACAAGAGAACGCACTCTTGCCAAAAAAGATGAAAAGGCTCCATAATGTGTGAGGAGGTTTTCCTGACTGCTACCTATTATATGGTGAGCGCCTGCTCCAGCGCCTTTTCAGGGTTTTAACACTGACTCCTAAACTTCAAAGTTCCCTTTTCCTTACTCCCCTTTAAAGAGTAGAAACACTGCAAGAAAGGAGGACCTTCATTCTGCAACTGGAAACAAGAAGCGTCACTTTGCTTATTTTGACCATTTGAGACAAAATACTCCCAACAATGCGTTGTATTGGAAATACAATTTCATTGATACGTCAAATTCATTAATTGAGCTTCAATGCGCTCCTTTAGGATGTGTTTTCATCAGTTAAAATAAAGTAATATGTATATAAATATACACCAATAAAATAGAATACAAATAACTGGAATGAAATATATGTCCAGCTGCAGAGTGAATTCATTAATTTAGCAATTTAAATGTAAACAATAGGTAAAGCGCCCGGCATGAGCTGAGCTTTATTTATGTTCTTAGCAAGCATGCACACACGTCACTCACACACACACACACACACACACACACACACACACACCCCTGGATGCCAAAATCTGACACTCACTCGGCAACAGCGTGTTTGCCAGATATTAGTCAGACTGAGCTCTAAGGTAGAGATGTTAGATACTGAAACATGGACAGGTTTACACACACACACACACACACACACACACACACACACACACACACACACACACACACACACACACACACACACACATTCCCCGTTTTCACACGCTGAAAATATCAAGAATACCTCTGAACCTCATCCAAGAAAGGTTTCCAAACTCTGCTAATGATTTCAATGGAAAGTCAAAACAAACAGGTTCTCCCAGTGTTCCTGCATGACAGCCATTTGGGTGCAATTTTAAGCTATTAATACTTCATTGTGATAATTGTGGGGTCATTTCTGGGGTGTCTAGATATTTCTCCACCAGCTGGCCGCAAAGCAGAGTTTAGTCTGCCCCGTGAGATAATCAAAGCTCGGAGTCTGGTTAGAGTTACGCTGTCAAACCAAAGGTGATTTGTTGGCACTTGTTTTATTACGTTACACAATGAAGACTGACAGGCGAGATGAGAGTGACAAGAATAGCTGTGGTATGCAGAAAAAGCTCCTTTCAGGGTTTCTCTTTGCCTTTTAAAACAGAATAATCACACCGCATATGGCCGACAATATAAACGTTATATTAAGAGAGAGACACAGACCGGGAAAACAATCATCATCATCATCATCATCATCATCATCATCATCATCAACAACTCTCTTTAAGCCGTTAATGTAAATAAAGCGATTAAACGTGTCTTATCATTTCAAACAGCAGCCGAAACGGACTGAGAAGGGAGAAGGGAAATATGATGTGCAGAATGCAAAGAAGCATTTCTCAATGTATTCCTCCTTTCATGAATAGATATGACTTTATTTATGGAAATTGTTTTAGACAAATATGTTTTGAGTATTACAAATTATTAGAAGTATTTTGTCGCATAAAGTAATTCTGCTTTCCATTAAGAGCTCTGCTTTATTAAGAGAGTAAACAAGCTCATAGGCCTCAGACTCTCATTAACCTGCATGGGAGACAGAGAGAGAGAGAGAGAGAGAGAGAGAGAGAGAGAGAGAGAGAGAGAGAGAGAGAGAGAGAGAGCAAGTGAGGGAAGAGAGAGAGGTAGGGAGAGAGGAGGTAGGGAGAGAGAGGAGGGAGAGAGGAGGTAGGGCGAGAGAGAGGGGAGAGAGAGGGAGGGAGAGAGAGAGGGAGCAAGCGAGGGAAGAGAGAGAGAGGGAGAGAGAGAGGAGGGAGAGAGGAGGGAGAGAGAGAGGAGGGAGAGAGAGAGGAGAGAGAGAGGAGGGAGAGAGAGAGGAGGGAGAGAGGAGGTAGGGAGAGAGAGAGGGAGCAAGCGAGGGAAGAAAGAGAGGTAGGGAGAGAGAGGAGGGAGAGAAAGAGGGAGAGAGAGGGAGAGAGAGAGGAGGGAGAGAGAGGGGAGAGAGAGGAGGGAGAGAGAGAGGGAGAGAGAGGGAGAGAGAGAGGAGGGAGAGAGAAAGGGAGCAAGCGAGGGAGAGAGCAAGAGTTTTTTTATATCTAGATAAAAACGATACACATGAACATCTGCTATGTTCTACCAGATATAAAGGAAACATATGTATAGTTGAGGAGAGAGAGAGAGAGAGAGAGAGAGAGAGAGAGAGAGAGAGAGAGAGAGAGAGAGGGAGGGATGTGAGAGGAACCCAGAGAGGAAGACCTGACTCTCATTTCCCAAAACTCGCCCGATTGCCACTCAGCACTTCATCACTGGTTGTCAACATGGGATTGTTAAGTCTGCAGTGTTGAGTTGCAGAGGATCATCTGTCTGTCGGCCGCCACTCGTCTGCACAGGAGGAGAGGAGGCTGGCGGCTTCACGGCTTCCTCGCAGGATGCGGCCAAAGTGTTTTCATGTTCGATCAACCATCACACGCGGCCGTGGAAACAATGTGTAAACACAGGCCGGGCCTTAGAGACAGGACTCGGGGGAAAGTGTGCTCCACGCACTACATTGACATTTGCTCATTTGCAGAATCAGCGGCGTCCACTGTGGTATTATTGTAAAGTGTACCGTAAAAGCCGGGTTACAAGCCGCTACTACCTTCGGTGGGTGTCCCCGCTGTAGCAAGCTAGCGCTGTTGCTAGCTCCTCGCTGCTGCTGCTAGCGCTGCTGATAGCTCCCCGCTGTAGCAAGCTAGCACTGCTGCTAACTCCCCGCTGTAGCAAGCTAGCGCTGCTGCTAGCTCCCCGCTGTAGCAAGCTAGCACTGCTGCTAGCGCCCCGCTGCTGCTGCTACTGCCCGCGTCCCCTCTGCCCGAGTCGGGCGTCGAGCCGGGGCTGATCCCGCTACTCGGTGGTTGTCGGGGAGCTAGCGAGAGCTAGCGGAAGTTAGCGGGGAACTAGCAGCAGTGCTAGCTGGCTACAGCAGGGAACTAGCGAGGACACCCACCGAAGGTAGTGGCGGCTTGTAATCCGACTTTTACGGTATTTATATTGGAAACGATAAGGACAGTTTGTTTTGCAGATGCTGAAGCATATCTGCAATTTCAGAGTTGAATTAACTTAATTACATTTTAAGGTTGTATTCAAGTCTAAACTCAGAACCACTAAAGGGTTTTTAGTACCTGCTTTCTACTAATACAAGGCATGTGAACCCTAATGCTCGACTGATAGCAGTGTCATAAGATTTGAGTGAATGGCTTTTTCCTGCCACCAGAATCCATAAAATCATATGTCCATGCATACAGTTTATATTTATGAGCAGAATAGAGCTATAGGTCTCACAGGCACTAACAGAGCTATAAAAGCAACAGAACAGTTGCTAATTTTCAACAAACCCCATGAACCTCGGTGTAAAAACTGGAGGCAAACAAATGGCAATTAAATCATGGAAAAATATGTTTAAACCGCCTGGCACCGGGGGCTAGATCAAACCAGAGTGAAGGAAAGAGGAAAGAGTGGGCCGATGTGAAAGAACACTCACTGCTTCTCTCTGTTTCTCTCTCCGGTGTCTTTATTGCGGGATTAGACCCCTGTAAAGCGCTGCACCTTGCAGACAGGGTCTCCTTTTTCATGCAGCCATGGGCTCCACCTCGAGGCCCATAAAGTCCAGCCAGCTGGCCCTGGACGGATGAATTTAACTCATTCCATTACAGACGCAGAGAAACCGATACGCCGGTGAGACGACACAGCAACAGGCAGGTAAATAGGAAAGATAAATAAGGCAGGTAAATAAGACAGGTAACTAGGTGTGTAGGTGTAGCAGGAAGTCCATGGCAGGCTGTTGGTTTGAGCCCAGAGGATGAAACTTCTCTGACTTTGCTCTCGCCCCACCATTAAATTAAATTCAGTTTATTGGTAGCACTTTATAATAACTGCACACTATTTAGCATTAGTAAAGCATGAATAAACACTGAATTCATCATTTATAAAGCATTATTCCAACATGACATGAATAGTCTTCACTTTGGATGAGTAGTAACTACCTGAATTCATAATGAATTGCAGCATTTTTTTTACAAAAAAACTTTACAAATGATCTTATTAATCATCTATAAGTCCTTAATACTTCATTTGCAAATGGGGAATCCATCATTTATGTATGAAAACCCAAGCTTATTAATCAAGAATGAAACATTTATAATTGTGTTTCTAAAGTGCATACTAATGAGATACTAATGAGTGTTCATGTTGGAATAATGCTTAATAAATGATGAATTCAGTGTTTATTCATGCTTTACTCATGCTAAGTGCTGCAGTTTACTTTATACAGCCCAAAATCACAAATACAAATTTGCCTCGGAAGGCTTTACAGTCTCTAAACATAACATCCCAATCGCGGGACCTCACATCGGATCAGGAAAAACTCCCCCAAATAAAGATAGTAAAAACCCTTAAATAAATAATAGTACGAATAAAGATAGTAAAAACCCTTAAATAAATAATAGTACGAATAAAGATAGTAAAAACCCTTAAATAAATAATAGTACGAATAAAGATAGTAAAAACCCTTGAATAAATAATACTACGAATAAAGATAGTAAAAACCCTTAAATAAATAATAGTACGAATAAAGATAGTAAAAACCCTTAAATAAATAATACTACGAATAAAGATAGTAAAAACCCTTAAATAAATAATAGTACGAATAAAGATAGTAAAAACCCTTAAATAAATAATAGTACGAATAAAGATAGTAAAAATCCTTAAATAAATAATACTACGAATAAAGATAGTAAAAACCCTTAAATAAATAATACTACGAATAAAGATAGTAAAAACCCTTTCACAGGGACAAAAGGGAAGAACCCTTCGGGAGAGCAACAGAGGAGGATCCCCTTTCCCGGATGGACAGAAGCAATAGATGTCATGTGTAACAGACTTACAGCACATTCAATGAATATGACAGAAATTATTCATATAATGAGTAGTATACGCATGGTCCAGGATCCAGGTAACCACCATCCATGTCAGCAGAAGGAGGTAGAGAGGAGGGGCATCAGCACCAGTTTTGTTTTTTAGTGAAACGTCTCCGTTTCTATGGATTGTCATGAAACTTGGGTGTTCATGGTCGCCACAGGATGAAACGTAATGTCTTTACAACATGTTCGCATCATGAACTGACGTTAGCGTTTAGCTCAAAGCTCTGCAGTGACTCACCTCACGGAGCCGATCACACGGCTTTAGCCTCTTGGTTTTATTACGATGTGCTCCAGTCCCGATTCAAAGAACTTTGTGACTTGAACCGCTAACCACCCGGGCCCCCGAGTTCCAGTAAGACATACAGTGTCAGAACAAAACCCACATTTACCACATTAGAAATATATACAAATACATACTTGAATCATCACTGCTCTTCCAATCAAACAGGCTTGAGTAAAACACAAAAACACAGTGACCCTCGGTGACCGCTCTAATGGCCGCACATGGCAACAGGCAGCGTTCTCCAATTATTCCTCCAAGTCAACGGGCCAACAGTTGCAGCAAATGCAGGAACTAAATGTCAGATTCTGCTTTATAAAAGAGAAAATATTTGGCAGGGCACCTGTTTATTACTATCATTAGGCAGCTATCTGAACAAGAGGCTGTGGGTTAAGTACATCTGGCACGGCTTAATATAGCACGCAAACTACTGCAATGCCAAGTAACCATAAAACCACACATGTAGTAGTTAATATCCACCTCACTCCGTACCATTAAAAACTGATTAAGGGCTTCAAACGGCCTCCGTTACAGAAGCGGTCTTCTGCTTTGGTTTAGGAGAAAACAGTAAGGTCTCTATAAACAGTTCTGGTTTGGACTGTTGTGGTCTGATTGGTGTTCTCCAGTATTAATGTGGTCAACGTTAGTCATTATGATTGCACTGTGCTTTGTGTGTTTGTGGAGGCAGTATATGACTTTAATGTGTTTTTGTTCTTGAATATAAGCACACGGATGCACCGCCTGACGGAGTTGATGACCCAATCCAACCTTTCCAGAGGAAAGATGGTTGTCAGAACCAAGCAACATAGCGGTGGCACAACATTTAGTCAGAAAAGATGGGGTTTTAAACCACTTTAGCAGGTTTTTCTAATCATAAAAACTCATGGTGGAAAGCTGCCATCAAACATTGAATGTAAGCTTCCTTATAGAATACATGGTTTACTCATGAACCCTCTCTTTTTAATCCTGGTGTCATCTCACCGGGTCCAAAATCCAAATGAACAAAGAAAAAGGAAAAGCCAGAACGATTCACGGTTGCTTTACAAATTATATCTCACAATCGCAGTCGGTACGAGGGAATTCCAGATAGACGTGCACCTGAAAATAAACTGAAACAGACTACATTTTAAAAGCTGCAGCCTTATACAAGTATAAACGTGATAGGGGGGGAAAACAGTCAGCACATGTTAGGTACCACTTCCAATCTTTCACATCGTCTCAGAAAAGGAAAAAAAAAAGGAGGTATGCGAAACATCTGCAAAGCATTTGCAGAATTAAAAAAATAAATTAATAAATAATAATGGGCCTCTGGTGCTCCGCCGTGATTCGGGTCCAGTTTACTGGCACATGGCTTCATGATTTGTATTGGGCTTTGGCGTTTTGGAAGCAGGCTGAAATGAAGCAGGCTGAAATGAAAGCGACGAGCCCCGGGCAAAATACATCATATTTACTCATAAAAATACATATTGGAGCCTGAGATTTTTTTTTCTCCCTCACTTTTTCCACCCTGCGCTTGATGTGCTAATGTGTCCGTGTCTGGTAGGAGGTTAAATCAAGTGTGAATATAATGTTCCAGCTATGCGTATCGCATGGTGGATGATGAGAGGCCTGATAAGACATTAATGTTCTTATGGAAACACACTCAAGCATGAAAACTCAACGATTTACTGATGCCAACACTTGGCACTTCTAAGGTTTTCATACATTAATATTTATATTTCAGTCTACATTTGATTGTTTCTGTGGTTTTTTTAATACGTATTTGTGTTATCATCCAATATCAAAGAGTATAGTGCACAGATTTCATTGCAATTTATTTTCCATTGCTTTTATATGGACGCAGCTTTTATAAGCGGGCAGAATGAAGGAGCTTGCCCTTTAATGAAGGCCCTTTATACCCCACAGATGGTATCACATAGCGTATTACCACTCCTGATAAAAGGTTCTGAAAGTGTTCAGAAATAGTTGCTCGGCCTGCCGGAGGAGAGAGCAGCTTGGCAGCAGCTGCTCTCGGTTGTTTTTATCAGTAACGTGAATCAAACGGTGACTCAAAGCTTTAACAGTAAACTGCGACGCTGAAAATGAAAATTAAGAAAAGATCAAAAAAACACTCCGACGGGCTTCGCATGTTCTTCAGAGATCGTTGGAGTTAATGCACTCACATTGGAAGTGTTTGGACGTATCACGGAAGCCATTTTAAACTCATTTTGTAGATAACAGTTGATAATCAGCAAGGCCTCAACACATTGTTCTACTTTCTACTTCGCCGTGATGGTGGCTTAAGGCTCTGAGAGGCGATCAAAGGCTCTTCATACACCATTAACCAGGAAGTGTTGCCATAACGACTCTAGTCTGTTGCCAGTTTTGACACCCTTCCTGAATTTCTTCACTCACCCAGAATACACTCTTTTAATTCAGCTACGCCCAATCCCTTCTTCACACATGTGTGATACCAGTATATGAGCAGAGGGGACAATAGAACAAACTCCCTTTTTCTATATGTTTCTAGTTCATAAACAGTGTAATATAATAAATCATTTTAATGGCAGATTTTCTTTCCCATTTTACTAGATATCATCGTAGAAATACAAACATACACATTTTGACCTATATATACAGTATTGTATTTTTTTGGTGATTCCTAAGTTTGTGGTTATTCATTCTTATAAAGAAAACAGTGTAGAGAACCCTCTAGAATATGAAATATTATTACACACGTACAGATGTCCGTTGTTATCCAAGAAGGGAGCACGTCTCTGAATCCAAACCTGGTTGAAGTTGGGTTTCCAGTACATCCACAAGGTGTTGTAGATCTCTGGTGAGACGGTTCCCAGTCGTCTGAGGGGTCTGAGTGCTTCTGGGTGTCATGACATTGACGACCTGAGGTCCACACACACCAGCCTGCATTAACCGATCGGCTAACTGTGTGACCGGTCCTGTGTCTACTCATTGGGGACCGACAGAAGATGAAAACAAGTTCAACTCACACCCTTAAACGTGTGATTACCATTATATATACATATGAGTGTAATGAATCTTGAGTTTTAAGTTTACCGTGTCTCATTTTTGAGCTTATCATGAAGAAACGCTAAATTAGGGTCAGATGCACGATGGTCTCTGTTGGTGTCCCTCTCTTTTTCTCTGCTGCACACACAGCCTGCAGGCTTATCTCCACCTGGGAGAAGGCATCTGTTGACTATTGGACTCTGCAGTCTGCCTCAAAAGACCTCCAGAGTTTATGGCTAAGAAACATAAAACAGGTGCATTCAAAATACACACAGAGAAAGAGAGAGAGAGAAGGAATGCCTCTTTGCCAGCGCTGCTTGTGGGATGAGACTAACGTCTGGAACTGTGAGTGCATACACCGTGAGAGGGCTCTTCATTTCATCCAGCTGGTCACGTGCTATGCTCTCACTGATAACGTCTAGATGACGACAGAAAGGCATTCACGTCAAATTAATTGCATTGTTCCAATACTCTTTTCTTAAAAATGAACATTATTAGGAGTTACTTCACTTCATTAGAAAATGTCTCATGCAACATGTAATACATCACGTCTCAGGCTCTGATTAGATGTGAGATCGGTTGAAGTACTGTATAGATTTTAACTTGCAGCTGGATGGGTTTATAAACTGGTGTTTCATTAATCTTATCTCACAAAGCTCGCAGCATCAGAGAGTCAGTTCTCAACCCCCTGCTGAGCATGCATGTATTTATTTCTATAGTATCCAGGCGCAGGTTATTGCAGAAATCAGGAATGCAGGGAGAGTAATTTGTCATGGTTTTAGAAGCAGCAGGGGGTCCAACAGCAAGAGAGGGTTTTAATGATTCTGCTTGTCTAGTGTGAGGGATGACTTCCTCAGCTTTCTTATCTATTACAGAATATATATTAAGAGGGGTGAGCATGAATTACAGCGAACGACTGTGAGGAGACTCACAGGCCACTGTAGCCCTGTACAATGTGGTTTTATTGCTATTGTGTGCATGTCCGTGTGCTTGCATACTTGTTTAAGTCTGAGTGGTTCATGTGTCTGTACAGAAATACAGAAACATAACACAGTTTGCTGCAAAACTGTATTTTAAGTTTTGATTTAATGGATTTACAATTAAAGAATATCGGTAGATTTTGCCAGAATTTACTAAATGTTGTCATATTTTTATAGTAGTGATCATATCTATGAAAAACAAACTGTGACTCATGCAAAGGAACATTATGGAGACAGAGATGGTTGGGTGATGAGTCCAAGCCAGATTGTAGAAATTGAACATGAGAGACATTATTCTAAGTATAATAAACACATTTAACTTAAATCCATATCACTTATTTCCAGTTTCACAAACATTGAACAATGTGCGTCACTATTCCATAAGTAT
Organism: Taurulus bubalis; assembly: GCF_910589615.1. Classification (NCBI taxonomy): domain Eukaryota; kingdom Metazoa; phylum Chordata; class Actinopteri; order Perciformes; family Cottidae; genus Taurulus; species Taurulus bubalis. The sequence continues at coordinate 25,365,008 of NC_136600.1, forward strand.
GCACCTCTCAATTTTCCAATTTTATTTCTAAGAACAACCATCATTTTTCGATCACAGTCCTGGAAATATCCCAAAAAAAGGCAGTGTAAACTGTGAACAATATTACATTTACTTTTTTCTTTGTTATGGTCATCTGTGTTTTTGCATAAAAACACACAATTCAAATCATTAGGAAATATATGATTGTATTTTTATTTCAATACTCATACTTCATCATACATTATTTCGTATTGTATCATTCAATGAATCAGTAGCTTGCTTATTTGAGAAGGGTGTTGAATTTCTAAGACGTTTTGGAAACTTTGAAACGGAGAACTTAAGGAAATGAGCGCCAAGAAAATGACCTTCTGAGAAAAGGTTTGTTGAAAGAGGAAGAGCGAAGTAACGAGGGAGTTTGTTTGCATTCCCACGTAGTGTTTATACCGTCGGTGTGCCACGCAGCACAGCCCTGCTCTCAAGGAGTGTGTGTGTGTGTGTGTGTGTGTGTGTGTGTAGGGGGGAGAGAGAGAGAGAGAGAGAGAGAGAGAGAGAGAGAGAGAGAGAGAGAGAGAAACTTTGACAGCAAAGTAAAACCATGACACTTGACAAGCTGTGGACTGAGGACAGTTCATTCACAAAATGCAATAGTTTACTTTTCTGTACAACAAACTGCTTTTCCCCAATTATGGGAAACATATTTACTTAAAAGTAACAACATAATCTACTTCATTCATAGCGTTCGGCTTTAAGTTCACGTCCTGTAGTAATTCATCTCAACGGCTTGCAGTAGACCGAGTCCACAGAAAGGAGAGATAAATATAAACTTAAGTGCTGAGTCGGCTTTGTCACCGATATGCCGTTGTTGCCGGTTCCAATGCAGTTGGTTGTGTTTTGCAGATCATTGTCTTGGATCATACATATACTGTTTAAGTACCGTTGTGCATGTGTTAAATGTGAAACATCATAAATCAGAATGTAAAACTTTTACATTTTTGGAATTACGCTTATTTGCTTTTCATGCTGTTCAACATGATGTTGGGGACGCAGCTATGCACAAATCTGGTTGTTGGGAAATGTGAATGATAGTTGGTATTATTAATAAAATGAGTATTGTGAACTTTCGTTAGCTTAACTTGCGTTAGCTCTGTGGATCGGTCGTATGAAGAGCTGTGGCCGTGAGTATTGGATGCAGTCTTTGTTTTGAACCAGCTGCTTCAGTCTTTTGTTCTCCTTCAAAGTCCAGTTAGCTCGACGCTAACGTCATATCATAATGTAAATGTTGAGTCCGTGGGCGGAGTTTAGGGCTCAAGGATCCTGGGAAATTGAGTTTGACGGCTCAGTCGCCATCTTGAGTGGTTATTTCCCACAATGAAGCTACGGCCAGCAGCCAGGGAGCTTAGCTTAGCATAAAGACTGGAAGCGAGGGGAAACTGCTAGCATGGCTCCATCCAAATGTAAAAAGAAATGCTGACTAGCGTCTCTAAAGTTCACCATGTTAGCTGTTGGTGGACTGAGCCAAGCTAGCTCCTTACCCCACAGCCACTCTCTGTGCTTAGCTAAGTGTAACTGTCTCCTGATTCCAGCACTATATTGAACAGTGTTTACTAGAGGAATATTGCACCGTCCAAACCAAACGAAATATGGTAAAAGGCAATGGCAACCTTAACTACGACGGCCTACAACAACACAGCTGCAATAGCAAAATCCAGCCAGTCCATTCCTGTGGTGTCAGGGTCCGGGGGTGTCAAGAGAGCTGACCCCAACACACAGCGAATAAAACTGAGTTACTGCTGCTTCGCTGGCTGCAGCGCACTTTATAAAACTGTCCTGTGCAGAGTTATGAGCCCAGGTAACACATACATAGACACACGCTTCGGCACATATAAACACACACATAAACAGATGCATGCAGTCCTTGAAGTGATGAAAGATGAATGGGAAAGTTGCTCTGTTTTCCGTAAATCCTGCAAGATCTTTTCGGATAATATAGAAAGGGTCGCATTTCAGAGGGAGCAAATGCAATGAAATAATACGTGGAGAAAGAGAAGGACAGGAAAACAAACATGTGTGCTTGCGTGTGAGTGTGTGAGTGTGTGTCATGCAGCCGGGCGAGGCGGAGGTCCTGCCTTTGGACGGGGACGAAGAAAGATCAACATGTGGGAAGACATTTTGTTTCCTGACATTATGGGAAGTCTCACACTGTAGCCTAGCTGACCTCTTCATTATTTCCTCCCACATTACTGACGGAGAAACAATAAACAGAAGGCATGCGGTATATTTAGGTGAGGGTGAAAAGGTAGATCAATTAGAACCTCAAATTTGGTGATGACTTAAATAAATATAACGTGACTCAGTTTTCATTAGTGTGGCGTCATGGTTTGTTTTTCCTTGTTCTCGTAACATTTGTAAGCTTCATAACATGATCATTATGTCTAGTTATGTACTACGATATCATACTCGAACAAAAGTTAAAGTACTTGTGTTCAAATCTACTTAGATGAAAGTCAAAAGTCAGGGTGGTGAAGAATAAATGCTATATGTGTTATACTTCTGTTAAAGAACACTTTAGGCTGCAAAATAAATGTCATTAAATGTCGACGGATAGACTAGTGGAACAAACGCACACCACAAAGCCGTCATGACAAAACTAACAGTAGGGACAATTTCTTTACAGCGGATTGATAGTGCTGACCAATAAACATACCCTCGCCTTCCTCTATGTAGCCAGATTTAGATTAAATAAAAATGTCCGTCAATACATAAATAGACTATGGACACCACGGCGGCTGCAACAGGCGTCATTAAGCCCAAAGACTAAATAAAAGAAGTGAACAAAGCTGTCTGTTCTGAAAAAAGGAGTGCCTTAAATCTGCCTTCTTTCTAATGGCCAGCAGGGGGCGACTCCACAGGGTGAAAGAAGAAGTGCGATGGTATAGATGTCTATGAGAATATTACCCTTCTCTTCTCTTGATTTATGACTTTTTTGTCAGTTTTGTTTGCTCAGGTTTATTCTGTTCAAGTTATTATAGTTCAGTTTAGTTGACTTTTTTTACTGGCCCAGCACTTTGTTGTGTATATTGTGAATCCACCTGTGACTAAGCAGTTTTATGCTTAATGCCAGCCTATCAAAATTGACCCTCTATATGTATGATGTGATATGACATAAACTCAATTGATTCACATGTATATTCATTTATTCTGACTGTACCTCCAACGAGAAGCATCCATTGAGTGCCTCCTTGCTCATGCATGGGCACCATTGTGGTTTTGTGGGGGAAAGAGGTAACTTTCCCCGTTTAGTTTTCCCCAAACAGGTCTGTGGTTTGAAACCAACAACCTTCCGTTCTGGAGAGACTTAATTAGAGGCCGACTCTGTGAATCATCCAGTGGTGAGAAGCTCTAATGACACGGTCACAAACCTAAACCTGTTAGTCAGAGGATGCGACTCCTACTTTTAGATGATTGCACTGTGCCGGGGTCAAACCTCTGACCTCTGACCAGCTCATGCAGGACACCGCACACACACACACACACCTGGTTGTAATGTAACGTGTTTACGAGAACACACAGACACACACACGGCCAAACGCTGTTCATGCCCAACAACGACAGGTGAAAATACGTTATCGGTTATACATCTTCTGTCAATTTCAATAACAGAATACTACCGTAAAAGTCGGGTTATAAGCCGCTACTACCTTCGGTCAGAGTCCCCGTTAGCTCCCCGCTGTAGCAAGCTGGGGCTCTTGCTAGTTCTCCGTTACTTCCACGCTAACTTCCGCTAGCTCTCCACTAACTTCTGCAAGATCCCCGAAAACCACTGAAGTTAGCGGGACCAGGCTCGACACCCAACTTGGGCAGAGAGGACGCAGGCAGTAGCAGCAGCAGCGCTAGCTAGCAGCACCGCTAGCTAGCGCTGCTACTAGCTTGCTACAGCGGGGACACTGACCAGAGGTAGGAGCGGCTTGTAACACATTACAAGTATTCCATCACTACCCAACCCTTGCAGAACACACTCAACATCTGAGGTGATATGGAGCATTAAACCCACTGGGTTTTTAGCCCCCTCTTCTTTTTCCAAAAGAGGAAAAGCAGAGCCATCAGCTCATGAGTCTAAATCACCCACCACTGCCACACTCTCCCCTGAACCAGTTCATCCCTCCAGCCCTCCGCCGCTGACGCTGAGCAGATGTGCTGTGTTTTATCTCGTCATGACACGGAGCTACTGAAGGAAACCCCGAGGACTCAGCGCTTCAGCCCGAACTTGATTCCCAATACTATTTGATACCTCATTAACTGCAGGATTGTGTGTAACGGTAATGCTCTGTAATAATCTGATGACAAAACGTCTGAGCTTTGATGTGAAGCAGATCCCTCCTGGAGCTCAGGCTTAAGTACTCAGTTTCCTCGCTGTCTTGCCTGCAGGAAATCAGATTCAGGCATTTTGGTTAGAACCACTGGTTCACGCTCGTGCAGCGATGTGGAATACTTCACCGTGTTGCCAGACTTCTCCGCCGTAAGCAGGGAAAAAACTGATGCAATTCTTGGGCTTTTTTAGAAACGTGTGTGAGGCTTGACTTTTGAACACTAGCGTGATGGTTTGGAGACCGTTTCAGCATCTTAAATGAACGGTTGATCGTAATAAAGTGAGAGTGCTGAGGCTAAGCAGATGTGCCGTTGCGTTATCTTGTCATGCTACGCTGCTACCAAAGTCAACCCCTCAGCTTTCGGAGGGCCCTGCCTGCCTGCTGCCCTCCTTTGTGGCCCGTGACGGCTCTAACAGTTTCCTGATTAACAGCAGCTGTCAGTGCAATAGGGGGGCTGACCGGACCCATTATTAACTATTAACTCTTTCCTGTCGGGCCGTTTAGAGAGAGCTGGGTCGCTTGATATTGGAAATATGATCGCGCGTGTCAAGGTTGCACCAGAGCTGCATTGTTTGTGCGCGTGCGACCGTAGTATATGTGTGTTTAAGTAGGGAGGGTTCTGCATCATAAAAACAATAAAAGAAAACACTATGATTTTTGCTCAGTGCAGAACAATAAGAAAGCACACCAGAGCTTGACGTCTGGGTCTGATTCATCCCGTTTAGCATCAGTCTGCCGTTGCAGGATGATCGACACTATTTATGTGAACATATAGCTCACCATTAGAGAGGAGAGGACACATGCAGCACGTCAGCTATGAGGGAAATGTTGCCACAAGCCTTGTTCACCTTGTTCCAGACTGACAACACATGCTCAGTCGTGTCAATACATAGAGGCCATTCTAATTAAATATGACACGTGTCTGTGTCTATCTCCGTCAGGCTCTCTGTCCTCACCCCCGCCATGAGAGCTGGACTGGATATTCCTGGAGGTTTGAGAAGGGCTGATCCTGCTCTCTGTCACCCGGCGATGAGAGGTGATCCTGGGATTAGAGCTCTGTTGGTTCAGGCTGGCCCACTGGAGACATACTGGGGCTGGCATGGAGGCCGTGAGGGGAGGGAGGGAGGCCAGCTGGAGGGCGATGGGTGAGGGTGATAAAAAGTAAGGAATTATGAAAGTGAGGAGGAAGGGGACTTCTTATAATGGAAGGATTAGAGGAAGACGAACAAATGCATCACAGATGGGAGGCTGTCTTGCTGTGGGAGGTGAAATGTTTTGGATTTTACTGCCTGGTCTCAAATAACACGTCAATTTATTCGGTCACTCGGCGCGTTGTGGCTCGGCATTCGCATCGCTTTGCATGTGACGTTTCACAAGTGCTCTGGAGGTCAAGTGACGTAATATAAAAGAGCAATACAGTCTGTGTGGTGTTTGAACTGGTCGAATAAACACACATTCACCCACCAGGACGCTGTCCGTGTCTCGTGTGATCATTAACTTAATTTAAACTCACCGTAACAAACTTCCTTATTTTAACCCAAAACCATAATGTCTTCCTGAACCTAAAAAATAAGTGTTGCCTAAACATAAGCAAGTAGTTTTGTTTAAATTGACTTTAAAACTTTAACCATCCATCCTCATGTTTGGAATTAAAGTTAAATTACACACAAAAAGCTTAAATGGAAACTTCAGCTCCTTTTATGTGGATGTCCAATCCACATGTCCAGGGTTGATGGTACATGTAGTCAATTGAAGCAATGCATTCCTCAGTGCGTGCTCTAGGACCGAGAAAGCTGCGCCCGAGCGGCGGTTTGGGGAGCGCCTACACGTCCCAGGATGCATTGCATGCCAGCTTCTGTCCCAGGACGTGTCTGTAAGCCTCAAGACGCTCCACTCAGCTGTGAACAAGCCTCAGGAAGGGATGAGGTCTTGAGGGGTTGCAGCAAGTATTAGTTTAGAAACTACAAAAAGATACCACTTAACTCTCTCTCTCTCTCTCTCTCTCTCTCTCTCTCTCTCTCTCTCCACCACACACTCCAGAGTCCCAGTCACAATGAATGGACGTTCACATAAAAGGTGTAGAATGTTTCTTTTAAAATATTTTGTTATCATGACTTTGAATTGAGTCTTCTTCTTCTTCTTCTTCTTCTTCTTCTTCTTCTTCTTCTTCTTCTTCTTCTTCTTCTTCTTCTTCTTCTTCTTCTTCTTCTGCAATAAGTGAGTCCTGACTGAGTTTATTGTAGCTCTCCTCTGGAAACTGGTGCAGATACTTCATGGTGTCTGTTACTGTCAGTGTAGATGAAGGAATACATGGAAATGCACCAAAATAAACATACAAACTCAGGAAATCAAACTATCACTATCAGCATGTAGGTTGGATTCCTTCTTTCCTCAACATCTAAAGTGCCTTTGTCCAAAAGACACACTCTTGTTTAATTCCTTGCTGCCATTCTGCTGCAATTGCCTATTTTTCCCACAAGGATAAGTAACCTTTCATTCAATTCAAACTTGACCCTTTTCAAACCGTCTGATCGTCAAAAAAACCAAAGATCATCTGAACTGAATAGAAAAAGTGCTTCGCTTGTGCAAAAGGCCCAACATAGGAAGGTCTGTGATGGAGCGTTTTCAGACCCCGGTGCTGTATGACATTGATAATGAGGGTAAAAGGAAGAGAGGGGAATCAAACCGACCTGCACGGGACCTCCTCTTTCCACAGGTGCAGCACCTATTCTGTTTCAGACAGAGGTCATTGTCACCCCCGCTGAGGGGAGGAGGGAGGGATGAAGTGACCAGAGGACAGGACCCCTCAGCGCCTCTTTGGCGGGACAATGGGCTGCTTCTGCCTGGCTACATGTCGTGTGTGTGTGTGTGTGTGTGTGTGTGTGTGTGTGTGTGTGTGTGTGTGCAGGACAGAGGGAGGAAGAGTTGTTACCTCATGGAAGCACTATCCTCCACACACACACACCTGCAGAGACACACAGATCTCTTCTCTCGCTGTGCTGTGACCTTGTGCTGACCCGGGCCGGTATCTGGTTCACCTGTCCACAGGGGATCTCCTCAACCTGCTGTCAACTCATCACTCTCTGTCCAGTCATGATCCACTAAGGTCGAGGGATTTAGAGAATGAATGTACGCTCGGTGCAGCCAGGTAGACTCATCAGGAGCCTGTAATGATTCGAGGACATGGCGAGAGGTAGAAAGCAACTAGAAATACAAAATAAAAGTAACAATGCAGGTGTGACTGTCAGCTACACACCTCAATGTGACATGGGAGGGGGGGTGATTAGAAACGGCCCTTTTGCTCCCTCCTGTGGGCAAACCAGTCGCATATGACCAAGTGTCAATTGTGTCTAATTTACTCGCAAATACAAGTAATTGTGAAAGTGAACGTGTGTTGAACGAGGTGCGTTTCAGTTATTTTAGTTTGTTCACAGTCTACAGCACACAGCACAGGTAGGATGCGTTCAACGGCTTTTTGAGAACGACAATATTCTGCGGCAGTTAAATGTCTTATGTTGACGCCCAAGCAAATCCTATAATTAAGACAGAATGTCCTTTAGTAGGGAGAAAAGTGTCGTGTTCTGACTGAAACCTAATGATATAGAACCTTGTTTCCTCAGTGAAACACTGTAATTCAACATGTAAGTCAAGTTTATTTAGTATAGCACACTTCACAGAGCAACATTGTTACTATTAAGAGCACGGCATGGTCAAAAAGAAACAAACAATGGACCTCATGCAGATACATCTCTCTCCGAGCTGAACGTGTGCCACATCATTTAACGCGTTTACATCCTTAACGAGGATCAATTAGCCTTCAAATATAATTATCAAGCCATTCTAATTACTCCGTAGCACATAATAATGTAACGCCGAATATGTTTGTTTTATGTTCCCTAAATTCAAAACTTCTTCCTTATATTGGACAAACAAATATGTATTTTTTATTGTGAACCTAATGCGCTGCACCTTAAATCTTAAATCGTAAATATATTGTGATAGAGATTCAAAGTATGCTGCACATATTTGTATAATTCACACACCCCTGTTTTTAATTAAAATCAATGGACTAGCACTGTATTCGACGAGGCAGTCGAGATCAAGATACGTGTTGATTTAAAATATTGATTTTAAAAGCATTTTCATGCAAAACAATTACAGTGAGCAAACAGTTTTCTGCCATTGTGTCAGAGCTGTGGCTGGGTGACGCGCTCAGCTGTGCTATCACACGCGGCAATAACACCTGTGTGCACCCAAAGGTGTGCACCCAGAATCCCATGCAGTTTGAATGCAGTGTGCAGACACAGACTCACACTCCTGGCTGAGACAACAACATGTAGAGGGAAGAGCATGATGCACTGCAGGGGGACGTATGGAGAAGGACCAGTGGTCTGGAAGTAATACTGGCCTCCAGAGTTTCCAGTGGCTCCTCCAGCCGGGGATGAGTGATGGAGAGAGGAGAGCACAGACTTCACCTTTGTGTGACACCCATCCATCCACCATCGTAACAGGAGCGCATCAGACCGACGGCCAACAAAGGCAGCTGGACTGGTTTGAGTTGTGCACTCACCACAATAAGAGGTCATGGAGAATATCTGCGTGTGTGTGTGTGTGTGTGTGTGTGTGTGTTTTGTGACAGAGACATCCATGGTTTGGTCTACTTAGCCTCTGTCCTATCATCAAAGGACACAGGTGAGAGCAGCATTGTGGGTTCTGAGTTCTCACGTTACCCTTTCAACTCGGGGAGGACACATCAAAGACGGGCTTAGGGAGAGCAGAATGCATGCGCACACATGCACACATGCACACACATGCACACATGCGCACACGCGAGATCATAAAGAATGCAAGGACATATGTGCACACATACAATATATTACACACACACACACACACACACACACACACACACACACACACACACACACACACACACACACACACACACACACACACACAGAGAGAGTCTCTATCACTAAGGCCTTCAAGATGAATCGAATAGTGATCCCAATTATGATTTTGGCTTTCTCGCATTTCAATGAACATGATTGATATTGACGTTTAAAATGCGTGCTCCACTCATGGAAAACTACTTTGAATCAAGCACTTCCTAAACAAGCAGGTGAGATGTTTGGGGCTTTTCGGTTGCTGTGCCTGCTCCCCACAGCGTTCCTCCTGCAGTTTATAGTGGAAGAGTCATATTGTGTTACGTGGAAAAGCGCTGCTCTGTTTATTACAAACGTGAAAATGCAATAAAATGTATCGTCCCTTTTATCAGTAACTAATCGTGATCGTCATAACGTGAATGTGGGCTTGTAAAAATGAATATTCTTGCCATGCAAGTGCCCAAAAAGCTTGTGTTCTCCATTTGCTCATAGCTGGTCTGGCTGATGGAGGGATTCCATGGAGATACTAGTAATGACCTGCCAACTCATCATAATTGAAGAAGCATCTTTGAGTGTTTTCCCATTCTGGACCTGCATGAAGCGGAGCTGTCAGGCTCCGCTAGCGTGACAGTGAGGGTATGCCAGGTGCTTCATAGCAGCAGCCAATGCTTTACACTCCATTTACAGACTCAAAGACAGACCAGTGCTCACACACACACACACACACACACACACACACACACACACACACACACACACACACACACACACACACATCTGCATGCCGAAGCCTTTGTGTGTAGCAATGGAAATGCATCTTCAATCAAGATAAATAAAGGTTGCAAGACAAAAGAATGGTGCTGACTTATTACATTTGGAAACGATTGGCCTATGGATGAAGACGGGGAATCATAACAATGTTCACTAAAAGCTTCAAGAGACTTTTCAGAGATCAATGTGTCAGAGAGATTGAGTTGTACAGGTCAGATGTGTTTATAAGCTCGCAAATGAAAACAAGCCAATCCTCAGCCCGCGAAGCAGCTTAGTGCTGAAAGGAAGCGTTGTTCCGTCTCAGGGTCTCTCTCATTGTGTCATGAAGATCATTATCTTGGTGTTTGTTTCCTAATCGTGCGCCAGCTACAAACTCAGTGGGTCCAGATGGGTAAAAGAATCCATCGGGTGGAGAATCTGTCTATTTTCTATACATATTCATACAGAGAACATACACTGCATGTTTCAATACCTTCATAAAGTCTCACCCCCTCCCCCCCCCAAAAAAAAGTACAATCATCTCATGAAACAGACCAATGTCAGGAACTCCCTTTTTTCCCATGTGTATAACAGAGAAAAGAAATGAAGACTAAATTAATAAAAAATAATAAATAAATGTCACAGTGGTGTAAATTCCTTATATATTTTCTTTAAAACTCTCCTTTTCACCTCTTCTTGTGCATCCAAGGATAACTAATGTACTTGCAAAAGGGAACTTAAAGGGGTTTGAGGGTGAATCTCCAAAATGTAATATGAATATTTCGGGGCAAACTTTGATAATGTAAAGTGAATATAATTTTTAACTTTTTATTCATCCAGTATTCTTTGTCTAGATGTACTCTTCTTGTAACACAGTTTGCACTCGTAGGCGTGATCTAGTCCCGTTACCATGTGACGCGCTGGTAGTTTTAGACTTTAGATATAAAACATAATCATAAACCAGCGGCGTAGTCTTCCTCTCTCTCCCACGGGGAGCTGGTGGCGAGCCTGGTTCATAAATATTGCTGCTCGCTACGTTGTGAATCCCAGCAGCTGAGGTCATGTTTTCCATGTTTTTTGGTCATGCCAGAGTTTGGCTGCAACTTTGAAGTCAGATCCTCATCTGATCCCACGTGTGCTTTAGTTCCAGAGGCTCTATCTGAGGCACCGTCAGCTCTCCGGTACGCATTCAGGACAAAAAGCATACCCAAGCTGTTGGAGGACATGTCAAATACACACAAGGAGCTTGTATTTATTGCCCGAGTTCTTTTGAGGACTTCCAAGAGTGTACTATAACTGTATGCACTTCAAATATATTGATTTAAAGCAGTGGTTTTCAAATATATTTAGTGCAAAACAGGTTAATTGCAGCCACAATAGGCAACTTTTTGCCAAATATTAGTTATTTTTTGCCCAGATAGAACTTTATGTGCATTGTTCTAACACAGTGATTGCACATGTTATTTGTTTTTGTCTGATGGAGCGATCTGGTTTACCTGAAAGGGATTTCAATTTAGTATATTCTACTATTTAAAAAAGCACGGATGGAGGAGTCACAAAAAGTTAAGAAGCACTGATTTAAAGTAAAAAATGTTGATATGACAAGAGCTGTGTTATGATAAATACATAAGTAAACAGGCTGAGCTGAGAAGAGACAGTGGCAGTCACTAATCCTGGCAAACTTGACTCTAACTTTGAATCAATGGAAGAGATGATTTCATAGATAAGTTATCGTCAAAGACTGCACTTCTTTTAACGTCCATCGTTAGATCATCACGGAGAACGTCCTGGAAAACCGTCTCGAGAAGAGAGTTGGAACCCTGCAACCGTTTGTGAATTATGGTTTGAGGGAAACATATTTTATCACAGATTACGGTAGTTTTTGATGTATTAATACTTTTGTAATGATACACCGTGTAGGGAGGAGGTCAGGCTGTTGGGAAGGTCTCATGACTACAGGAGTGAAGTAGTGTACAAACATGATGTTTCTTAGTTAAACTGGCAACATTATTTTGTTCCATCAACCACTACAAGCTTTTTTTGGGTCTTGTTTTGCTTAGCGTTACAATAGTAATCACATCTTCAAAGTGTGACCATAATCTGGGAGAAAAGCCACTTCCCTTGAGACATCATTGAGAATGCAGTTTGCTTGTATGGGAACGTCATTTTGTAGGAGACAGGGTTGCATTGAGAATAAATTCTGCCGTCATAAATGTGTCATGATTCAACCCTAAAGTTATTGTGCTTCTATACATGCAAACAGCTGTCTGTATCCTCCCTTCCTCTTAGGGTTAGGGACACATTATGTGTAAATCCATAACGGTGCTGATCACTATCACCTGTGTTTATTATTTTGTCCTGTCTGGTTGAGACGTAAAGGAGCTCAAGTTTCACACGAATCAACAACCAAACGATACGTTCTCTCTATATCCTCCATCATAATCGTGCTGTTCATGATGCCGTCATATCAACACCACGAGAGCAGTAAACAAGAGCAGAAAATAACCCAATGCAGCGGAATCTTTTCATGGTTTTTCTGCCCAACACCTCCACCACAAGTCCTTCTTCTGAGCCCAAGAAGTGATTTCATCTCAGATTCGTTCTTCCCTAATGAGGACCGCCACACACGGAGGTCTTGGTGTGGTGTGTTTGTGTGCACAAATGTGTTGCGGAGCTGATGCCAATGTTGTTGTCTTGGCACTTCTATCACTCTGAACACAGCTCCAACTGCACTGGGATCAGCTTACCCACAAACTTTACTGTAACCTTGAGGCGCAATTGGTGAAGAGATCCAGAACCTGCTTGAAGTGAGCCTCTCCTCCATCTTTTATATAACTTTCTTTAACCCTCTGGTTATCCTCACTGGTAGTGGATACTGTGGTGAGAGGAGAGAAGGACAAACAAAAGGACATAAGTAGGTCTTTTTGGCGAGATAAAATGAGACGGAGGCCGACCACAAAGAGGTCGAATTAGAGAATAAAGCTGCTATCGTCTACACGTGGAAACATAGACTTAAACAAGGAGAGTTATGGATGGATTGTAAATAAAGTGAAGCCTGTGCACCATATACAGGATTATGTGTAATGATCGACTGCATAAACCGCTGTAAGAAAAGCTCTCGCACTCTGACAGAGATGGTCTGCTTGTTGCTATCGGATCGGCTCACAGGAGCTGAAGAGAAAGAACCCCGTCACAGATTCCTAATAATCACAACAAGACAAATAGTTCTTTGCAAAAAATAATGTTCCATACGGATTGTGCATTGTGTGTGTGTGTGTGTGTTTGTGTGTATTATGAGTGTCCTCTTGCACATCCATTGTCAGCGCCTTTTAACCTTTGGGAAAAAGATGTGGCGTAATTTGCAAACGGTACATTCTTCATGCTCGATAAATTATGTGAATGATCAATTACCGAACCATTAGCGTCAGTTTAACTGGATGTTAAATCACAGAGCTTTCATTACCAGCACATGTGCTGGATCTGATTTCCTGCTAAAGAGGGTGTCAAGAAGAAATGCAGCACAGTAGTCCATTTCCATCGTGGCTTCAAAGCTTTTTGCTGTATATTAATGGGTATAGTGTGGATTTTAGAGGGTATTTCATGCCAATTATGGAATGTATTTCACAACGCCAACGTTATCAAACACTTTCATCTCACAGGTGACGCATAGGTTCTGGTTTGAAACATACCGGTACCGGTACTTACAGAGAACACGCCGCTCACCTGGTCAGGATTATCTGAGGTAGAGAGTTTCAAGACAAAGTTTCAAGAGTTTCAAGACAAAGACACTTCCCAACATCTGTTTGCTATGACCTCACCGTGTATAAGTCACTTTTACGAGAATGAGCTGCTCTTCCACTCTTATGGTTCACATCCCTGAGCAGCATGTATCACACTTCTCCACCATGCAAGCAGAAACGAGGAGTGTATTCCTGACTGCAATATTATGGAGGGGTAGTGTGTACTTTTATGAGTATTTTGAATCGTTAATTTCATTTAATTATTATACTTTGCTAGATGTCATGTCAACAAATTAACAAAAGTCACATAAAAAAAGTCCTGATACACTGTGTAAGTGGAAAAATGCACAACAATGCCATAAGATTAAGGATGATGTCAATGTGTATGGTTAAGATTAGCATTACCTCTGCATATGTTATTAAAAATGTTTTGCATTTACCTTAATTATTCACTTATATATTGCACCAACTGGCAGGCACGTTAGTTACACACAACCACAGTAGTGTGTAGCTAACAGGTGCATGTTGTGTGTAGCTAACGTTTGTGGCTAGGTGCATGTTGTGTGTAGCTAACGTTTGTAGCTTGGTGCATGGTGTGTGTAGCTAACGTTTGTAGCTAGGTGCATGTTGTGTGTAGCTAACGTTTGTAGCTCGGTGCATGGTGTGTGTAGCTAACGTTTGTAGCTAGGTGCATGTTGTGTGTAGCTAACGTTTGTAGCTCGGTGCATGGTGTGTGTAGCTAACGTTTGTAGCTAGATGCATGTTGTGTGTAGCTAACGTTTGTAACTAGGTGCATGTTGTGTGTAGCTAACGTTTGTAGCTAGGAGCATGTTGTGTGTAGCTAACGGGTGAAAATGATAACACGCTTATGGTGTATCCCATATTCATGAATTTAATGATGCGTGTGAGAAACCCGTTTAAAAATAATAGCTTTTCCGTGTTCAAAAATGTGCATTGATGCAGATAAACACTTCCAATAATCAAACCGTAGCCATTTGAATGAGCTTGCAACATCGTGAGCCGTGATAGAAAAAGAAACTCTTGAAATCTGCACAATTTTGATCTGTTGGAGCCGGCCATCATAGCTACGATCTCAGCACAAACACTGTGTGCCCTGCAGATGTTCCATCACCGACCCGTTCTGCCTCTTCCTAACTTTCTTTCCAAAGACATCTGACGTCCTCAGCATTTGTTTGGTGACACCTTAACAGTGGAAAAATGTGCCTCAGTTCTGGGAACATGGCAGCTGGTGGTGATGCCGTTGTGCAAGAGCATTCAGCTATTAAGAGCCAACCCAACGAGGGTGCGTTTGGTTCTGCTTTGCAGCCTCGTGAAAGCAAAGAGCATCTAAAGCTCCCTCTTTGCATCCAAGCCTTAATTCATTCCTTATAATGGACCGTTTCCCACCCACCAGCACCAGCACCACCTTGGGGATCGCTGGCAGCAAATGAGACGTCACCTCCTCACCTCCTACATGGCATGTCTGTTTTTTATTACAGGTTAAAACATTTTTTCTCCTCAATGTCCCCTTTGAGCTTTCATTACACAAATGTTTCTTTTTTTAAAAATAAGTCTATGATGATAAATGACTGTTGGAGGCGCACACGGTGTCGCACTGTGGGCACATGCACCTTTGATGAGGAGTGGTGGGACGGATGAGAAGTATGAGACTTATTTTTCTTCCTTCAAAATACATTTTTCCCTAAAGAACATTTCAATTAGTCATCGAAAGGTAAATTGCTACGTTTATTTGACTGAATGGGAGCAGATTTCAAGAAGAATGACTTCAATGCGTATGAAGTCAGAGAGGAATTTCTCACCCAACTCCCTCCCGCTAACTAGCAACCGTGTGCTTTGCACGTGGCGCTGGTCTGAATGTGTGGAGCGGTGTGGCGTAAACCTGGACCGATTAAGCTTTGTTGCGAAAAGTTTTCCGACAAACTTCAAATATCTGCGAACTTGAAAGACAGAAAAGTGCATGGCTGCCACCGTCATTAAAAAGCGTTACGCCTCATGAAAGTACCAACCTTTCACAAAGCCTTTGTGATGACCGCTCAGATCAGGGCAAGGCGCTTTGAAAACAGATGCAGCCGGTTCCCAGTATGGTTCCCAGTATGGTCCACGCCATACTGGGAACCGCTGCCAGTGGAAACACCCACCAACACCTGCCAGTCATGCTCACCATGGCTGCAGTTGGCAAGCCTCCAATCAACTCTTTTTTACAACCACTCTGTCTGGAAAGTTCTGATGAGGTGCTAAGTGTCTCATAAAGGGTGAGATAAAACTCCTGAAATTAGGACAAGACTACTTCCATACGCTTTTAACAATGTCTTTATCATTTGCCAAGAAATGTGCCCAATTCTAACTAGACCCACTTCAATTTCCATGAATTTTAGCGCCAAATCTTCCCCCGACTAGTTACTACTGTGGCTCTCTCCAGTTCTCCCGCTCTGCAGGCTCAACAAGAGGTTGGTGAAGTTTGATATTTACTTATTTATTGACTCAAATTCCCAGAATGGTCCACAAAGTGCAACTGAGGAGAGCTATTCACCTCCCATTGTTGTTTGCTCGACTGGATCCTGCTTGTGGTTCAATCAGAGTGCACAGTGGGGGGCAATGTCAAGATTTAATACAAGGACTTCATTTGTTACTCCAGGCTTTTTACTCACTGACTGAAGTTTACAGCAACATATATATGAATGTATTTTATCACACGATCGCTCCAAGAACCCGTCACAATGGCGCGCTTTCATCTGAACACCTGTCACCTGTCTTTAGACCTCTATGACGTCTCCCTCAACATCGTGCTGTGTTGCTGGAATCCAGAACCATCTGGCCCAGTTCTCAGAGGAACCATCACCAACTTTGATGTGGAGCCTATGCACAACTATAAGAAAACTACAAATCAATGTCAGATCAAATCAGTCTGCAGCTCGACTCTAAACTGATTCGGCCCAACAGAGTTTGCACAAAATGAAAAAGCCTGAAAGTATTCACGGCCATATGGGAACATCAGACGGTGGAGCATTGCCTGCCATGTTAGCATGAGAAGAACTGATTGTTGAAGGATATTCAAAGCAGGTATAGAAGCAAAAAGGTAAAGTCTGTGCCTTTTCTTTGGGGCATGTGCAGGAATAACACGTAGCTTCAGAACAGAGGAAGAGGCTTTCAACTGTAACACAATTCATTTAGTGACTGTATTTTAAACGCTATGTGTGGTCCATTGTGTGAACTGGTTTTTCTTAAATATATCTCCTCTACATGGGGAAAAACCCCAGGCCACAAATTGACCATGTTACACCTTGATTCAAATCAAACCCAAATAAAACAAAGTGGTGGTTTTCAGACTACCGGGGCCGGTTGCTGTTTTATGGCAGAAGCTGAATCATTGCATTAGTCTGGCAGGTGGGAGGTAAAGGAAAGAGGGAGGGCACCAAGAAGAGCAGATTGGGGGAGCTGGAGGGAGAATGTGCAAGTAAAGAGAGAGAGAGATATTCTGGAAAGCCCCCATGATATAAAGTGTACATATAGTCAAAATCCCTCACATACAAACACATGTATCGGTGTGCAGACACACACACACACACACACACACTAACATGCTCCTGCATGCACACGCAGAAGCTTACACAAACACACACTTTATTTATTTACATTTATAAAAACCTCAAAATGTTCAACAAAAGCGACGCAAGAGTGAAATAAAAAAACAACGGCAACAAACTTTTCATCAAGCACTGTCCAAACACACAAAGTTAACCGACGAAGCCGACTTCCCACCGGCCTCAGATTACACGCTACAGATTGGAACATGCCACCTACATTTACATCAAAGGGCCTTTCTGTGGTTTCCAGGTCAAAGAGGGAGTCGAGCTTTGTTCCTACGCTTCTCTGTTATTCCTCGTCTCATTCGTCACCCGAGTGTGCAGAACCAGGAAACAGCACCGAACGTGAAAAGAAGAGGATATTATGCATTTTATATGTACTGTACATCGCAGCAGCGAGCCTCCAGCAGGGTCTTTTGTGGTCCGCTAGTTGTTTGTGGTTTTACGGCAGGAAGAGGTCGCATAGCAACGCTGTTTAAAAACAGTAAGAAAAGGAGACGCACAAAAATAAACTGTGGTTTGTTAAAGAATGTTGCATTTGTGTGTTAATGTGCCCGTGAGAGTTAATTGTATGTCAACCGGTTGAATGCCTCGGGCCGCGTTGCTCAACGGGGAAACTGAAGGACCTAATTACGTTTCGCGAAAGTTGGATTTAAGTATATCTCCCTTTTAAAACTGCATAAATAGACATTTAAAGCTTGACATGCCTGTTCGGGAAACTTTCGAGACAACTTTCGGGACGCATTACCGGCATCCCGGTGGCGTTTCCCTCGCCGTATAACACAGAGCTGTTACAGCTTTGGGCGGCGCTGAAGGCTACATGGATGAAAGTCAGTGTTGGTCCTGGCTTGCGCCAAACCCAAAAGCTGTAACAACAAGAACAAGCACTAACTCAGATCTGCAGGGTTTATTTGGTTTGAGTTCCACACTGTCAGACACTGGCGAGGACGCTTTTGGCCACACAGACCAGCGCAGAGGAACATGAAGTTAGAAAGGTTCTGCGGTGAAGCTCGAGTTTATAGATCAGAGGCTGAATGTAAAAGATATTAGGTTGTAAAAATACTGAAGACAAGTTGAAGGCGGTTATGAGGTGGTACTCTTCCTTTTTTCTTTTATAGAGAGAGAGAGAGAGAGAGAGAGAGAGACTACATGATTATGTTTCATTTTATTGTGCTTTCTCCCTTTCACCGCATTCAGAACTTTGTTTAGCAATTCAACATGAAATTGATTTTCCTTCTAAATACGTTTATTATTCTCTCCGAACCAGAAGCTGGAAAGTAATCCAGAAGTGTTGCCAGGCGCCCAACAGAGACCAGTCACTGTCCGGCACAAGTAGCACCACAGATTTACTGTTTTACATTTCTTTTTTTGTACTAATTCAACACACAACATAAGACATGTCGATGAGGGAGCGTTCAGGATGTTGGACCTTTGGATAAAGATGGACTCGCTGCTTCCAAGAATATCAAATGAAGGGATGGTTTCCACTCAGGTGGGTGGGTGTGCTCGGCCTGATGAAACCTTCCTGGTACCCTGAAGAAAAAATCCTTATTGTGTGCTATGATCGTGCACTAGCTAGTGACACTGCAGGTCAGATGCTCTGACCGCAAGGCAACAAATATGCACTTTTTTTTGTGCAAGATTTCCAATATCACTGTCTGTCACTGCATGACAGTTCAATGTAAGTATGGCTCGAGACTAAAGCAAAAAAGTGTGGTTTTCGACAAGCTGGACTGCGCTGCATCCAGGTGAGCTGGGCCCAGCCGGCCCTCCTGCTGCCCTCAGGAGGGAGAGGTGTGAGGGCGAAGGCAGGCAGGAGGCACCTCACAAACTCACCCAGCGGGGACACATAGGGGCGTGATGGTCTCCTTCGGGTCCCAGAGGAGAAAACATTTGAGCATCATGCGTGTATCCTGGCCCTGACGAGCGCACACCCCCATGGACCGCACATTCCACTCCGCTACGCAGCCGTGAGAGTACACACACACACACACACACACACACACACACACACACACACACACACACACACTGTACCCCTACACCTCAATCAAACCCTCTCAAGAGGCACTGAGGTGCATCGCTGAAACTCAAGCCCAGCACAGACCAGCACTCTTCACTGTTGAGAGGCAGAGCAGCTCATCCCGAAAGATGTAATTTCTCATGGAGAGGAAAGCAAGATGAGGGGGGAAGCGATAAAGAGGGGACGGAGAAGAAGTGGAGCTATGGGCATCTGCTGGTACTTTTTGCATAAAAGACACCGTGGGCACGCAGAGGGGAGGTTCTATACACGGCTGGATACATCATGTTAAGCACAGAGGATATTAGTATTTCCTTCCTGAGTTCACATGTTTCCTTTGGCAGCTGGAGTTTCCTCCCACTTTGCAAATACATGAAACTCTGGTGGGACAAGCAGCCTCACATTTGCTCATTAGTGTGAATGTCAGCGTGAGGGTGTGTGTCTCCAGGACAGACCGGTGACCTGTCCAGGTTGTTTCCATTGCCTTCAGCCCCAATGCATGCTGGGTTAGGCTCCCAGGATCCCTGAACAGGAAGTTAAGGAAACAGTATGGGTGGATGTGAAATGCTCTCATAATGGCGAAGGTGCATCCCCACCGGCGTCTTATGTCGGGCCCGGTTATAGAGACGTTAGCGCTTTATGATCCTGCAAGACTCAAAGAGGAAATGTGTCACTACAACCATGTTTGCCATGTTGTGCGTGTGTGTGCGTGCGTGTGTGTGCGTGTGTGTGTGTGTGTGTGTGTGTGTACCCACTTGGCAGTTAAGAGTCATTAAAAAAGGGCGTAAGTGAGCCATCCAGCGGTTTCTTTTCATTAATGAAGAACAGCGCTGACAACCGCAAGAACACACACACACACACACACACACACACACACACACACACACACACACACACACACACACACACACTATAAACAAAAAATAAGGCACATATGCACACATCCAAATACACCCATTGACTGTTATTCTTTGGCTTTTGCTCCCCGCTGCTCTCTGCCAACACTTTTTTTTTTCCTCGTCTTTCCGGTCGTACTAAGTGTGATGACCCCACAAACACACATAAAGCATGTCATTTTACAAAATCAACAATGCATGTGTGAAGAGCTCTGGAGTACTTATGCTCGAAAAAAAACAACCGGGGGTGTCTGGGGATTTATTGAAAGAAAGTACGGCATGTGAAGCCGTGGCTTTAACTGTGTGACATAACCTGGTGATGATGCAACGCTGGATGAGGTCGTAGTGAAGGATGAAGGATAGGTGACAGAAGGATGAGGAAGTTGTGTGACAAGCCGTTCAGTCACCCCCTTTACTTCCTGGGCCAACAACCCTCACCACTTCCAGGCGAGTATCTATAAAGAGGATGTTGTGCGCTCGGAGCTGCTCTGCACTTTCTCAACCACAGCTCTATCACTTCAAAAGCTTAGCCCTTGAACTGTTTGTTTACGGACTGCACAGCATTGATTATATGGCAAACAGTGTGTAGGCTGCAGTGCACACAGGAACTCCGGGGGAATCACTTTCAGGGGGGAGTTGGGGGAGCTTTGCCTGCTTCCTCTGCTCAAGGCTGTCATCTAGTGGCACCGAGCTTAACGATGCTGGAGAAAGATGCAACGCTCCCTCTTCTTTCCTCGTCTTCCTCCTGGACTTGGTTTGAGTTTCACACAGCTGTGTGAGGTGGTGATTTATAATGCCGGTGCTTCTCCTCCCCAGACATTGAGATAACAGCTCTCACCTTACCTCCGTCAACAACTGAGGGGCTGCGGAGGGCTTCCCGGGACGGATGAGGGCACGGGGGTGACCTGAGGGCGGGGCGGGTCTGAGCTGACGGACAGGTGCAGCGCACCTGTGCCACAGATGCTCAGTCACGCACATACACAACGCCAGCTGTGCGGTGTGAAGTCTCTCTCTTGGGCTGGCTACCATTTAAACTAAAGTATGATACCAGTAACAATACCAGTTCACAAAATGATGCATTGGGTAATAAAATAACAAAACGTGTGAACACATTGAAATCTACATTGAGTCTGACATCTAGTGCATTTTGACTGGTCCTCTTCTTCAAGGGCTGTTTGTTAAGACTAGTAGTGTGCGTGTGTGTGTGTGTGTGTGTGTGTGTGTGTGTGTGTGTGTGTGTGTGTTATACCAGCTGATTCAACAGTCTGAAGGTCACTTTGAGAGAGAGGGGAGTTTAATCAGGAGCCATTGTTCCAAAACAGCGGCCCTGTCCTCCAGGGAGGTCTGTAGAAGAGAGGAGGAGAGAAGGAGAGGAGGTGAGGAGGTGAGGAGGAGGCTGGGTGAGAGTGGTGGAGGTGAGGCAGAGAGTCATTCAAGATTTGGGAGAAAAATCAAAAAGAAGTATATAAAATAGAGCCTCTGTTGGTATAGATACTGAACTTAAAACATGTTTTAAAAAATAAAACATTCACAATTTGACACAGTATTAAAGAAATTGAGAATATGGGAAAAATGCAAGTAAGGAATAGAGAATCATAAATAAAAGACGGATTGGTTTACTGTACTTTACAGGTCTGAAATCATTTCAGTGCCACTGAATTACACCAGGAAACTGCTGCACTGCAGTCGGCCTCCAACATAAAACAAAACCAGATCTTACAAGTACACACATGCACACACACACACACACACACACAAACATCATTTCCACAAGGTCTGGACAGCATTACACACTGTAGAGAGGAAGCCCCCCCTAATTATAGTCTGCCTCATTGGACCGAGGGCTCATCGCTGCGTTGTGGCAGAGCAAACACACACACACACACACACACACACACACACACACACTCGTCAAACAGTAATACAGGGACTGTATTTAAGTGGACATCTTCCACACAGAGGGGTCTTCTGCTGTGGCAAACACTCTACTGCTTTAAATGTGACGAGCAAAGAGAAGAGATGTAGAAGTGGAGAGTAAAGAAAGGCCGAGTCTGGAACTGTCGGCTGGAATCATTTGATTTTTCCTGCTGATGATATACAACAAAAGGCCACTGTGGGAACTGTAAACACCGAGCACCGCAAGCGACGGCGAGCCGGGTATCATGTGATGGAGCCTGGAACGCTCTCCCTGTGAACGGGGAAGTGTGGTGGAAGAGCAGAGGCCCGACTGATAAACAGAGCGAGGTGGTAATGTACATAAAGGGCCGCTGCGTGGCTCTCGGGAAATGAATAATGAGCCGGGCTGCGTGTAAACCGTGGTTGGAAAACAACAAAAGCTGCTGACTAACTGTAGTGGTGTGCGGCGAGGTGGGGACGCCCTGTCCTTTGGGCTCCGGAGGGCCTCTCTCACCTAAACACGCTGCCTTTGTGGGAGTAACGCGGGGCCGTGGCTCCAGAGGCAGCTACACATCCTGTTCCTCTCGCGGTCGGGCTCTGCTACCGAGCCGGCGGCCTTAAACGTGCGTTCTTTCTAAGCGCCAGCAGGGGGCGACTCCTCTGGTTGTATAGAAGTCTTTGAGAACAATGACCCTACTTATCACTTTAGGAAACAGGAGTTTTGTTTTAAGTCATCTCCTATACCGCAAAAGTCAGGCTACAAGCCGCTACTACCTTCGGTCAGTGTCCCCGTTAGCTCCCCGCTGTAGCCAGGTAGCGCTCCGCTAGCTCTCTGCTAGCTACCCGACAACCACCCAAGGTAGCGGGACCAGACCCCGGCTTGAAACCCGACTCGGGCAGAGCGGACAAGCGCAGTAGCAGCAGCAGCGCTAGCTAGCAGCAGAGAGGGGAGCTAGCTAGCGCTGCTGCTAGCTTGCTACAACGGGGAGCTAACGGGGACACTGCCCGGAGGTAGGAGCGGCTTGCAACCCGACTTTTACGGTACATTTTTGTTCCATTTAGAGTAAAATAGACAGGGAACACTTTAGGGGCGGGGCTACCTTGTGATTGACGGGTCCCTTTCACAGTTGTCCAGTTAGGGTGGTGGCCATATTTTTCGTCTGAGAACTTTAACCCACAGTGTTTTCACTATACGAGAGTCAATCGCAATATTTTAGATTTATTTTTTTGACGTACTTAGCTCCACCCTCTGGAGCTTAGACTGTAAAACACGGCCATGGCGTCCGTCACGTCACCCATTGTCGTATTTAGCTCCACCCTCTCGTCTCCGTCGCGTCACCCATAGCTTTTTAAGAAGCCGCAGTCAACTGTCAATTGCCGTTTTAATAAGTAAAAGACACTTTGTTTTATCCATTTATTTGCAAAGCAATAAGTACAGGCATATAAAGAATCATAATTAAAATAATATGAAAGGTTTAGAAAATTAAAAACTAGAACAAGTGACCAGTCAGTTCCTCTCTCTCTCAGGCCAACTCGTTCTGACGCCACTTGTTTTTCTTCTCTATTCTGTAAAAGACACACTCCCCGCCCTGAAGGCGATGGGTTCACTCCCCGTTGACGGCCGGCTTGTCCTCCTTGCGCTTGTTCAGGCCGCTGAAGTACTTTTCTCTGAAGGCGTTGTGTCCCTGGAACGGACTGAATCTTGGGTCCGCCAGCTGAGCGAGGCCGTCTAATTCCTGGAACGAGTCAAATGAAGATGTTATTGTATTAAACCGAGCAGAAGCGCTGCCCGTTTCCCCACAATTAGCCGGGTTCATGCACCTTTTGACCAGTGCATTTCCATGACTTTAAACCAAATTTCCATTACAAACATTTAGTGAAATCTGGGTGTAAACAGTAAAAAGTGAGTAAATGTAGTATTTAAACTAACAATGAGAATACAAAGCATACAGTAAACCTTAAATGACACAAATGAATGAGACAATAGTTTGATTAAAAGAATAAACATTAATATAGATGCCTGTATGTATGCCTGCTTATATTTTGAGTCTTTCTTTTAAAAGCATATTCATTATTTCAAACTCAGCGTAAATGAACGACATGAACATAACACATTTACATGACTTTTACTAAACTTTTGGGAAAAAATTTCAAGGACTTTTCCAGGCCATTTTAATATTCCATGACTTTTCCAGGTTTTCCATGACCGTACGAACCCTGAATTAGACTATAAGATGAAACATCTGATAACGCTATATTCATACATGTAACATTTTTGAAGCAGCTCTTCCTTATTCCCCCGTCAAATAAAGCAACACTACACGCCAGTATAACATACTTCCCCCCGTGTTTGCATTGAGGAACCTGTGTATACGAGCCGTGTGCATGAACTGTTATGAATCCCTTCAGCTAAACAGTTTGTCTTGGCTGTAAGGTAGCTGCTGGTCAACGGAGCGATGAAGGGAGGAAGAGCGATGCCGGGTGGAGGAATAATGAGGTGAGTGGAGCTGGACGTGATGACTCCGATGCCGGGGCTGTAATTTGTCAGCGACACCTCTCTGGTGCGCGCCGACGCTGCCAAGTAACCTGAAAACAGTTTGCATGACGACTCTGAAGGGGAAACAACGTAAACCGCGACGGAGGGACTCGAGCGCGGACCCGAAAAACGGTAGACGCAAAGTCAGCCGAACTCATTTGGATAACGAGTCATTTACGGCCACCAAACACTCAATAAATAAGAGAATGTGAGGAGATGGTTTTCCTGCACCAGGAAACGTTTTACAGCAATTAGTCTGGCCCCGTTATTGTCAAAACACAGAAACCGTGCGGACGCGTGCGCACGTGTCACAGGCACATTGAGGTCTCTCACACTCACACTCACACACACACACACACACACACACACACACACACAGAGCTGTGGACCCTGATGAACGAGTGCCAATAGGTGCAGATTGAGGGCTATTTGGAAAGCAACGCCGCCGCGACCTGAGACAGATAAGATCAAACAGCTGTGTGTGTGTGTGTGTGTGTGTGTGTGTGTGTGTGTGTGTGTGTGTGTGTGTGTCCTTTATGGGAGCAATTTGGGTTTTTCTTTTAAGTGGAATGGATTTCAGATCCAGAGATGGATTATTTTCCATGCCCTGTGTGATTAAACCATTTAGAGTTCCATTATAAGAGAAATGAGCCAATCACAGCCAGATGGTGAGGATGTAACGCAGACAGACACACACCATCACTTCCACTGGGACGACATGTCAAAGAAACACACACATATACACGTACATGACACATACTTATGTGATTGCATATACAAACAACTGTATGAACTACAGATGAAAATGAAATATATATATATATATATATATATATATATATATATATATATATATATATATATATATATATATATATATATATATATATATATATATATATAAATAAACGGAGACACACACACACACACACACACAACAGTAAACACATTCTGCAGATATGTTATTGAAACAATGCAACTTCAACACATAACGTCAAACAATAGATTGAGGAAGTTCTGCTGTTAATCACAGGAGGAACACAGTCAGATGATTTGGTTTAACTTTACATCAACATCAAAAGAGAAATGCACATTTTAAATGCTTTAAAATAACATGTATGATCTAAAGATATATCTCCAGATGTCCTCAGGCATAATGAAAACTCTGATGGCAACTAAAGACTTTCAATATTGACTCTTCTGCCAGTTCCTTCTCAATCATTTTGTTTATAATAATAATAATAATAATAATAGGTCGGAAAATAGAAATTATATAATTCCCCAGAGCCCAAGGTGACAAACTGAGATTGCTTGTTTAATCCAACCAACAGCTTGTTCTAAGACAGTGGTTCTCAACACTAACTAGTACTAACTAGTACTAACCAGTGAGAACCATTTTTGGTTGAAAACAAGATGTAATACACAGCGCTGTGCCATCAGTGTCTGATTTAAAATAGGTAATATACAATTCAGTTGATGAACTTACACTTTTATTTGATTTTATATTAGTTTTTAGAGGATTTTTGAGCGGATGCTTGTATTTTTTAAACTTCCCGTTCCCCCTGCAGAACCCTGTTCTAAAGGTATTCAGTCGACCGAAACAGCGGCACAAACCTCGGGCTTCTTGATCTTCTCCATGGTGATGAGGCGCCGCGCCGTGTGGCTGGAGAGCGTCTGCTCACAGTTACTGACGAGGCGGAGACACGGGTGAAGCGGCACCGTCTCCTCGCGGTACCTGGTGAGAGGGGACAGGAAGAGCGACTTCATTTGGACCCGAGGAGCTAAATGAGAGGAGCGTTTGAGTGGGAACGAGGCCCTTCCTACTCTATCTGCAGGCTGCTGGGATGCAGACAAGAGGCTCAACCCAGTGTCTTTCCCTTCTCCCTGCAAACCCTTTTTCGTTTCTTTCTCACCTGTCAAATCCCTAAATATTCGCCCGGCTGGGAAAGCTAAGTGGAAAAAGTGACTGCCGGCTCCGTCGGCGCCCGCCAGGTGAAGGCCTGTTAACAGCCGGGTGATGTATGCGTCAGTCGCACTTTCTCCGAAGCCGCCATCGGAGCGGCGACGGTCCCGACTCGAAGCCAGATTCACGCGTCGCTGTTTGCGGCGGGATGTTTGGTCGTCGTGGCGACCGGCGGTGATGTAGCCGGGGGATAATTCTCTCCTGCCAATCAGGAGTCACTGCTGGAGCGCCGCTCTGCTGGCCGGGTCTAAAGTCCCAGTGACTTTGACATATTACACTTTTAAAGTACTGCTATCCGTTTGTCTGTGCACTTTATTTTAATATTCTATTGTAAATGTCATGCTCCTATTTCTAGCAATGTGTTTATTGTTCAATGTTTTGCGCCACCTGCCAAGACAAATTCCTTGTACGTGAAAACATACGAGGCAATAAATGATTCTGACCCCTAAGAGCTTCCTTCTGATGAGCGTGCAAAGGACACAAATCCTACCTACACACCTAGGAAGAAATAAATGATCCTTAATTAATAATAATGAATTAATTATTTGCATTTGACCCATCCTACACACCTACCTACACACCTACAAACATACATACCTACTCACCTACTTACCTACCTACCTACACACATACATACCTACACTCTTACTTACCTACATACATACATACACACCCACCTACCTACCTACACATTTACTTACCCACACACCTACACACCTACCTACCCACCCACACACCTACACACCCACACACCTACCTACCTACACACCCACCCATACACCTACCCACCTACCTACCTACACACCTACCCACCCACACACCTACACACCTACCTACCTACCTACCTACACACCCACACACCTACCCACCTACCCACCTACCCACCTACCCACCTACCTACCTACACACCTACCCACCTACCTACCTACACACCCACACACCTACCTACCTACCCACCCACCCACCCACCTACCTACACACCTACCCACCCACACACCTACACACCTACCCACCCACACACCTACACACCTACCCACCCACACACCTACACACCTACCCACCCACACACCTACACACCTACCCACCCACACACCTACACACCTACCCACCCACACACCTACCCACCCACACACCTACACACCTACCCACCCACACACCTACCCACCCACACACCTACACACCTACCCACCCACACACCTACCCACACACCTGCCTACCTACCCACACACCTGCCTACCTACCCACACACCTATCTATCTACCCACCTACACACCTACCTACCTACCCACACACACACCTACCTACCTACCTACCTACACACCTACCCACCCACACACCTACCTACACACCTACCTACCCACACACCTACACACCTACCTACCTACACACCTACCTACCTACCCACCTACCCACCCACACACCTACCTACCTACCTACCTACACACCCACACACCTACCTACCTACCCACCCACCCACACACCTACCTACACACCCACACACCTACACACCTACCTACCCACCCACCCACACACCTACCTACACACCCACACACCTACACACCTACCTACCCACCCACCCACCCACACACACACACACACACACACACACACACACACACACACACACACACACACACACACACACACACACACACACCCCCCCCCCCTACGTTGACCCCCAGAAACGTCCCGAGCAGACAAATGCAAAGAGGAAATGCAAGAAGGCTGAGAAGTGTTTGAGCAGCATTCTCTTTGTACATCGTTTAGTTTTCCCCAGGAAGCTCCTACTCATTCTGCCTTTAAACAAAATGCATCAGATACATTTCTAAATTATTATTATTTCCAGCAAATGTATGACACCAATTTCCCAGCAGAAGCAGAAGCAGAAGCAGAAGCAGTGGACACTAGAAGGTCTGGTGTCATGAAATGAGGAAATGTCAAGAAATTTACACTGAAGTAAAAAATGATGACCTGCAGATGAAAACATCTCATTTATACGTCTCCTCTTACGCCTGACAATACAGCCACTTCATTTCCTCTCCTCGCTTGCTTACGTTGGAATTAGGTCCCTTAATGGCGGTGATGGCTGATATGACATCATCTGTCTTGATAGGTTTTCCCTTGACTGCGTGTCGCTTGTCATCACGCACACAAACACAGTCTCCCTATTCAGGCAGACACACACAATCCCCACTGTTTCTATCACAGCCATGGATGCAGACACGCACACACACACACACACACACACACACACACACACACACACACACACACACACAGTATGTGGGGGTGACAGAAACACGATATCGCCCCTGTAGAGCCACAGATTAGGCCCAGGAGACAGGCTACGTCTGGCTTACACACACAGACATACATGTGATTGTACACAAAGACACACGTGCACACGCGCACACACACACACACACACACACACACACTGCAGTGACAGATAGTTCAAATATCTGACCTCAGACGTTTATTTTGGCACGGCGCTCTGGCGGGCACAAAGTCGAGCGCCGGTAGATGAGCAGCAAAGACAAATGTGTGAACATGATGACACACATGTATGCATGGGGCTCATACACAAGACCACACACACACACACACACACACACACACACACACACACACACACGGTGCATGATTATCTCACCTCCTGCCCGGTCTTATAATCAGTGACCAGGAGGAGTTGCAAGCCTGCAGGGTTTTTCTTCCCCAAACTGCGGCTGTGTGTGTGTGTGTGTGTGTGTGTGTGTGTGTCCTTTGCAGTCAAACACCTGCACCTTGAGTCAGCGCTTCCCTTTCTGCCCGTGCACAAAACGTGAAACAATGCTCGACTTTGTTCCAGAAGAGCGCGTTGTTCGTGCAGCGCGAGCCTGTTGTGGTTTCCCGTGACCCGGCTCCTCGAGCGGGAACAACCTCAACACACCTGTACACCGCTCTGTGTAAACACCGTCATTCACACATCAGGCGGTCACGCCCGCAGGGTGACGTTTTATTGGAGCGGGAATGGAATCGCGCTGCGGGGAAATGCTGCACACCGCCGGCTCTTTAAACCATTTAGCAGCTCATGAACTCATTTGTTATTATTCAGCTGATTAACAGACATTTCCGACTGTGTGCTATATTTACACTCCCTCACAACAAATCTACTAATTTAATTATACGGCATAATTACAGTTTATAAAATGTTTACAATATAGTGTTAACATTAAACATTCTGCCTGGCTCCAACTGGGTGATTTAATTAGGCCAACAAAAGAGTTTAATGCTGGAGGCTGCGCTCATGACAGCAGTCTTGTGCAATCCTGGTTTATGGTTGGAGTCTGCCCCCTATTGACGCAAATTATTAATTGAAGAAAAGCACTAGCTAAAAGGGGTTCCCAATATGAGCCCATGAGGACAAAGTAGTCTTGAAACACACATTTCCAGCGCTTTACGAACAACAACAGGAAACAATAAAAGTCACAGACACAACAGAAATCAGTACGCTTTAAGGAAGAGTTCAGTTTCTTGAAATAGTTTCTGTAGCAGCAGACTAAATATGATCAGCTCATGATATTATATATATGATTTACTCACTCGGGTCTGTAGACGGGCAGCCAATAGACGAGCCTCCCACCCATGACCAGGTGGTGGGCGGAGAAGTTTAACAGATCTGTGAAGATGTCGCTCAGGTGGTACGCCTGTGAGACCGGGACGTGAGACTCTAGATAGCTGCAAGAGTCCAATAAACACAAACGGGTTTAAACCAGAGCAACAGAACATTTAACATCAAACAAAACAGCTCAAATGATTTTCTTTAAAAGCATTTTTAGGGCAATGTTAAGAACATATAGTGGAGTAAAATCTGACCTGACCGTACAAATGAAGGTACCTTCTGTCATGAGGTCAGAGAGCATCAGTCGTACTTACATGCCGTCAGGGGGTCTCGTTACGTCTTTGTGGGAGCCCGTTCTCCTGGTGGACTCTCTGATGCCGTACGGAGCTGACGTGAGAAGGACCGCACAGGAACCACGCACCAGAAAAACAACAAGGACAAAAGATCACCCCGTTATGAAATGAACGCAGTAGACGTAGCTGCGGCTACGTCTAGAATCACAAACGCTATCGACACATTTATGACAAGTTCTCCTCCTCAGCGTGCCCAAAGTGTCAGAGTCACTGCAGCTAAGAACAAAGTGAGGACCTACGGTCAGTAATGATGGCGTCGAACAGAGCGGCCTCCCTCCACACGGGCTTGGACGCGTCCGACACCATCACATCTAAATACATCTCCTCTGTCCCGTACTGCCGCAGGTTGGCTCGGATATTCTCATCGGGTCCTCGCCACTTCTGGTTCGTGCGGCTTGAGCGACCTGAGAGACAACCGCACTTTTAGGACATTTGGACCGCATCTGGAATTCAGAGCAGGCGGTTCTGAGCACAGACGAGACAAGAAGCAATATACGTTTACGCTTTAAATTCCACAATCCAACGTACCTCTGCCATGAATGGTGTTGTAATCGATGTCCGTTCCACAGACGTAGGCTCTAAAGTGAGAACATGCTACCAACAGGCTCCCTAAACCAGACCAAGAGACAAAGACCCATTCAAGTGTGTGTGACTGTCGATGCTACAGCCACGGATGTGAGGGAGAGATCAGCTCACCTGTGCCAACAAACGGGTCGAAGACGAGGTCGTTCTCATTGACCTTGGCGTGGTTGGCCATAATGAACGAGAGCCCAGCATCCATACTGGTGTTCCCTATGAAGTGTCTGTTCTTCACACTGTGAGAGCGGATCAGTTCCCGTTGCCCGTCCGCTATCTGGTGCCAAGAAGAGACGCGTTCAGTGGCAGATCACCTCTTTGTTTTTAAAATGCAACGCAAAACAGTCAAGTGTCTCTCACCCATCGGCCGAAGTAGATGTAGTTTGGCTGCTCGGGGATGTCGTTGGGGTCTGTGCCGTAATCTTCCAACAAGCAGAAGATGTGCTGAGGGCTCTTCAGGCTCACGGCTCCTCCAAGAGGAAGATACTCCAAAGCCTGGTGAGAGGATGCGGACCGTTTAAGAGAAACACACACACACACACACGTTGATGTTTTCATTCATTCATTGATCTGCATCCTGCTCACGTCAATCCTCTTGATTCTGTCTGCAAACTCCAGAGTCTTGTTGAAAGTGTAGACATTGATTCTGTACGTTGAGTCTTTGCGCATGAATGGTGACTGGTGGGGAAACAGAAATGTAACAGACAAGCTTACGACTCTGCACGTTTCATATGAAAACACTTGAGAGACTTGCAGTGATCGGGCTGTTCAACACGATAGGACGACAAGCAGTAGTGTCACAAACCATGTTCTCTGGTGGGTACTTCAAGAGGGATGTTCTGAGTTCACTGTGTGTTTGTCCGTGGCCCCAGAGTTCAAAAGCAGACCTGCAAAGAGGGGTAATGCAACGTGAACTACAAGCACCATCTGGACCGCAATAAACACAGCATGACGAAGCCGTCGCTTACCTTCCCCCAAAGATAAAAACACTTACTTTGCACAAACAGATCTGGCCATGACGCCGCGGACATCCTCCTCGGACAAACCATCCAGGCACCAGAAAGGAGACTGCAGGGAAGAGGTGAGGAGGTAGCCGTCAGATCAGCAATCATTATAGCCAATCATGTTGGGGAAATATGCAAATAAGTGCATTTCACTTGCAAACCTTTTCTTGGAAGTTTACACTCGGATGGAATGGTTTTCCTCTCAGAGCGAGCAAGGCCTTAATCTCCTGCGAGAATGAGCACATAAATCACAAATTAAACCCTCGGGTGCATAATTACAGTCGTGTTTTCACACACTGAGCAGTACTCCGCCACAGGATCTCAGTAGAGTACATTTAAAAACAAGTGGACCACGTGTGCAGATGACTGCAGTTTAAATCTACAGGCGGTTTCATAGTTGTGCATGTACACAGTCCATGTGTCCCAGTTTATTTCCTGTTGCAGTGTTTGTGAACGCGCCATCAGCTGACAGGAAGTAAACATGAACCCCAGCTGTTGCCCCAGCATTGCAATTTAAATTAAAACGGTCTATACTGTATTTATAATGGATGTCCACAGGTCCAGGTGTGCTAACGAGCACGTTGGTACATCTACAGATAGGTAGACACGGAGGATAGGAAGAAGATAGAGATAAGGCTAGCAGTGTATCACCATGTCGATGGTACGGGTGGACACATTGAGTGTAAATTCCCACGTGAAACCAAAGCCTGCATGTATCCACTCCGTGTTGACAGTTTAGATTAGCAGTTAGCTAACGCAGCGCGCCGCGCGGGCAGAGGGTCCCGGCGGCCATGATTCACCAATTAAACGTAAACACCAAACAACAAGAGGCAGGCAGAAGCTGAGCGTAGTTCACGAAGGTTACCGGCAATCTGAAATCCAGATTATCTTGGGCGAGATGTATGAGATACTGGAGGCATGATCGACTGGTGGAGGCCGCCATATTTGTTGCGGATTCAAAATACGTCCGGCTCGAAACCAGACTGTGACGTGGATTTGTTCCGTTGGGGAGCGTAATAGCGTAAATAAGGAACAATTATATAACCTTTCATTTGTATGCGAAACATTGTCTTAACTTCAGCTTTGCACCGTGTTTGTATTTTTTTTTGCGGTGTTTGAACAGCCGAATGACTAATAGTTTGAGATTTGTAATAACATTGTGTGACCTTGTCCAATATGTAACTACCTATATTGCTCGTTTGTTTTCTCCAAAACAATAACATGTCACCTAGAAGCCACTTGCTCTCATCTAAAACTATTCTGCTCTCACGTAGCTACATAAACAAACTCCTCACCTCTCCCGGCTGTAATCTGCTTTACTTCAGCGGCACATTGTGAGCTCCTCCCCCTCTGGTCGCTGATTGGCTGCGCGGATCTCTCCGAGCAGGCTATTGGCGGAGACAGCTGTCCGTCACAGCGGTTTTGCCTTATGACAGAAAAGCCTCCGCAGTCTTGCAGCTGTCAGCAGAGCTGCAGCGCTGCATTGTGAAGTAGTTCTGCACAGTAATTGTGTAACCACAGGATGTTTTGGGCTGCAATGAAACATTAATGCAGATGAAGTGAGTATCGGCATGTAAGTTTGATAATTGTTTACTACAAATAACTGAAGGGTAGTGGAGGTATCTTTCAAAAGCAGTGTGTTTACTTCTTCTAGTTTTGATTCACTGATATTGATTTTGTTAAACTATATTTCTACTTTTTGTAATTTTTTTTATGGATTGTCAACTTAATTAGTTGTTCAGATTGTGGGCTAAAACTGGCACTCGTTACCATAAAAGCTGATTCAGATCAAATAAAATAATCTTTTATTAGTCCCGCAGTGGGGAAATTGCAGGATTACAGCAACAAGAGACACATAGTAAAATAAAAAGTAATATAAATAAACAGTAAACAGTAAAGAATCTACAATAGCAGTATTATATACAGACCGAATACAAATAGATTCAGATACAGATCTCTCCAGCTGAATCAGGAAAAACAGTCCAAATGCAGAACAGTACTATGATTAGATGAAATATAACGTTCAGCTTGATATCCAGATATCATTTTAGGTAGTTGTTATTTAAATAATAAAGCAATACAAACAGTAAAGGGATATATAAAACACACATTGCATTCCTGTATGTAGAAATGACCAATTAAGACCCTGTGATCTCCACATAATCAGTGATGGGACCACCAGCCAGAGCGACACCATGGAAACAGAAGAGGACGTCCCAAATCCGGCTCAGTGCAGCGATGCTGCTGCAGCGTGCGTCGTTTCTGTGAAAGGCTTAAAGGAGAACTGGCAGAAGTGGTCCAATGAGCACCGGGAGTACCAGAAGCACAACCCCTTCAGTCACGACACCCGGCCCGGTGCGGCGGCCCCGCAGGGGGACTACGGGAGGCCCCTGCAGGGGGACTACGGGAGGCCCCTGCAGGGGGACTACGGGAGGCCCCTGCAGGGGTCCATGACGGAGCAGCGGGGGAAGGACGCTCACACACACATCGGCAGAGAGGTCGAGGAGCTGTGTGAGGCGATAAGAAACGTCGGACGGCCCGGGGACAAAGATGGGAGAGTCATCACCGTGGAATTTGGGAAACTGTTTGATCATTATGTGACGATCTCTAATAAACTAGTGGGGGTTCTGCTCCGAGCGAGGAAGCAGGGGCTGGTGGACTTTGAGGGAGAGATGCTGTGGCAGGGGAAGGACGACCAGGCACTGATCACTCTGTTGCAGGGATCAGAAAACTGATGAGTGTTTACGTCTTGATTCTCGTTACATGCAGCGGCAATATGGAGCTACTGCACTCACTGTAGTTTAGTCACGTGATGCGCTCTCATGAGGAACAAAGAGAAGCAGTTTCTCTTCTTGACACAAGTATAAACGTCAGTGGCGGATCATTCACACCAGGCACACTAATGTGTTTTCTCCTTTTGCTAAAAACACACAATCTATTCCATCACTGACCACAATTTTTTTTTTTAGCAGAAAAAGAATATGGAAAAATCTGAAAGAAGTGGCATGAAATAGTTATGTCACACTTTTACGAGTTTGGGTCGTACAAGGCGGGAATGACAATTAGCATTTATTAGCAAATAATATAATGTCCCCACTTTGGCTACAATGAAACATTAATGGAATATGATCATTACAGGGCGTGCAAAGCGGAAACTTAAGCACAAATAAAGAGAAACGTTGTTCTGAGGTTGACGCTGAACAATATTAGTTACATTATTGTATCGTCTGGCTGAATCAGAATCCCTTTCCCTACATTTCCTTCAGTGTTCAGAGTCTGAACTAAAGCCAGAGAGAACCCGAGGCTGCGGCGACAGACAATATGGTGCTATAGGATGAACTTGATCCCCGTTGGCTCCGGTGCTTTAGTTTAGGTCACCTTGTTACCGTTGGAAACGTTTACCTGCACCACACCGACACACATGCAATGGACTAAAAAAAAGCTGCTTTAATCTAATTAAACTACACAGTAACGCCATAATATATGCTGCCCTTAAAAGTAGTGGCCATGCAAACTAATGAAGGTTTTTTTAGCATTAAAAAGCTGATTGTTCAATTAGCAAATACTGCTTGTGTTTGTGTAATAAAGAAAGAGAAGTAACTGCGTCCTCTGTCATTGTGAACTGTAAGCACTGTGTGGAGTAAACTAATGACTGCACAGCGTAACCCGATATCTAGGACTCACTACGCTAGGGACACACGGAGAGGCAGCAATGGATTATTTATTCAAAGTTAAATTCATTCTTAAAGTACATACACTTTCATACAGTACAGTGAGGTTTTCTTTCTTCTCGATCCTTCGCATACAGTTTATCGTTCAGCCTAAATGTTCACTTCATGCACCATGCCGTTCATGTTCTATATTTCTTAAAGTCGCTGCATCACATACAATCAAATGCCCCACCATATTTCAGTGCTTATTGAGCTGCTTAAGCATTTTATACACGTGTCAGAGAATCACTTAGCTTTCTGAATGCTTAATAAAAGTGTTACTCTGAGCGTTGACCCCATCAGGAAAGAGATAACTCAACATGGCTCAGGAACTACTGGTGTGCACAGCCAGAGTTTTTAAATAAAGTCATTTATGTGCATAAATCAGATTAAAACACTAAGGCTGAACTACAGGTCAAGAACTACAAGCGGTTGTGAACTGTATGGTCTCTCTATTGTTGTACTCACCTTTCCATTCAGTAAAAAGGTGATTGACAGGTGACTCACACCGTATGCCATTGGTCCATAAAAGTGAATCCATCTTTTATCCGGTGGATTAATGAAAGTTTAATTAACTTCTTCTGTAGAAACCATTAGTGTGACATGTCTCACGCAGCAGGATGTGGCTTCATTCATTCAAGCCTTCATTCGGCTTTCTCTCTGAACAGTTTTCTCTTGTTACAGTTATGTCACCAGTTCAAAAACACTGTCATTATGCCGTCATCGGCTCTGACCCGACGGACAGCATCGTATTTTGAGAGAGTGGAAGGCGGATGTTTCAGTCCTAGAAGACCTGGAGCCAAACAAGTGATCAGTTGGCCTCTCCTTTAGAGTTGAGAAGCTCAATCAGCTGATCCGCCTGCGAAACATTAACAAACGTGGACAGAGCGTAAATCAGACTGGTCACTTCTGGTCGACTTTTGGTTCAGCCGCTGGTTGAATTACTGAACTAAACATGTGATTTGTGTGTCGACTATATAGATCTACAGCACTGTACTCCAGTCAGATTCGTCTAGAATACCAAACGTTTAGACTGTAAATCCCTTATGAAACAGGGGTCAGAGCCTGGCTTTCGTTGTAAAAGTGGTTTACTACAATCGTTACTGGTTGAGGGACCTGGAACTACTAATCTCAGAATAAGAAAACGACTCTAAATTGCAACAACAGTAAAAACAATGGTGCTCGTCGTTCATCAAACACTAAATGACTAGATCAACGGTCCTTAGGTGTTTAAACCATGGTACCTGCACGATATTGAAATGTTATGAAGAAAAAACATTTTCTCGTCGCAAGATGACGGTCAACCTATTTTGCTTTAATG
The DNA here is from genome assembly GCF_910589615.1 of Taurulus bubalis. NCBI lineage: Eukaryota > Metazoa > Chordata > Actinopteri > Perciformes > Cottidae > Taurulus > Taurulus bubalis. The sequence goes on from NC_136600.1 coordinate 25,402,211, forward strand.
GACCCTGATGATGCACAAATCAGGGATTGGGAAATTATTACTTTATCTTCACAAATCCTCAAATTGTTTACAATAACATGTTGCGTACTGGAGCACAGAACAATGAAGCGGGGGTTTACCGTGATGAACCAATAGGAGTTGAGTCTGTAGAAGAGGCGGGACATGAGGCTCATTTGACTGACAGGCGCCAGGACATGAAGGTGTAGGTGTGTGACGGAACAGAACGGGGGCCAGTGGAAACCAAACCTGCAGACAAGGGAAAGGGCCTCAGTGCACGCAGGCTCACGGCTTGAAACGTTTTAAACGCTAACTCAGTTTAGTGTAAGTGCCACTTACGTCAACAAAGCAACAGATATGATATCAAAGCTAAATAATCAATCAGTCAACAACAATTACACAGCAGTTTAGGAGATTATAAATGTCCATGAGACTAAGACCTGTTTGTTCTCCAGGTAAACACAGGTCAGTGTATTTACACTGATACTGCAATGTGTACTGATAATCTCTGCTTATAAGCACCTGGCAGAACTGAAGATTGTTTGCTTGTTTGTCAGTCTAGAAAGGCGTAGTGTTGACTTTATAAAGAGACAATTCACCTTGAAATAATGCGTCACTAGTTGGTATGAGAACCACTGGACTGGGCCTTGGGTCTCAAAAGCTGCTTTGCTGCAATTATTTGAGTTGTTTTCTTTGTAGTATCCACACATTTCTAGTGTGAACTACAACATGCAGCTCACCTGACATCACTGAGGTCCGATACGTGGTTTTTCTGGAGCATCTCCTTCCCCGTCTCGACCATCCGCTTTACTGCGTACGACAACAAATACACAAGTGGCTTTTTAAACAACAGCAATCTGCAACCGGCAACACAAAATAAAAGTTATAGTCCACCAGATTTGACAGCAATGATGTGTCAGGGACATTTAAGTTGGCAATGTTTCAAAATACAAGCATTCACACAAGCACGAGGCGTATAGTTTAAACATTACCCAAAGGCACGTGCTCCTTGCCGAGGGATCTACAGTTCCCTACATGCTTCGTTGGAACGACAAGGTAATGATGGGGAGCTCCAGGCTTGATGTCTCTGAAACACGAGAGGTCCTCGTCCTGCAGGGGAGACACACGAGCAAGTCAGGGTTCATGGTCAGGGTAGAAGAGTACGATAACACTGTTTATTTTTTTTAAAAAAACACATGTTAGTAAGCCTTTAGGTGTGTTAATTCAATCACCAATGGAGTCCCTCATCTGCAGCAATCTCGACACAGCTGTTATTTACAAAGAGGAATCGGCAATGTGTGTGTGTGTGTGTGTGTGTGTGTGTGTGTACATGGACACTGTACAGGCCTCTGATAAGTGAGGCACACCCTGCAACACAGCACAACAGACCAGCATAACACGACTAAAGCTACAGAACTAAATACACAACAAAATGTACAGTTAACTAGCATAACTTTAGCCTAAAACAAATAATAATAATTAAACTCAAACATTATAGTTATATCTAACTACTTCTTCACAACGTCACTTGTTACAGAGCCAATTAAGCCGCTTCTAAACACAGCAGTTTACGACAGGCTAAAGCTAACTAGCTCGCCCAGCGCCCACAGTGACGTAATCGTTAGCATATCCTCACACAGTGGAGAAGCTCCGTGCCCATTTCATTGTTTACGATCTTGCAGAAGATACAATTCTTCTCGTAACCGTCACTGCTGGTTTTGGAAACACCAGCTAGGGCGGGTTGTGTCGCCTCGGCGGCCGCCATTGTTGTTGTTGTGGCTGTACGAGCAACTGTCAAAGCTCAGACATGCGCAGTCGATCCCAGAGGCCATCGAGCTCACGAGGGGAAACAGAACGATTGTCGATCGAGAAAGGGATCAAACTGCCACCAGGGGGCGATGTGGTTCAACATTTTATATTTGATAACTCATTTTACCTGAAGTTCTAACTTCCTCCTCTCCTGACATAACGGTTATTTATATATTCAGTGTATATGCATATCAGCTGCCCCTATTATTTTGCACATTAAGTGCATAGTATTTGTCACATATATTTAGAGTCATTGAATCTCTGAATAGGAATGTTGTCTAACAGCAAAAATTACTTAAAAAAATTAAAGAGACATTGAGGGCTCATTTGGCAAAGGCAAAGTAGGCCTACATAAAAATTAACATATGAATAATATATAGATACTGAGTATTAAATGAAATAGAAACAACCGAAATACTTTGAATACATATTTGTTTCATAATGTGTATACATTATCATGTATAATGCCAACTTTTCTTAATTAGCTTGTATCTATTTGAATTTTTTTTTATTCTTTATTCGCAGTCAGTTGAGCTTCTTGAGGGAATATTCAATGGGGGAATGTATTTTTTTCTTCATTTATTATATATGCCTGCTTGTGTAGCTATATGCAATATTATAGTAAAATACAGTAGCATCAGGTATTTATTAGAGATACACATAATGTCAAACATAACTCTATTTCTATTTTGTTATGTGTAGCACGACAAAAAACACATTCCTCAGTGGAAAACGGTTTATTCATACAAAAATATGATCGCTATGAAAACGGTGTCTTTCACTAGGTTTGTATTGTGCTTCCACGATACAACATTGGCTGTGCCAGCACTACCGGGCAGACACAGACACACACACACACACACACACACACACACACACACACACACACACACACACACACACACACACACACACACACACACACACACCAAAAAAAAGGGAAACAAAAAAAAAAACGTTTGCTTTGCTTTCCTGTTATATACATATTTGATGTATAAGGTAAAAGTTGGCAGGTACTTTCCAAAAATAGAAGCAGTTGAGGTCTCTTCCTCCACAAAGCGCACACAGACCAGATTACACAACGTCCGCAGTGCAACTCTACACTTCTGCTTTTCAACCCCAGTGCTAAAGCAGTTTCCAAATGGAGAACATTAAAATCAGACCTCATAGGTAATTGCAGGTCCTATAATGTTACAGTGATTTTACCATTCAACAAGTATTAGATTTTTTTTGTCTTGACATTTTGTACAGCTGTATGTTTCATGCCTATCATGCACATGTACACACAGAGATAAATACTGCAAACAAACAATTGTCTTAAATATATGCATGGCTGTTTTCCTAAAATCCTGAATGTGCTTACAGTACAGTAGTTACAATCTTTTAATTCAACAGTGTGATAATGCTCTCAAAGACTTGAGCTCACAGCGTCACAGGCCAGTGACTCACTGGTCTTCTCCCAGAGCTACTGGGGAAGAGCCAGTAGCTTAAAGCAGCAGGACCCTGATGGCAGGATTTCATTTGACCACAGATCAAACCAGCATGGCGTCCAGCCCAAGACCCGCTGGACCAGGCCTCTGCTTGTGGACGTGGGCGCATGTGGACCAGGTGCACAGGTGTTAGCAGCTGCTGCACCAGAAGCCGTCGTGGATAAAACCACACGTACCCCATGGAGTCTTCACGTTCTGTCTAGATTTCAAGTTCTACTTGAGCTCGTCGGGTCAGATGTTCTGCACCTCAGTTCTGCACGGTCCAGACTTCCAGGTCCAGTACATTGAAGTCCTCTTGCGTGGAGAGAGGCTCGTTGTGGAACGTGGGACAGGAGAAGCTAGAGCCGTGGTACAGGTCAGCGTTCAGCCACAGGCCAAACCCGCCGCTAGAAAAAGAAGGAAGGGAAATAAGCACTGGAATGTAGAATCTTTTGAAAGTCATGTTTAATGCTCTCCGATCTCTGATTTCTTCATGACAATGTCAGACTTCACTGCTGCCTCTCTTGGGTGAACATGTCTATATTTTGGGGGAAATAGATAACCACATAACTTACCCTCCTCCACCAATCTGCAGGGATTCCAGGTGGCCGCTCACAAAGTACGAGTTCTCTCCGCTCCACCTGTATGCCTGGGAAGACGCCAAATGAATCAGACATCTGGACTCAAACTATGCCGAGATACCGGTATTGACGATAACATAAAAAGGAAATATTGATACCTTGGTAATAATAATACGCAAATAATGATATTGTGTTAACAACACACGGCCTCTTTATTCACATTATGACTCTCCACTTCCCTACACGCGGACAACGTGCACAATAAACAAAGATGAATTTGACTGATAGCAATATATATTTTACTCAGTAATTCCTTTCAGTAATATCATTATGGTTTATTCTTGTTGCCATGATAATGGTGGAGGCAAAATCTGAAAATCTAAATCTAAAAATATTGTTCCAACTGAATTTTACATTATTTCTTTAATCCTCTTTCCGAAGATTGTGTTCAGTTGCTGAGAAAATAATCACTCTTAAACGATTGCAAACTTTATTGTAATATAAACACATGAGTTATCAGACTGGCTGGTGCAGTAGATATTATTTTACCTGGAAGTCGGGGTTGAAGCTGAACAGGAAGGTTTCTCCGGTGCCGTAGCAGTATTTACTGACTTTGAACGGATCGGAAGAAAAAGCCCCAAACACCTGAAAAGACAGAGACATCAGGTTATTGAAGGAGTACCCACACACACATATGTATATATATATATATATATATATATATATATATATATATATATATATATATATATATATTTATATTATGAATCAGGGTTAATCGGGTTGACGACATGAGTCACCTTCTTGTGCATGTCTCTGATGACCAGCAGCACGGGGCTGTCGAGGCCGGCCATGTTCCTGTACAGAGTCTTCAGGCTGCTGCCGTGGACGGCCGTGCTGTAGGCCAGCTGCCACGGATATCCCTGGGTCTTAGCTGGCATGTGGGCCGCGAGCTGGCAAGAAAAGGAGACGTTAACCAAAAAAGATTTCTGACTGAAAGGTATGAAAAAATGAAAAGAAAAGACAAGATTAGTGTTGAATCTCCATGCAATATCTTGAAATACATCAATACAACAAGGGAGGAATTGCAATGTGTGTGTGTGTGTGTGTGTGAACACACTTACTTGCTCCAGATGTTGGTCCTCCAGCAGCTGGCTCTGGTCGGTCAGGACAGGGAGAGCCCCGTCGACGTCCTCGGGCTCCTCATAGTCCTCCGAGCTGCTCAGACTCAGGCGCCGCTTGGAGTCCTTCACTGTGATGATCTGGTGGAGGACAAGAGATATTCACACATGAAAATGTCCTCTGCATTATGTTCAGCAACTTGTGGTTGACTTACTCATTTAGGAAATATGACATTTCACCAGCAGATGCTGGTTAGAAGCTGGTTTTTGATGACAACATGTCTTACCCCCAATGTAAAGTATATTTTACCCCATAATACACATCTCCTACAATGATAACATGCAGCATTGCAGTCCTACCTCAACGTACGGCTCCACGCAGTCACTGGCAAAGTAAAGCACCTTGACATTGTCCGGCAGCAGCTTCATGGTATCTGACTTCTCTTTCAGGCTCTGCACTTTGCAATACCACATGTCTGCTGCTTTAAGCGCGCCGCATTGTAACTTATATTCTGTATCCCCTCTGAGCGACTTTCACTTTTGTGCCTCAATGCCATTGGTTTGAAGCCTAAGTGAGGGGCTTCTCATTGGCCGGCTCCGATATGGAACAGTTCTGTTTCTCTGCAACAGGAAAGTGAGACACAGCTCTGGGGTGGTGGTGGGAGCAGCTACAGACAGGATGCCCATATATGGAGGCTGTAGGATTTCCCACAACCTCTGGGAGAACTGCCAAGCACTCTGGTGCCTCAGTTACTGTAAGTTGGAGATACTTGACAAGTTTTCTTTAGAAACTAATGCTTTACGAACGTTAAGCAAATGTTTGAACTATGTTTATTGTCTTGCAGTTGAAGAGCCCCAGTGGGCTTTTTGTTGTACCCTCCTCCCTGATCGTGTGTGTGTGTGTGTGCAAACCTTACCTCACAGTTTTTATCAGCGGGGTCGACGGGGTTACCGAGGAGCTTGCTGGTCACGGCCACCTTGTCCCCGGCCAGGTGCTTCCTGTTGCTGCCCTTCATGTAGATCTTTGGTGGCCACTGTACGAAGAAGGTGTTGAGGTAGTCAAACCTGAAGAAGCAACAGGAGAGCGTTTTGTGGTTAGTTGTGATGTCACGGCCATACTTTGGATATTGTAGCAATGCATAGTGCACTTTATACACATATACATATTTTTGTGGAGGACCCAGCAAAATAAGCTTTTCATTGTACAGAATATCTGCCTGTTTTCTGTGCATATGACAATACAAATATCATGTGTTCATCCATGTGGCCTGCCATGGCTCAAATGAATAGTTTTTAATATGAAAAGCAAAGTCATGCAGTTACCATGACATAATCTGACGAGAAAATAATTAAACAAAAAGCAGAATCACTGTGCGTTTCATTTTAACTGCAGTTACAAATGCATCTTTGACTTAAAATAAGCATGCTGCAACTGTAAACCATTTATGACAGTTGGCCCAACCTCTATTTGTCATGAGAGACAAGATGAAATGTAAGTTGAGCGAATGCAATGACTCGTAATACTCTATTGTGTGGGAGTCGTGCCTGGACATGATCAGCAGGAAAGTGAAGCATGCCTTGAATGTTTTGAGGATTAATCATGCTGAGGAAATCTGAGGACACCAGTGAAAACCAGGATGCCCCTTTTTTGGAGTTATTTATGTTGGATTCTGCCATTTCCGGGCAATTCATGGCTGGAATCCTGGAAGTCCACTTACCATTAACAAAAGCAGTGTCAGTATACAGCAGTTTAAAGTATAAACCTACTTTGACTCTTACAACGTTTACCCTCAATCAAGTGTCTTTCTTTCTCTTCAGCTGCTTATCTCTCTTCCTGTCACTCAATCTCACACAATCTCCAGCTCATTCGAGTGCCAATCTGCACGACAACACATGAAATATACAAACCAACAACTCCCCCTTCCTTCCTTTGCATGTGTATTAATAACTACAACACCAAGAACCTCTGGTCACTATCATTGTAAAAAAAACAAGTTTACATCCAACGCACGATTTTAAGGGTCTGCAAAGCTAAGCTCTAATATGTTGTTTAACTGAAACAAGCAACCCAAAGTACTGTCTGATCACACTCAAGATAACGCCACCATATTCAGCAGCTGGCATAGCAATGTTTACAGCTCCAATGATTCAGTTCACTTACTTTCTGACGCTGTTGGCAACTCCCATGGCTGATTGAAGATGAGATGACTGTAGCAGGACAGAGGAGATGATGTGGGGCTCAATGCTCTGAATCGCCGCCATCGGCCTCATTTTATACCAGTGGATCAATTGCTGAGATAAGTCCTGTTTACCATAAACCCTCCCTTTCTCCCTTCACGGCTTTCCTTGACCTGCACAGTTTCACATGAGGATTTCACAACGGCCCCTGGAAGCCAGTAACGCATTAACTTGTATTGCTCTGAGTCTCTGTCTTTACATCTGGCTCGAGTTCATGGAGTTACTGTGTCAAGGTAGCGGCTTAGGGGCCGAATGAGGTGGCTTATCACAATGTTAAACGCCCGCCGGTGTGATTGTCTTTCCATTGGGCCTTCCTGTCTGTGTTTCTGTCTCTCAGTCCTCCAGATACCTCGTATCTCCCTCATCTCATCAGAGGTGAAAAGTAAACTAATTACATTTACATGCAAGTCCTTCCTCAGGAGCCATAGTTGTCTTTATTTGACCAGGACCGACCTGGTAAAATAAAGGTTAATAAAAAATCTGCTCTGCCGAGAGGGTGATTGGCTGCAACCTGCCGTCCCTCCAGGATCCTGAAGCAAGCTAGAAAGATTGTAGCTGACCGTTCTCACCCTGGACACCAACTGTTTGAGTCCCTTCCCTCTGGCAGGAGGCTGAGGTCCATCAGGACCAAGACCACACTAACAGCTTTTTCCCGTCGGCAGTCGGGCTCATCAACAGAACCCGGACCCCCCACTGACTGACTCTGTCATCCCCAGGACTAATTCTTACCGGTCTCTCCCCTGCACATCCCTTCATACCTCATAGTTAAATACACATGTCACTTTACACTTACATTTCACAACTATGCCAGAAACACACTGACGAGGGAGATCAAGCTAGATAAGAAGATCTATACTGATAAGCTGGGGAAAAAGTTTTCAGGTACTTCAACCCAAACTCTCCCAGCTCACCGTCACAGCTCAGGAAGTACAACCGGCCTCAGGAGCTGCTGCTACGAAAAGCTACGTGAAACCGGAGTCAAATCCATGTACACATGGCCCATAACGCCGATTCTGATCTGTTTCTGTGTACTTTATTTTAATTTTATATTATATTGTAAATGTAATTATGTGAATTTAACATGCTACTATTTATTGCACTGTTTATTGTTATTTAATGTTACGCACCACCCGCCATGACAAATTCCTTGTATGTGAAAACATGCGTGGCAATAAATAATTCACTTTTTCTTAAAATATCTGGAAACTTCTTCCACCATTGCATCACATCACATCCATCTCTCTCTCTCCCTTTTTTTCCTTTCTCCTGCAGCCTGTTTTTTTAGCCTGTCTCTCAGGTTTCTCTTGAACAATAAAAAAAGGGAAGTTGTTAACGGTTTTATTCGCCAGTCTAAAAATGTCTCCAGAGGAAATGTGCCTCATGCAACAGTTGTGGTCGCATCAAAGACATACTCAGAGCCCTCTGCAATTACATTTGGAAGTTTCTGGGATTATGTTGGCTTCATTCAGTGGCAGGCTGGAAACTTTTTCTTTTTTTTCCACATGGTGGATCTGCCTGCAGGCGATGACACGGGTGGCTACACAAACAACGCTGTAATCTTCTATCTAACTCCAGCTATCTTTCGAGACCTTTATCTTAACGGTCTCCACTATATCGGAATTATTCAAAGGCTTAAGCCTTCAAATCAAGATTTAATCAAAGCAGCAAACCTCAATGGCAGTGTTGAACATTAATAAGTGATCAATATGCATTGCAAGCCATTCAGTCTTGATCAGTTTCTAGTGTTGGCTGTTATCTCTGTGGGCTAATGCGCAAACAGAATCACAGACTTGTCTCTTTCGTCTCTCTGTGCTCATTAACTGGGTAAACGTGAATAAACTCAACTTCATCTGAACATGCTGAGCTGTTGACACAGTAATCCTATAGCGAGAGCAGCTGTTTGTTTTTTCCAAGTATCTTCAGTTTTATGACTCTTCGCTGTAAAAACTATGTTCTATTAAGTCGAGATATATACAGTATAAGTAGTATAAATATAGACAGCATCTTCAAACTTACTTTCATAACAATGGCAGGGCTGTATATTGCTGAATTACAAAATACTAATGGTTGCAGTGCTTTGTACACTACATTACATTTCATTTAGCTGACGCTTTTATCCAAAGCGACTTACAAACAGTGCTCAAACACAGGTTTGTTCATGTTCAAATATCAGGTCAGGAGATTACAATAGAGATCCTCGGGGTCAACAATTAGTCGTGCTGCTGTTACACAAGAGAAGTCGGATGGAAGAGATCAATGTGAGACGATGTGCGGTCTGACACACAGTAGAGATCGATAAGTGAGCACACACAGGCGCACAGATACACACACTTAAAAAGACATGTACATAAATGCATATGTGCAAACACCAGCCGACTTGCATGGGCCCACACTCAAACATGCACACCTGATGCATGCACACGGGTCAGTCACATACATGTGCACGTCCGTATACACATGTACAAGAACTCAACACTCTTACAACACACAAAATGTGTTCGGTATTTCATAAATTGCTAGTTAATGTTGATCATATAATAATACATGTTATTTGTATAGCGCTTTAAAAGGTACTCAAGGCACTTTACATGGTAAAAACCAGAAAACAAAAAGATACTGAACTAGCATCACAAGTTATAAGCAGATTTAAATAAATGGGGTATGATATCCTGCTCTTTTGTCCTCCGCTCTGCGTTGAATAACATGTTAAAATCAGGTAGTGTGCATGGGCGGATGAAATGCTCACGAGAACAGGTGTAGTAATGAGAGACGTTTCTTGCATCTTTCATCGACTGGTTTATAAAAATAAAGCCCATTGCTTCCCATGACGGCAGAAGTCTTTTTGGTCCCTCTCCAAAAAAGCACCACCTGCATGGTTTGCCAAAATTCCTGTCATCAAAGCAAGAATAAGATCTACACAATAATAAGAACAAGAATCTACACACAAATTTGATCAAATACATTTTTATTTTGCATAACAAGCTGAGCTCACAGTAGACCACAAACACGTATTACACTTTAGTCACTTTTGGCTACTTTAATTACGTATATAATACATATATATAATAATATATAATACATTTAAGTACTTTTATATACTTGTTTTAAATTCCGTCTGTATATTTAATAGTGCTATTGTATTCTTCTTTACTGTTTTGATTACTGTTTATTTATATTACTTGATTTATTTATTTACGATGAGTCTCTTGTGTGCACTGCTGCTGTAATCCTGCAATTTCCCCACTGTGGGACTAATAAATAATTATCTTATGCAAAGTGCAGGTACTGTAGCATGAGTCTGCTCCTCAGTCCAGATGATTACAACCAGAGCTGCCCTGAGGGTTGGTCAATAATAATACGGCTGCTCTGCCGTGAGTAGAGCCTGCAGCAGCTGGGGGGAGATAGACCCTCAATAAGCAGTGAGCTTCTGTCCATGAAGACACACGTTCCTGCTCTGGTGCTATCGTAGCATCTACGCTAACCTCTTGAGGCCAGACGCCCTTGGTAATAACTGTGGGAAATTCATTTTTACCGTGACTGAAAACAAGTGTGACCACGAATAGGTTTCAGTATGAATAGTCAGATATTAATTGGGTCTTGAGGCTGCGGGACTCTGGGATGACGTGTGTATACAGTAGACATGAACACACACACACACACACACACACACACACACACACACACACACACACACACACACACACACACACACACACACAAGACACACCTTCATAATTTTCTTGGCAGTAGGTTGTGGCAGTTATGGTAGAGCCATTGTTGCTTCAACGCTCTCCCAATTACTGTAAATACTCGCTTTCTCCGGCAAGCTTACCAGACATGAGAAAGCCCTCCACGAGCCAGCATGGTCACTTCTCTGGGTACACACACACACACTCACAGGGACACACACACAGTACTGAGGCATGCAGGTACAGGAACAAGCATCACACCACAAGGCGGTTTTGTTTACTCCTGGAATATAAATGCATTTGATGATTCGCGAGTTGCAGATGCAAGCCGGGTTAGGAGGTGCAGCTCTGCAGCAGTTGTGTGAGTGAAGTGAAACGGTGTGTTGACTTTGGAGAAATCTATAGCCGAGGTGACTATCACTGGTAGATGAATGCAAAGATTGATGCCATTGTGTCGTTGGATAGCATGTAAGATGCTTCATGGGTCCATATGTGCTTTTGCAAGACCATCTTCTTGCCTCAAACAGCTTGGAGACATAGTTGGTTTGACTTGTTTACAACAGACACATCAACATTTTTCCTTTTACGTTGCCAACTTATTCAAATAAAATGGGCCCTGTGGCGCAACGCAATATATTACGATGTCACTTGTCTGATTCTGCTAATTGTAGAGACTGAGCACATGATGTTATATTAAAGGCCCCAAAGTTCAACGTTTAAACTCCAATGTTTTATTCTGGAATGCGAATACCAGAATGCAGCGTTATTGCTTTGTAAACTTCCTTCAGACCGACAATAGCACATTCGATCAGCCTGTGCAGCTTAGAGAGACTCATGGAGAGCAATACTCACTCAATACTAACAGGTTTGTCTCAGTGATTGATAATTGTTTTTAACTTGTTGTGCAGTGGGAGATAATAAGTGGTAACTTCTCTCAACATGGGAGGCAAATGGGTAATGGATGAAGAGCTCGAGCTATTCAGAGATTCAGTGGCTAATGTTTTCTCCCACTGCTAATATAACACTGCAGAAGCATGAAAAGAGGAATTCATTTTGTTATTTTACCAATTGCTTGGTGTGATATAGAGCTGTCTTGACCACTAGTACCACCATAGTGGAATGTTTTTCATGTTTTTTTGTTTTTTTCATGCATTTGCTGGAGGAATGCGTCCCAACGCACGGAAAGAGTTAGCATCGTCCAAAAGCCAATGGAAAAATTCCATTAGCTTTTTGTCAATGCCTGCAAAAACATGTCATCCCTGCACAACTATGTACACATTCACGGTTACACACTTTTAGCCGGTTAGCACTTCTTCAGGTGTCATGCACAAAGAAGTGTAGCATTATGCCTTCGACGGCAGTGAAGAAGAAAGTTGGCAAGTAACGTGGATGTTGAGAATTCATGATCTGAAATGTAATAAACAGCAAATGTTTTATGAGGAAGGACAACACATTGTCTGGACCTAAAGGAAACACACTGTGTGTTTTGGTGAGTAACAGTGATGGCATCATAACCTTTTTTTGCATGCCGGAAGACTCAACAGGGAAACTTTAAAGGCTGAATTTTCACAAATAAAAAATACTTTTTTCCTCAAAAAATAAATCATACCATAATCATGTCAGCGGTGTTAAAACCATAAAATAAATCAGTTTGTTGTAAAGACAGACTAACATAGAAAAATGGAAATTCACAGAAATTGATTGAAATGTGATAATATTGACAATGTGTCTTTGCAATGATCATATTCACAAAATCTTTTTTTCCAGGTTGTGCTTGAATCATATTTTATCTATATTTACCGTGTGTTTATTTAAAGGGACGTGACCACAAGTTGAACCCTGCGGGGGAATTGATTTCCAACCATCCAAAAGTCCATCAGGTGGTTATTGCTGCTGGAACTCACGAAGTGCATGCATGAGCGTAGGTTCAGGGTGTGTGTGTGTGTGTGTGTGTGTGTGTGTGTGTGTGTGTGTGTGTGTGTGTGTGTGTGTGCGTTTTTCATTTTACTTGCTAACCTCTTCATGTGCGGGTGTACATTGCATGCAGGTCAACAGTGTATGTGTCTAAATGATGATTAAGCAGGACTAGACATTTGTCAATCAATTCAGAGAGCATGTCCACAAAAGAGTTCACACAAAGGTCACAGGGGAAAGTTTACCAGCTTTAGAGTTGTGCTGGATTGTATTATACAAACCTGGATTCTTAAAAATATATAGATATTTTCGACTGTTAGACGCCAAGAACAACACAACTACCGTAAATGTCGGGTTACGAGCTGTAGGCTACTACCTTCGGTCAGTGTCCCGTTAGCTCCCCGCTGTAGCCAGCTGGGGCTCCTGCTAGCGCTCCGTTACTTCCCCGCTAACTTCCGCTAGCTCCACCGAAAACCACCAGCAGCAGCGGCCGGTAGCAGCAGCAGCGCTAGCCAGTGGTGTATAGTAATGAAGTAGAAATACTTCGTTACTGTACTTAAGTAGGTTTTTGGGATATCTGTACTCTACTTTACTATTTATATTTCTGTTTACTTTTACTTCACTACATTTTGCAAAGAAAACTGGTACTTTTATTCCGATACATTTCCCCTGAAACCTTCGTTACTCGCTACAAAATCAAATCTATCAAAAAAAAACACATCCAGGACTGTGGTGGAACACAGACTCCACCAAGCAGGTTTTGCGAATCACAATATTCTGCATTTTCCCTCTACATCCTCTAGCCCAGCGGTCACAAACCTTTATGCGTCACGGACCGGTTACGTGAAGACAATATGTTCACGGACCGGGTCCGACCTCGGGAGACAGGAGCGGCGACACCTGACGTTGTTGGATTCCCTGTCTGCTCGTAAGTCTCCACCCCCGGTTTCCGCCCACTGCCACGCCCCTCTCCTTCATCCCAGCTGTTGTGCATTGCCTTGATCACCGGCAGGTGATTTAGGGACCACTGCGTACCTGGCTCATTTGTCGGGTTGTTCCAGTTCCAGTTCGGTTTGCTTCTTCAGGTGAGAGTGGATCACAAGAGCGGTTGAGTTGCCCTCCCGACTCTGGAGCAGGTGAGGTGGATCTCCTGTGTTCGCTGGACATTACCGTTGGTATTAGTTTGTCTATTCGTTGTGTTTTGTTTTGTCGCAATAAAGTCCGCCCTTGGAACTTGAACTGCTGCGTCTGTGCATTTGGGTCCTCAACACCACACCCCTTCTAACAGACGTGTGTTCGTTATGTCCAGTCTACTGACGCTACTCCTAACTAAACCTTCTGACTCTAGTCCTAACTAAACCTTCTGACGCTACTCCTAACTAAACCTTCTGACTCTAGTCCTAACTAAACCTTTATGTCCAGTCTACTGACTCTACCCCTAACTAAACCTTCTGACTCTAGTCCTAACTAAACCTTTAGTCCAGTCTACTGACGCTACTCCTAACTAAACCTTCTGACTCTAGTCCTAACTAAACCTTCTGACGCTACTCCTAACTAAACCTTCTGACTCTAGTCCTAACTAAACCTTTATGTCCAGTCTACTGACTCTACCCCTAACTAAACCTTTAGTCCAGTCTACTGACTCTACTCCTAACTAAACCCTTAGTCCAGTCTACTGACTCTACTCCTAACTAAACCTTTAGTCCAGTCTACTGCTTAACTTATAACCCGCTGCACAAAGACAGGATGTTGAAATGGATGCATGTTTTCGTGCTTTTTTGGTGATCTCAGGATACTCTGCCTTGGTTTTAATCCAGAACACCGACAGAGTTGAAACAGACTTAAATTTCATTTTTAGAGTAACGTAACATCTTGACATGTGTCAAGGGGTTACGTCTGAGGTTACCACAGACGGTTGTATCCGGTCCTTTTTCACAATAAAACATCTTTCCGGCCTTGATTTTTTTTTTTAAATTTCATTTTAATCTTTCATTCATTCTTTCTGTGTACTGTGGCCCCACGGACCGGTACCGGGTGGAATGAGCATACTTATAACCACGCTGTTACAACTCCTTCATAGTGTCATATTGCTTTTTTGAGAATTATGATAAGTTCATAGTAGATGCAAAAGTATACCTAGGTACAATATATTATTTTGAACATAATATATGTGCATGGATCACAGCCAACCCAGTTATTTTCAACACAACCCCTGGTCCTTGGTCCTGGTGGCCATAGCACTTAAAAGAATAAACTTCATAATTCTCAAAATTCAGACCCTTTGCTTTTTAATTAAAATCATGTACTTGTACTTTTACTTTCAATACTTAAGTACATTTTATATCAGAAAAATACTTTTGATACTTAAGTACAGAAAATATCAGATACTTTAAGACTTTTACTCAAGTAGTATTTTAATAGGTGACTTTTACTTTTACTGGAGTCATTTTCCAGTAAGGTATCTTTTACTTTTACTCAAGTACGGCTTTTGGGTACTTTATACACCACAGGCGCTAGCTAGCGCTGCTACTAGCTTGCTACAGCGGGGAAGCTGACCGGCCGTAGGAGCGGCTCCTAACACAACGTTTACGTTAGTGTAAGTCAGTCTCTTCCCTCCAGATATTTGCCCTTGCTTTCAAATGCATCATTGAGCATGTAGCTGAAGCTGTGAGGTGCAAATTTGTAACTTTGCTTCTTTAAGTGTAAATAATACACTTTTAATATTCCACTTGTTCAACTTGTTGATGTGAAATGTGTTGAAGTGTTCTTCTACTGTACTGTAGGCTACCTTTTAGGACAAGAAAATCCACTAGCAATACAAAGTGTTAGCATCCAGCACATGCAATAGCTCAGGGTTGTTAACCTACATGACTATATATCAACTATGAACTTTATTCTTTCTCTCGCCCGCATTAAACCCAGCGGAGGTAAACTGCTTACCGAGCAGTTTGTCCCCGAGACGTTTAGCGACTCTCTGATGTAGCACAGCAGGTGTAAAGGACAGATTCAGGCCTGACGGCGGTGTAAGAGAATAGCTCTGACTCTGCGGTGTCAGTCAGGGTTAATCAGTGATGTTTTCTAAGAAACTAACATTTCCATAACAAGATGCATTGTGAGAGACTGTTGTTGAGAAAGACCACAAGTGAGAGCACACCTTGCCAACTGCGCACACCGACTTCCTACGAAACAAGGGTCTTGACTCACGGGAAATTTGAGTCGTTGGAAGATGAAAGGTGTTTAAATGTGTCATTTCTTACTATATCCGCTGGTTATTGCATTTAAAAATGAACTGAAAACCTGTTTCCAAATGTGAAAAGGTCAAAACAGAAAAAAAGAGAGGGCTCAATGTTTATTGAGGATTCCATGACAGACTATATTACTTATATTTCGTGCTGATAAACATCATAAAAACGCCTTCTTTCATCCTAAAAACATCCTGTCTACGCCTCTCCCTCGCTTTGAAAATGTGTTTTTATATAAATATATACATCATCATAAATATGGTACAGATATAACCATGTCATGAACTTGACTTATTTAAGGATTCAATTTTTGCTTTGATAATTCAGATGTCATAATTGTTAATGATTTATAATAATAATAATAATAATAATAATAAAAACACAGCACAAGAAATATAATTTGTTTTAAATAATTTTGGACACAGAAATAGTAATGTATTTACTGTCCAACGTAAATAACTATAATGCATTCTGAACACCACACTTTGTCAATATTGTTTGTAAAGATACAAAATGTATAATGAACATTTTTGTATAAAATGATGCATTTAGATACCCAATTTCTTTAACAATCCAATTTAATAATATTGCCATTTCACCAGTTTCTCCCATAGTTCTCCAATACATATACATAGCCATGATAATGACCAAAGAGGGAATTGCAGTGGAAATGTTTCATAGTGTTCTTCTAAATGTAACTGCATTGCTTAACTCTGAATGCAGAGACAGGGCAAACTCTGTTTAAAGTAGTAGTAGTAGGAGTATAAAACTCTGTTGAACTAGTTTTCTGGGTCAGACCTCATAACCATCTGTGGTGAGAGAGCTCTGTGCATTCAATTGAATTGTTCCCAGTTTCTTTTTAATAAACGCTTAAAGACATTTGAGTGTTTCACATCACATTTGTTTCCTCTAAAGGAGATTGAAAAGGTTGATTTCTATAACAGCGTTCATCTGCTCAAATAAGTCCTCAAAATACATGTAAAAAGAGAAATAATATAATCCTTTCCTTCTCACCAACTCCATTACTGACATGCACCGACCTGCATGGTCCAGAAACGGATGTCACTTTTACGTTTTATTGGATTTCGTCCGGCAGAAGACAGTCGGCTGGTAAAGAAACAAGAAGTCCAACCACCTGTGTGTCGACTGACTGACACAACATCCCTCCCAGAACAACAGTTACAATTAGTGCATTCAAGAACAACAAGTACCATTTATTCAAGAAGGTAAAACTACAAAGTGTTATCAGTAAGAGCCATTTAAGTGCTATGTATATATTTTTATTCAAGGTATAGGTAGGAAAAGATGTGTTTTTAGTTTGCCGCAGAAGATGTAGAGACTTTCAGCTAAATAATGTGACAAAAAAAGCTTTCCGAGCTTTAAGCTGCAGCTCATGAAATGAGGATTTTGTAACAACCACATCTACATATTACATATATTATATTAAACTTGTGCAAAGCCTGAAAACGTGTTGGCTCAATTCTACGGATCCTGCACCTTGAAACAACGATCACTGTGAGTTACCGTTATCGTAGCAACCCTGCATCATGTTGATGGAGAATTCATCTGGAACCAGGTTCTGCATCACCAGGTTCTGCATCACCAGGTTCTGCATCACCAACTTCTGCATCACCAACTTCTGCATCACCAGGTTCTGCATCATCATCATTTTAACTTCTTAAAATAAAAGAATAAGGGCTGAAGCTGCAGTACAAGACCAGAGAGAACATCAATACAGCAGTTTGCTCATTTTACAGCAGTTTGATCACTTTACAGCATGTTTATATTAATGTAATGTTTCCTATGCTAAAGGAGCTAAGTTAGGAAGCATTGAAGCTCATTTCCTTCGCATTTAGAGAATTTGACCAGCACTTATCATGTCGGCCACTTAGAAACTTTTGCCCGGTGCTTAAACTTGTCTTGAACCTGCATTATCTCTCCTGACCACCAGAGGGCGAGAGGTCTATGAGAACATGACTCCACTTCTCTCTGGAGTTAAACATTGTAAACAGGTGGAGGCCGGTGGAACTTGATATGACACCAGACACAAAGCTTTATTCAGGGCTCTTTAGTTCTCCACTACTCTTAAAAGAATAGAGAAGTATTATATTCATTTTGAATGTTCAATTCGTGTTAGATTCAACAAAGATGTTCCGGTACATTGAAAGTTGCACTGTGAACAGAAGATCTCACTTCAACAGGTTTCACAAATCTTTTTCACTAACCTATGAAGTGCATTTACCAATCTGATGAAAAGACTTACAGCCTAAACCAACTCAACGTGCCTTGCCACAGTCAGTGTATACCTCCAGTGCATAAAGAACTGCAGTGGTAGCTCTTCTGCTCAAGCAAAAATAAAAAGACGAGAAACAATACCACACAGTTAACTCTAAAATGAACCACGTGAAACTTTTGGTCCGTTAATAAAGAGAAATGATGCAGTATATCACAATATGACATTTGTAGAAATGTGTATTTGTATTTCTCATGTTATGTAATAGTGCAGTAATAACAATAGCAGCAAGTGTTTCATTCATATCTGAAAAAGTGATATCATTTGTTTATTTTGAGTACATCCTTCCTACTTGAAGTCACATGTGAATTTAAAGGGTTAATTCATGCACTGATTACACAGAAAATCAAGTTACTTCCTGTGAGTGTAGAGTCAAAGTCAGAGATGATTCCAACTTGTATTTATCATTTTGTTAGTTCCTTGCATGAATATGAGATTAATTTATTGTTTTATGAACTGAAAAAAAACACCTTTCTAAGTCCATGCACTCCTTCTGTGTAATGGATCTCAACCTGGTAATATTCCATCACTTTCTGAAAGACAGGTGCTGTATATGAGAACATGCAATGATCCTATAAACGGCTTGTTGTCGGTTGAGTTCATTGTTAAACATTAACAATGGCATGAGGACATATATTAGCTCAGGTGCTCTGGGTCAGTGCAGCACTAAGGACCAAATGCAAGAGAAACATCATGATGATTTCTGGATTTATATTTGGGTTGATAGAAATGACTAAATGCTGCACAACATCAGCATTATCTGCTCATCTCTTCGCCCATGTGACTCTCCCAAAGCGAGCATCCTCAACCCGACGTGCTCCTCACTATAAAACGCTCAAAAAGACCACACAGAATAATTAATGACCTAAATACTCTCAGCATGATGGCAGCCTGCAGCTGTGGGAGAAAACATAACAATAACTTTGACCACATGATGACGCACGGGACAAAACTAATTTATGAATAAAGACTTAAGAACAAAACTAATCTTCTGATTTGTATCTTCTAAAAAAATAAAAGCTGAAACAGAGAAAACACAGAATAATATGTGACTGACCAGTCGAGTAGGAGGATTTATTAGCTTTTAAATTACATTAAACTACACCGAGTTCACCTGTTACATAACAAATACTTTATAAAGCACTGTACAAATAAAATGAATTAGTTGTAGTATTATTAGTATTACTACGGTATACAGTTGCTTATTAAAAACTAGCCTATTAGTTTTTCTTTGTCAGAAGGACAGATGAATTTAAGCTGTGCATCATATACAATGAAACTAGATTAGTCGTCCTCTAGAGAAATGGCTGCAATGTTGCCTCATTTCACATTGTTATGAAGTTGAGGTAGATATATATCACTTTGTCACATAAAGTAAGTCAGTAAGTATTCATTTTCTCAATGCAGAAGTAGGCAGAATATATTTAAAACATGTGTATAATGAATTATGTTGAAAGAAATTGGATTGTTTTTCCATCTGGTGGGTTATTCTATATGTGCTTTATGTTCTCAACAAATTAAGTGTATTATTATAAATAATTAAAATGCACACAGGTGCAAATCCTAAGCTGTTACATACTTAGAGTATATACACATATATTTTGCATTTTTGCACTTTCTTAATTGTTTAATTTCCTAAATGAATACGCTCTGCTAATTTGTTGTATACATTGAGTTTGATCTATCTGTGGTGGTCTGTGATCATGACCTGTTTGACTTGATATATGAGAAACGTTGTACATGAATCATCTCTGTCACTGCAGCTTTCACTGTGGAACATTCTGTGGTTAAAGCCCTCGATATTCTGCGATGGTTCGACGGGGCGCTGCTCAAGTGAAGCAGAGTTACAGAGGTTTTAGAGGCGTATGAAGGCGGAATCTCTAAACTGGCCATGTGGGTGCATTTGGGTACCATCTGTGCCATTTGAAATGTTCTCAGGTAACAGTAAATAATGTATTTCCTGTACGTGAGGTATTTGTTCCATCTAAATACCATAAAAAAACATCAATCAGACCTCTGTACGTGTTCCCATTCCAGGAAACCACAACACGTCGGTCTAATTATTATTAAAGGTCAATGCCTGAGGAATGAATGCAAGGCTGTTCCATACTGGAGGAAGGCAGATTGTAAATGCTCCTACATGCCATGCAAATTAATACAAACATTATTCATTTAAATATGATCCAGAGACATTAAATTATGTTTGTTTTACATCGGTTTACGGGAAGCATGACGCTGCACAATTTCTAGCAGCCCTTTGCGTGGATGCACAATCAGGTGTCTTTACCTGCTCCTCCTCCTTTAGTTGCTCGGAGTTGGAAGTGAGTTTCATTATGAGTGGTTATCGTGAGCTTTTGGCGCAGCTTCCTGCCGCTCTGCAGGTATGCAGGATGCGTTGCTGCATGTTTAGCGTGTCCTGCTGCTGCAATGTGGGCGACTGCTCCCGGTAGCCTGGATGTCTACTGCAGGATGCAACGCTCACAGAAGAGAACCAATCTATTGCATCAGGACAGACAATTCAGACATCAGCTCACAAAACTGTTATGCTACACATTGTGCAAGAGTACATGTGTTTCCACATGCAGAATCCGTCATAGATAGCCTTACACTGTTTTGTTAATAACCTACCAAATACGTTTTTTGTTTTCCTATTATTAGTCCAAAACACTACTGCATATTTGAGTCACTCTTTAAGTGGATAACTCACTTTTTTATGTTGATAGAACTTAGTAAATAGGAAATAAACCTGCATTGGGTATTTCATTCAATTAAAATCATGTGGAGAACTCCAGCAACGTTACAAATGCAGTTATATTCATGGTCACAGGGATTTATCAGCCTGTTCTGTGACATTCTGTGTGGCTCTAAAACTCAGAAGTGACAGTTTAAGAAGCATTTCAATGTGTTTCCCTTGATTTAAAAGAGTCATAGTAGTTTTTAACAAGCAATCCAGTCAGAGGAGAGTATGAAAAAGACATACGGCCATTTCAATTTATTAAAGCATGAATTGAAATAAAAAAATAATTAGACTACGGAAGGAGAACTGGCTTACCTTCATAAAGACGGGCAAAGTAACACAAACATGAGCAAAGTAACACAATTTCAAAGCTAAATGTTGGACCAACAGGTCAGTCAGTTCAAGTGAATGTTCATTGTTCATAACCACAGATATAAAAATAATTGCAATGCTTATTTATAATGATATGCAAACAATAATTATGATTTACTAATCATCTAATTAAATAAATTGATGCAGCTATTCAAAACATGGCATCTGAACTTTTACAATTTTCTCAAAAGAAAAGGCATTCATACATATAAAAAAGTTATGTTATTGGAATTACACTCAAGCAAAGCACTTGAAGTGAAGTTGTAACTTTTGTTTGACATCTAAATGCTTGCAAAGGTTTTATATCTACATTATGAAGCATGAAACTAAACAGCTGTGAGTGCAAGTGAAATAATCTTCAGCAGCTCAATGAGGACATCTACTGGAGAGAGAAGGCATGACAGGACACCGTGAAGAGAACACCTATCACCTTTTATTTAAATCATCCTTTCAAGTGAACAAGTGGCAGCTTCATAGTGAAGGAAAAGCTTCCTTTAAAGTATATTTCGTGGGTTTGGGAGAGAGACTGTTTGGCTCAGTCCGTGCATTGGCATGTTATGTTGAATGCACGGCCTCCATCAGGTGCACTGAAAAGCTGCACCTATTTGTGTAGGCAAGTCCTGATTGGCCCTTTATGTAAATCTTCAGCGGGCAAAAGCGTGCTTGTGATTACCCACGCGGTCCAGTAGGGGGCTCCACCTGCGCTCACAATATCAAAGAAGAAAATCAGCAAGTAAAGAAACAGGATGCATTTATTTTATAGTGATGTCATCTCAAACAGTTTGGACCATTTCTAAAATGACCTTTTCCCTCCTCATCTTGCATTTTAATTGGAGATCACCTCCAAAGGGTGTGATTATCTCTGGCAGCACAAACCACAAGACTTCTTGTCTTGTATAGCAGCGTCCTGATGCAAATCATTATTATTATTGTGTTATAGTGGTATTCCATAGTTGAAGATACATTTTATGCTGCTTATAGGAGTAACACATAATATATATTTCTATTTCTAACATTTTACGATCAAATAAACACATTTACTGTTTTCTAGACGAGACAAGGATATGTTTGACTCAAAATACAATGTGACCTTCAAGATGTTAACGTCTGTGTGACAATATTAAATGTCTGCCTTAGTTTCAGTCGTGGTTCACAGTTGCCAAACAGCATCCCGTCATGCGCATATTTATGTGTACGATACCAGGCAGGTGGCCTAGGCAGGAAATGCACGGGCAAAAATGTTGACGAACACAAAGCAGCGTTGCACGAGGTCAGTGAAGGCATCTGGTGCAGGAGTTAATAACAAGTTACTAAGACTACACCTGGTGACACACACACACACACACACACACACACACACACACACACACACACGATGGCATTCTGTCACTAAGAGACATCAGGTTTTAAGATATTTGAGATGTAGCCAGACGCCAACTCAAGGTTCTGCATGCAGTGTGTGTTCCTTGTGCAATAACACAGCACATTAGTCAAGTGAATGGTTTAATCAGACAGATTTCACCCCAATTAATAAAATCACATAAAGAAATGTGCCACATGTGAATCGTGTGTGTTTTAGCGTAACCATTTACGACACCTTAACACTTAATAAAACAAGAGTTATTTTCCATCTTCCAACTTATTGTTAAATAACAAATAAACAATGAAGTGTCTTGCAACACTAAGCAAAAGATTTCTAGCGTTCCTTGTTGGCAAAAGATCAGACGTGTTTCTGAGAAGGCAACATGACCTTTTCTTGCAATTATGTAATGATTACAATAATGTCACCAGGTACCAGATGGGCAGGGAGGTGGTCATGCATTGTGCTGCAGGGAAGTAAGGAAACACAGATTTCTATAACCCAAAACCAAAGAATAAAATAAACCAGAAAGAGCAGCCGGGTCAATATCACTATAAAGTGCCTTTGGTGTCCTCATCAGAATCACTCGGTTATTATGAAAATGTAACAGAATAATGAAACTCTGAGATGCTTTTATAAATGATCAAACATTTACACACAGAAATACAATGATAAGTCTCTTAAAATGTGTTTTCATAATTGTATACTGTTTTGTTTCATTGGCTGTACGGGATGTTGGCATGTCCCACACACTGCTCTGCTAACTACAATGTGTGTAATAGATGGCTAGATGATATTAGATCCCCCAAAAAATGATATGGTTTTATTGTCCACAACAAGTTATTTGATAAAATTAGTCATTTTGATCATGTATATTCTATTTTCATAATCATATTGAACATTTTTCACGTGTCTGACATTGCTGTCCACCCTGTCATTATGGGGAAGCTTCCCCTTTAAGAAACCCTCTGATGTTTTCAGTGACATCACTACCACCAGCGTGTCTTTCTCACTGGAGGCTGAAACAGTGGCATGTCGCAGACTAAGTATTTACACTTGTATATCGTAGTTTTCATCATATTATGTGTGCAGTGTTGTTGTCAAGCTCATCATGTCCACTCTGTCATAGTGAAATATCAATTAATATAAAAACCTTTCAGAAATTCAAAATCTATTTGTTAAACAATACAGTCACCTTGCTAACTGAATCATGTTGCTAACTGAAGGTCCATCATGTGCTCATTAAATGCTAATATTAGCCAAACATGTCCACTCTGTCATTGTTACCCTGTCAGCAAGTTTTCCATTGCAGGGTAAACATTATTTGCATAATTTAGTTATCCAAATATTTTACCCATCGAATAAAATATGTTGTTGAGAAAGGGACTTAATATCTTTCTGAAAATGTACAATTTATAATCACTATGTAATTACAATGTATTTACTCTACTTTAAATGTGTCCATGACAGGGTAGACATATGTGGCTGTTTGAAAGTACATTGTCATCATGCAGTTAATTTATAAAAAAGTGTGGGAGCTTGACCAACATGCATTTCTAACAGCATAACATCTACATAATACAATGCATATGAAGTTCAATGGAAAATCTTAGTTTTTTGGGGGGGATTGGGAAGTCCCAAAGGCACCATATAGTGATATTGAC
This sequence comes from Taurulus bubalis, assembly GCF_910589615.1. NCBI lineage: Eukaryota > Metazoa > Chordata > Actinopteri > Perciformes > Cottidae > Taurulus > Taurulus bubalis. The sequence continues at coordinate 25,426,697 of NC_136600.1, forward strand.
CCAGACCACACCCTAACCCTAACATTGGTTTTAATGTGGAACAGGTCGTTACCGGCAGCTGATGTCATTTAACAGGAAGTGGAGTACGGCCCAGCGGCGGGCGGCGGGGAGGAGGTGGATCCATAGACTGGGCACAACAGACATGGGCTCAACGAGAAGTTTTAGGACCTCAACCGTTTTATGATGGAGCCTGGAGAATGGATTTTTAGATAGCACTTATTTTTAACCGGATGTTTCCTATTGTATTTGTTTGCATGAGTTTTATTGTTATTTGTTATTATTATTTTAGCACAGTCTTTTAATTTATTAGTTTTAGTTTTCTCTTATCCCCCCTTGCTTCTGTTGGTCCGCTCTAGAGCTTTTTCCTGGTCTATTCCTCTCCTCTGCCCTTTTGCGCCTAGCTCTGCTGTCCTGCATTTTTGTATCATTTTATTCTGCATTTTTAATCCTTTTATTTCCTTTTCATACAACTTTTTAAACACAGCCCTCCTAGTGCCAGTGCCCCTCTTGGTCCTCCTCAGAGAACCTCACTTTTTTACCAAACCTAACCCTAATAACCCTAACCTATAATCCTATTTATTGTTTGAGTTGTGTTTAGAGATTGTACATGGGGATTATATATTATTGTAGCTCTGATTTGTATGTTTAATTTGATACCTAACATGTTTTTGTGTTTTTTGGGGGGGGGGGATTTATACCATCATTTGTTCTTGATTTTAGGGGACCCTAGGGCTGAACAGACTGTAGAACTCATGATCTTTGTTGAACTTGCAGATGATGTTTTGTAGATTTCATTATTTTTTGATGCGCTAACAAGCATTTCAAACACATTACACAACACCAGTTATTCATCATAAAACACAGTTATGATTCAAGCCAGTCTTTGTTTTAATATAGTCATACAGTCACGCTGATGAACATTTCTGTTCAGTAGATACATCGCTTGTAATTGGGAAATAGATCCCACGGACTTTCATGAACGCACATCGCCTTCCGTTGTTTAATTTGACCGGTTACACTAATACTAATGCTGTTATCGTTCTCTCCTTGTGAGTGTGTTTGTGTGCGTGTGTGTATGTGTGTTTCTGTGCATGTGTCATCATTGCACGCACAGTAGCGGGAATTTTTCCAGCACCTTTGCCAGGTGTTTGTTTTCCTGTGGGCAGATTACGTCACCGCAGTAGCATTTGCAGAACGAAGAACTTATTCTGCTTCTTTACCAAGTTAATGTTAAACAGGCTAAACACCCTTTACAAATGATGTTACCCTCAGGATAAATATTTGTCATTTTAACTTAATGGGCACACCCTGTAATTCAGAGCTGCCAGAGGCTGTCAAGTAGGAATGTTAAGGTGTGTGCAGCTGAAGATTGTTATGATGTTTAGATGTTACATTATTGAATCATTTATTCTATTCTCATTTTTGCTCAAAATAACCCTTCAAGCGTCCCCCAAAGCACTTAAAAATGAAGCATTGTAGTATAATTTACCTGACTGAGAAATGTTACCGGTTACGCTGCAGATTCATCACGAAATACAATGAAGTTAACAATTAAAACATGTGCATTATTCTGCATTGAACCATGCATCACAATAGTATAATTGAAAGCTCCATCTGAAGTAAATGTCAGTACATTGTAATGATAAAGCCTCTCTTTCAAAATTTTAACTCAGGACTTTTACTGTGCAGTATTTATAGTTTTACTAGTAATCTTTAATAATTTGACAAAAGAACATACAGTGCATCTGGAAAGTATTCACAGCGCTTCACTTTTTCCACATTTTGTAATGTTACAGCCGTTAATAAATATGTTTCCTCAATATTCTACACACAACACCCCATAATGACAAAGTGAAAAAGGTTTTGCTTTTTGCAAATCCCTTGCCAAAGATATACTCCAATCCTGTTGGAAGCACTGCTAGATATCTTAACAGGTTTATGATAACTAAACATTAACGTTGCGGCTCATGGGATTAATCTTAATTTACCTCAATGTGTTTCCTGAGGTTGGACAGGGAGTTTTTGAAGGCCAATATCTCCGTAGCTTTCGGTAGGCATAAGAGGCACTTCATCCTGTAAGAAGAATCTTTTACTCCTACAAAAGAAAACATTTTGCCTAAATATGGCCACAGGCGTTGGTCACCACCGTTGTTGGTTGCGGGAGCAGGTGCTGCCATTGCTGCTTCCATCATGAAATGAGTCCGAGTAGATGTAGTCGCTCGCTAGCTAGCATAGAAAAATACGGCTTTGAGAGCACTTGTTTGCAATTGCCGATGAACGTGATTAACCAACTTGCAAGCTAAGACCACTGATTCGCCAACCCTGCTTGCGTGGAGTCCGTGTTCCACCACAGTCCCCGATGTTGGGCTCATGATTATTTATTTTTTTAAGATAGATTTCATTTTGTAGCGAGTAACGAAGGTTTCAGGGGAAATGTATCGGAGTAAAAGTACCAGTTTTCTTTGCAAAATGTAGTGAAGTAAAAGTACAGATATCCAAAAAAACTACTTAAGTACAGGAACGAAGTATTTCTACTACCACTGCTCACCTGTGTATCTGTGCACAACGGGGCGGAGAGGTTTTTTTGTGTGTGTTTTTGAATGATGACAAGCCGGAATGAAAACAAACCAAAATGAAATAGTAACGAGGCTATTTTTAAAATGTAGGTAGTAGAAAGTACAGATATTTGCGTGAAAATGTAAGGAGTAGAAGTCAAAAGCCCGGGCCTCTGCATGGCAGCCAGACAAACACCATTATAATCTGATTGAAGTCAACACCACGCTGGAGTCCGTGTTACTGGAACCACTGGAGGTGAGGGGCGGCACGGAGAACCAGGACACGGTGAGAAGTCCTTTTAAGACTAAAGTGCTTAGAAATATTTTATAGTTAAACATCTACTTTTTCATGAGAACTGGGCGATCTCTATGTGCAAATATAAATCATGTGAAAGCTGATGAAAGCTGCTACTAAATTGATCTTTTTAGTGACCCAGGCTGAATCAAAATAGTGTTGCACAGGTTACAGCTCTGCTCATTTGTACTTATTGGCTCGCTTATGCGGCACCAATTAAAGAACAATTCCTAAACTGGTTTAATAACGAGAGGCGTTCCCGTAAGTTTGATGAACTGAAACTTCAAAGATAATTGTCTCTTCCTGGTTCAAATTAAAACTCTCAGAACCGTGTGTGCTATTGTTTAGCTATCAGTGGCTGAAGGAATGTGTGGGTGTGTGTGTGTGGTGAGGGACAGACATGTATATAAGTGCCAGTGTCATCTGATCGATCAGAACTCAAGCTGTTTCCAGGAGATCTAGACTGCAGGTGAGTTTTATTAGCAGGTTACTGTGGCTACATCATTTAAATTATAATGGCTTTATGCTTATTAACAAACAAATGACCGATTGTTTTCATGTCTCAAGAAGTATTGATATTTTATGATGATGATGATGATGAGTTGGTTTCTGATTCCAGTGTCTCCAGACGCCTTCACACTCCACAATGTTTTCCTTCCTGGTCTTCGCTGTGCTCTGCACCAGCTGCTTCTGCAAGCTTCCTCCAGGTTTCAACCCATCTTCAGTCTTTTTATGCCCATGTCATACTTTTTATTTAAATATATGTAGCGTCTATTGAGATCTTTGTATATTATAGTGAAGTCAAGTTTAGTCAAAGAGCAATAGCTTCCTCTAGTCCATCACTTAATATCTTTGTTTTATTCTCCAGCTCCCATGATGCACTACTCCTACTCTAAATCTGTTGGAGGTGGTAGTGGCACGTCCTTCTCCACAGCCGGAGATGGAAGGATCACAGCGATCAGAGTCTGGGAGCACAACAACGCTTACATCGCTGGGTCAGTCTGTCCTCCCTCTTGTCCAGATGTGTTAAGGGCTGGACTCAACTTATTGTGGGGTGAAGGGGTCAAAAAAAAGGGAGTGTTGAAGTGTTGAAGTGCTGAAGGGATGGTGACTGGTTATTTCTAAGAGCAGGTATAGGTCCTTTATTTTCTCTTTTATACCTTATTTCAGTTTGACCTTGAGCTGCAGAGACTGTTACTGACAGTTGAACGGGTGTTGGAGTTTTCTCTTCTCAGTCAAAGGGTCATTGTGACTGCATGATGTTTTCTCTCTGATCATGTCCTCTTGTGTGTGTAATCAGTGTGTTTCCTCTCTCTTATGTCCGTCCCTGCAGTATCCAGGTGCGCAACGGTGGCATTTGGTCTGAAGTATTCGGTAAAAAAGTAGGCATTGCACAAGAGCTGGAGCTCTTTGATGGAGAGACCATTGTTCAGGTCAGAGAGCCACCAATACTAAAATATTAGTTCTGTCTGAGTAGAGAGAGAAAAAAAAAACATGTATTTTGTTTTTTTTGCCGTGTCATTGAATTATTTTGAGAAGACAATGTTTATTGCCATTTATTGAAATGTGAAATAATTATTTTTATTATGCTGGTCCAAGGACTATTATTAGGAGTAGCATTTGTTATATATTGGATGTATTCTGTAATATTTATGTTATAATATATATATAACATTCGTGATTATGTAGAATATATATAACGTATTACTCATCCAGGTCTAACCACATGTACCACCTGTGTTAATGTGACCTCTCTGTCATGTTTCAGGTCTCTGGCAAATACCACAGCAACTATGTCTATCAGATAATGTTTTTGACCTCTAGAGGGCGCGCCCTGATAGTCGGCCAGCCAGTACAGGTAAATACCTTCTCTCCTTTGTTTTTGTTACAATTATAAAATATCAATTATAATACTCATTGCATGTGTTAACTTTTGATGCTTTGTTGCAGCGCTCCTTTAACTTCTACTCGATCCACCCGGACGCAGAGCTCAAGCTGCTGAGTGGCCGCACCAATGGGAATGGGATCACTTCAGTGGGAGCTCACTGGGGAGTCGTCACGGCCTAATGAAGATCAATTAATGATCATATACATTATGGGAGAGATCAACCCATCTTTCTATTAGGGAATTATTTAGGCTATAGTGCTACATGTATTAAGATATGTGCAATGTTGGGTAATATTATACCAGAATGGTTTCTTAACAAAGCAAAAACAACAGAATTACTGGTGACTGTTAAAGATCAACCCAGTTTGTGATTCAGGTGAACACACAGGATCTACTAACCGTGTACTTTATGGATGATGCTGTTATGCATCAGATGAAAGAGCTTTAAGTAAAAGCATTGTGCACACCTACAGCACTGAAGGAAACAAAGCAGAGATATGTTGTGTTGAATACCAAATGTTTGTTGAGAAATGCTAACTGTACGAGATATTCTAAAAATGAATGGGATTATAATTTCGGTGTCTTTTTAATGGTGAGAGAAATGTTTTGTCGAAGCTATAATAAATGTGACTCGCAACATGTTGTATTCCATGAGGATACTATAATATACTATTGTGATCTAAGCGCTATTATCCACAAAATAAAAAAACTTGTTGTTTGGTTGCATGTAATGAAGAAGAAACAACAAAGACAAATATTTTAAATGTTCAAATGTTTAAGTTACAGAGTAGACTCGCCATAAAGGTTTAAGTTACAGAGTAGACTGGACATAAAGGTTTAAGTTACAGAGTAGACTGGACATAAAGGTTTAAGTTACAGAGTAGACTGGACATAAAGGTTTAAGTTACAGAGTAGACTGGACATAAAGGTTTAAGTTACAGAGTAGACTGGACATAAAGAGGCTCCTTCCAGAGAAACAAGCTCAGTGCTCCCACTAATTCGGCATAATGGTGAGTTGTATTTTTATGCATTTTATAATTGTCTTTATGCCGGATGTATCATTTTATTGCGTCATATTTATCGCCTACATCATGAAGGCTGGTCCATGAAAATATTGTCTGACATGAAACCGGTCCGTGGCGCAAAAAAGCATGAGGACCGCTGCTCTAATGGACCGTGGCTCGTTGTAAGCTGCCAGGTTAGGTTTTTAATAGCATTTAATCTCTAAGGGTGTGTTTAGTGAACGAGGAACTATAATAACCTTTCAGAACTATGTTGATGTCATGCACACAGCAGTACTTAGCTTCCTCCAACCATGAGTACACTCATGTAAATCTAAGTGAAGTTTGTTCCTAGTGTGGGAAAAAAAACATTGCGTCCATGCGCTGTGTTACAGACGACCAGATTCTGCACTGTGCAATATTTAAAAGGATTTGCCAGAAATATTTGTCATTGTTTTTTCTTCTTCGTCAGCCCATACATCAAGTTTTCTTGTATTTTGTTGTTTTATTCATTTTTTGTATGTAACATGAAATACAAGAGTGTGTTGCGTGCAACATCAGTTATTATAGCTTGGATAAAACATTTCCCTAACCATTAAAAACACACAACAACTTTGAGTCTATACTTTGCGTTACAGACGACCACATTCTGCCTTTTCTAAATTATTTGCAAACTTTCATTTTTTCTTTGTCACTACATGCAACACCAGATGTGCAAAATGCTTTTACTTAAAGCTCCTTCATCTGATGCATAACAGCATCATCCATAAAGTACACGGTTAGTAGATCCTGTGTGTTCACCTGAATCACAAACTGAGTGATTCACCAGTCATTACAGTTATTTTTGTGTTATTAAACCATTAGAACTAGAAACTAAATCATTTCTAAATAGAAAGATGGGTTGATTTCTCCCATAATGAAAATGTATCAGTGTTGGATTATGAATTGCTCTTCATTAGGCAGAGGTACTGTTGCTTTGACCCCAGTGAGCTCCCACTGAAGTGATCCCATGCCCATTGGTGCGGCCACTCAGCAGCTTGAGCTCTGCGTCCGGGTGGGTCGAGTAAAAGTTAAAGGAGAGCTGCAACAAAGCATCAAAAGTTAACACATGGAGATGAGTATTATAATTGATATCGGTAACAAACGCAGGAGAGAAGGTATTTACCTGTGTTGGTTGGCCAACTGTCAGGGAGCGCCCTCTGGAGGTCAAAAACAATATCTTGTAGATATAGTTTGTGTAGTATTTGCGACCTGAAACATGACAGAGAGGTCACATTAACCCAGGTGGTACATGTGGTTAGACCTGGATGAGTAATACGTTATATATATTCTACATAATCATGAATGGATATAGTATAATATAAATATTACAGAATGTATCCAATATTTAACAAATCCTACTCCTAATAATAGTCCTTGGACCAGAATAATAAAACAAGTGTATGATAATAAAGAAATAAAACAATTTAAAATAAATTAAAGAATTAAATAAATTAGAATACAAATTATAATAAAAAAAATAATAGAAATACTAAAAGAAAATATATGTATATCAAACTGAAGTAATATTTTAGTATTGGTGGCTCTCTGACCTGAACAATGGTCTCTCCGTCAAAGAGCTCCAGCTCTTGTGCAATGCCGACTATTTTACCAAATAATTTAGACCAAATGCCACCGTTGCGCACCTGGATGCTGCAGGAACAGACACGAGAGAGAGGGAACACACTGATTACACACACAAGAGGACATGATCAGAGAGAAAACATCATGCAGTCACAATGCAGCTGGATATTGGAATGAATCTTGCAGGAACAAGTGGACAATAGAGCAAGTGTATAGAGAGCAGATTATTGGGTGGAAGGAGGCTGAACCTTGTGGTTCACTTTCTAAAAGAGCAAGACCCTCTCTGGCTTTTTAAATACTTTCAGTAGACCCTCCCTTTGCCTGACAAGAGAAAACTATGCTCTTCCTAATGGACGTTGGAGGGCGTGTCTAAAGCAAGGAATTGAATCATGAGCAACTTTAACCAACGGCACCAATGGAACAACAACTAGAGAAGACTCGAAACATCGAGTTGGGATTTGACGCGGGACAACGTCCGATACTCAGCTGAGGACAAAAGGACATAGTGCATATGCTTGAATACTTCATATTTTGCATGGCGAGTCTATAAACAATGGCCGTTTTATAAAATGATTTTTTTTGTGCAAAGCCACGGCGCTTCAGAACAACACGATGGTAAAAATACTGGATGTTTCGCAATTTACTAGATATGGAGAATTTTAAATATTTAGTTTGTACCATGACGATTTTTTTAATAGATTTGTAAAATGTAGTTCCTGTATGATACTAAACAGTCTGAGATGTTATTAAAAAAGTAACAGCCTCCACTAAAAAGTTGTGGGAGAGGAGTGAAAGAAGTTCTCTTTAATTACGCAGATAATTAATTACATTTTAATCAGTACAACATTAGACATCTTAACCACTTGGGCTTGAGTTATATAATTAAATATAAGTACACTGATGCACTATGAGTATGTGATACATGCAGGCAAAGTTTCTTATGATTTATTCATCCAAAAACAGGCAAACAAACAAAAAGAACAAATAAAATCATAACCATTTGCTGCCTCTCTTGCTCTGGTTCAAAAGAACAACAGTCTGCTGCAGCTTAGCTACAAACATTGGAGCAAATATGGAAGCACATCATTTTGGTGAAAACATTGGCTGAACTTTTTAACTGTTTGAGAGCCACCATGAAAACAATTAGAACAGATTACTTGAACAGCTGTTACAATAGTAGTGAATCAAAGAGAAAGTTCGGTAAACAAAACGGTACAAGGTTCAAGTGTCCCTTATGTGCAAATGGTTTCACTAATGTTTTGGATCTAGTGTGTCTCTTCAGACGTACCTTGTGGTCAGAGGGTCCTCCTGTTCCTCTTTAATGTAGGGGGGCTCTGGGTCCTCCTGTTCTTCTTTAATGTGTGGGGGCTCTGGGTCCTCCTGTTCTTCTTTAATGTGTGGGGGCTCTGGGTCCTCCTGTTCTTCTTTAATGTGTGGGGGCTCTGGGTCCTCCTGTTCTTCTTTAATGTGTGGGGGCTCTGGGTCCTCCTGTTCCTCTTTAATGTGTGGGGGCTCTGGGTCCTCCTGTTCCTCTTTAATGTGTGGGGGCTCTGGGTCTGCCTGTTCCTCTTTAATGTGTGGGGGCTCTGGGTCTACCTGTTCCTCTTTAATGTGTGGGGGCTCTGGGTCCTCCTGTTCCTCTTTAATGTGTGTACCCAGCATGCAATTTGGCAGTGTAATTTTATAATAGTACAATTCTAAAGTTTTAATCATGACTAAAGTTATAACCCTGATACGTAAGTAGCTCTGACCACTGCGCCCTCAGCATTTTGCTGCCTGCCGAAAAGCGACAGTCGTTACGGCTATGCGCCACCAGTATGACGGTATATGAAAAATTCATACCGTATAAAAATTTGAAACCGGCACAGCCCTAGGTCACAGTATGTTTGTAACCTTGTTTGTTTTGTTTAAGTTTATTTGTACTATTTTCTGTTTTATTGTGTATTTTACGGACCGTCGAGTCCTGTTCAGATGTAGTACAGTAAAAAGTACAATAAGTACCTCTGAGATGTAGTAAAGTTAAAAAGTACAAGTACCTCTAATATGTAGTACAGTAAAAAGTACAATATGTACCTAAGATGTAGTACAGTAAAAAGTACATGTACCTCTGAGATGTAGTACAGTAAAAAGTACAACATGTACCTGAGATGTAGTACAGTATAAAGTACAACATGTACCTAAGATGTAGTACAGTATAAAGTACAATATGTACCTCTAAGATTTAGTACAGTAAAAAATACAACATGTACCTCTGAGATGTAGTACAGTAAAAAGTACAAGTACCTCTAATATGTAATACAGTAAAAAATACAACATGTACCTCTGAGATGTAGTACAGTAACAAGTAAGTAAAAGGAAAGTCTTTAAATACTTTAGTACCTGTAACTCTACCTCAGTACATGTGAATGCTTCAGTACAGTACCTGTAACTCTACCTCAGTACATGATGTGAATACTTCCTCCAGAACTGCTTCCATCAGTTTAAAGTGATGAAGAAACAAACAGAACCAACCTGCTCTTTGTATCCGGACTTCCGGGTTGAAAACAGCGTCCAGTAGTCTCCGTTGTCGCTCGTTCTCCTCTTTTGATCTAGAAAGTTCCTCCTCGTTCTCTACTATCGTTCTTTCAAACAGCATTTGGACTACAGACATTTTCACACAACGATAGAAACGTTTCCTCCACACAAACTCCGTCACAAACCTCGTGTCCTCTCCATTAAACCGGAACTAGCTGCTAAGCTAACTTCAGTATCTCTGTAGGCTACCGGGAGATGAGTCAGAGGATCAACATCCGGGAACAAAGGTGAACATCTAGAAGTCCATTCAGAAGGTTTATCCAGACATACAGAGACTCTGCTGGATCAGGACTGAAGGAGCTACCTGACGCTTTATCAACACAGCAACGAGACGATGCTACTTCTACTGACGGGAGCCGCCATGTTGCTAATGGAGGAGCGGAGTCACCTTCAAAATAAAAGCTTCTAAACCTTATATGTGGCTTTCATGGCAGACTTGGCGCATAGGGTGCATTTTATCAAAAATTATATTTCATCAGTGTCATCTTAAGTTAGTGGTTGTTCACTTGGAAATTAAAGCTTATAAACTATTTCCGAACACAGATCCAACCATGACCATGAATTCAACTATATTCAGTTTATTTTGTATCGCCCAATCACAAATTACAAACTCCCCTCAGAGGCCTTTACAATCTGTACACATAAGACATCCCTGTCCCAGGACCTCACATCGGACCAGGAAAAACTCCCCAAAAAACTGAAGAAAAAAAAACTTTCAGGGGGGAAAAAGGAAAGAAACCTTCAGGAGAGCAACAGAGGAGGATCCCTCTCCCCAGATGGACAGAAGCAATATATGTCATTTGACCAGAATGAATAACATAACAGAGTTACAGCACATTCAATGAATATGACATAAATGATTCATATAATGAGTAGTAGGCATGGACCACGATCCAGATAACCACAATACATGAAATAGAAGGACATAGTAAAGTGCATTGAAGAAACATGAATTTGTCCAGAAGGAGAGAGAAGAGGAGAAGGTTTCTATACAGAGGTCCAAAAACTGAGCTTTTTATGTCTGTCAGGTATACTACTGAGTCTACTACTACTAACTTGACTACTACTGACTTTACAAGTCAGGGGGGGAGGGGCATGCCCCCCTGGTGGTCAGGAGAGAGAATGCAGCTTTAACACATGAAGTGTATCCTTCTAACAACCAGAGGAGTACTACTACTACTACTACTACTGACTTTACTACTACTACTACTGACTCTACTACTGTGAGGATGTTAACTCACATTACCACACAACCTTTCAAACTAATTATCTTCTAACAGGTTTGTAGATCAAGATCATAACATCAGTCTGTGAAACTCATAACGTTTGATCTTAAGGTTCTTGGTTGCAGTAAGAAACTGCCCGTCCACCTGCTCCTAATCTGAAGGGTGTACAAAATAAAAGCCACGCCAACGAAACATCCAAATAAACTTTTCTGCGATTGAAAAGTCAATAAAGATCCGAGTCACGCAGAATGTCTCGCAGAGAACGAGGCGAAACTGAATCGAACTAATGCAGACATTCATTTTTTGTGTATGTGATACATGCAGGCAACGTTTCTGTTTCTTATGATTTATTTATCCAAAAACAGGCAAACAGACAAACAAATAGAATCACAATCAATCGCTGCCTCTCTTGCTCTGGTTCAAAAGAACAACAGGCTGCTGCAGCTTAGCTACAAACACTGGAGCAAATATGGAAGCACAACATTGAACTGAAGTCATTTTGGTGAAAACATTGGATGAACTTTTCAACTTTTAGAGAGCACCATGAAAACAATTAGAACAGATTACTGTTTTATTACAATAGTAGTGAATCAAAGAGAAAGTTTGGTAAACAAAGGTAAAATATTCACATCCTAAAACAATTCTTTACATGTGAGCAAGACCAAATGTCACCCTGTTACAGGACATTCACATCTCTATTCATGTGTTTTTAATACACAGGTATTGGGATAATTACATTTTCGAAGAGTAAACATGTCCCTTACTTTAGCCTAAAAAGATATTTTAAACAGTATTTACAAACAAGCATTCATTTGAAAAAAGTTATTCTGTAATTCTGTAATTTACCCACATTTCTTGTAGACTTAAGGGGAATTACAATTGAAATGTTACCCCATTTTTAGGTTATTTAATTTGGTCAATTCATAACCTGCAAGTAACCATAAAGATATGCTTAATATTTGTTGATTTAATAAAATTATCATGAAAAGAAACTCAGATAACAGGGTGGAAATCATATCAGTGAACAATACATTTAATTAATGAAGGCAATTCAATCAAATTTCACATACTAATTATAAATGTAACTTCTATTAGCAACCATTAATCATGAAGACAGATTGAGTTTCAAAAGAACAACAGGCTGCTGCAGTTTAGCTAAAAACACTGGAGCAAATATGGAAGTAAACATTGAACATATTACTTGAACAGCTGTTACAATAGTAGTGAATCAAAGAGAAATTTCGGTAAACAAAATGTCAAATATTCACGTCCTAAAATAAAGGACAGAATCCCTAAATGTCAAAGAGATGCGATCAGTAGAGATGATGTTGATGAAGAAAGAAGGATGGAGATAATCAACCACCATTCTTTACTCAATTCAGTCATTCTTCAGTTATTGAACAAAACTACAGTTTCTAGTAAAACTAAATCAAGGAAGTAATGAGTTCAACCCTAATAACCCTAACCCTATTTATTGTTTGAGTTGTGTTTAGAGGTTGTACATCGGGATTATATATTATCGTAGCCCTGATTTTTATGTTTAATTTGATACCAAACGTGTTGGTTTTTTTGGGGGGGAATTTATACCATGATTTTTTTCTTGATTTTCCTGATATAAAAGGGTTCCCCGATTGGGAGACCCTAGGGTTTAACAGGTTAAACTGGAGAGAAAACATTACTGAAGAGAAAGAGGGTTAAATATTTCCCTCAGTTTCATCGCCTATGATAATTCAGCTCAAACCATAGTGCTGCATAGAGCAGCGGTCCAACCAGTACCGGGCCGCACAGAGAGAATGAATGAAAAAAAATATAGAAATCAAAGTCAGAAAGATGTTTTATTTTGAAAAATGTGCGTGACCCCAGACGCTCGTGATTTGATAAATAACAGAGACGAGAGAATCTTGTTGAGCAAATTTCACGACTAATTTGTTTCTCTAGTGTGGACTTCTAAATGTCGTTTTAGAGTTTTCTTGTAAGCAAATGTTTTACCACAAACTGAGCAACAAAATGCTTTCACTCCTGTGTGGACAGTCGTGTGGACAGTCATGTGAGAGTTCAGGTCTCCCTTATGTGCAAATGTTTTACCACAAACTGAACAACTATTTGCTTTCACTCCTGTGTGGACAGTCATGTGACGTTTCAGGGTTACCGGATGTGCAAATGTTTTACTACACACTGAACAACTAAATGCTTTCACTCCTGTGTGGATCGTCATGTGAGTGTTCAGGTGTCCCTTATTTGCAAATGCGTTACCACAAACTGAACAACTAAATGGTTTCACTCCTGTGTGGATAGTCATGTGATCGTTCAGGTGTCCCTTATGTGCAAATGTTTTACCACAAACTGAACAACTAAATGCTTTCACTCCTGTGTGGACAGTCATGTGTTGTTTCAGATTTGACTTGAATGAAAACATTTTACTACACACAGAACAACTAAATGCTTTCACTCCTGTGTGGACAGTCATGTGAGTGTTCAGGCTTCCCTTTTGTGAAAATGTTTTACTACACACAGAACAACTAAATGGTTTCTCTCCTGTGTGGATTGTCATGTGAGAGTTCAGGTGTCCCTTTTGTGAAAATGTTTTACTACACACGGAACAACTAAAAGCTTTCTCTCCTGTGTGGATAGTCATGTGTTGTTTCAGGGTTACCGTGTATGAAAATGTTTTACTACACACAGAACAACTAAATGGTTTCACTCCTGTGTGGATAGTCATGTGTTGTTTCAGATTTCCCTTATGTGATAATGTTTTACCACAAACTGAACAACTAAATGGTTTCACTAATGTTTTGGCTCTAGTGTGTCTCTTCAGACGTACCTTGTGGCCAGAGCTTCCAGCACATTCAGGCAAGCTGCTTGATGTATTTCCAGTACTACAGTTCACAGGTACTTGATTGTTTTGCAGAGGGTTTAAAGCTGACTGAAGTTCCTGAGTCTCAACCCAATCTCTACTGTCATCAGTCTCAGGGTCAGACAAGTCTTCAGTCTCATCAGTATCTGGTCCTGGATGTCTTTCTGGATCTGACTTCCTGACTGGTTCTGATCCTCCACAATCTGCTCCATCATCTTCACTCTTCACAGGAGTGAATGAGAACTTGATACCAGCCTCCTCCAGCCCTTGAAGCTGCTCTCCCTCTGGACTGGTCAAGAGTTCCTCCTGTTCCTCTTTAATGTGTGGGGGCTCTGGGTCTTCCTGTTCCTCTTTAATGTGTGGGGGCTCTGGTTCCTCCTGTTCCTCTTTAATGTGTGGGGGCTCTGGGTCCTCCTGTTCCTCTTTAATGTTTGGGGGATCTGGGTCTGCCTGCTCCTCTTTAATGTGTGGGGGCTCTGGTTCCTCCTGTTCCTCTTTAATGTGTGGGAGCTCTGGTTCCTCCTGTTCCTCTTTAATGTGTGGGGGCTCTGGGTCCTCTTGGTCCAGACTGGAGCTCCAGTCCTGCTGCTCAGGGGGAATCGCTTCTTTAACCACCAACAGCTGCTGGATGTCTGGTGGAGAATAATAAAATTCATTCATACGTCTGAGAAATCTTATATTAAACTCTCCATTATTTAAGCGGTTTATCACTGAAAAGCAGTGAGTTAGTTGTAAACGAGAGAAGCATGACCCCTAAATAAAAACATGCTTCTGCTGTCGTAAACATCACACAGTAACTTGTGTTGCATTGACTGAATCACTCCCCACCTGCAGTGACAGACCCTCAGTAGCAGATGCAGAGGGTGCATCCCAAGTCTCTAAATTGTCGTTTCCCTGCTCCTCGATTGAACCGGAAGTGGTTCTGCGCCGCCATCTTGACAGTCGTTCCAAAGCTCTTACTCGGCTCGGAGGACCGAGTAGGAGTCATGATCGAGGAGCCACGAGAGCGCGCTTCCAGGAAGTGTTTTACCCCTCAGTTTTCATCAGTTATTTGATTGGACGCTGCAGCTGAGCAGACTGACCGTGCATGGAGACGGGGCTCAAAGAGGCGGGGTTGCCAGCGCTTACACACACAGCGGGCAGCGCTCACACAGAGTGATCAGGGCAGACATGGTCTCGAGTTCAGGAGCTCTTGCAGACCGTCCTCGGCTTGTTGAAGAAAAAAAAAAAAAAAGATGCCAGAAGTGGAATCTAGAAATACTTTGGATAGACTGCAGACTGTGAGGGAAAGCCCTCTAACAGAGACCCGTCTGCAAAACGTGTTTTAAAGCCACACAGACTAAGGGAAGTAACGCGTCGAACATGGCAGAAGCACCTTTCAGGCAGACACTCCGTACTTTTCAAAGAGTTCAACGAACGACAGGTAAGCAAATGTGATTATAAAAATGCAAAACCCCAAGCTCACCCATATACAGCCTAACAGAGTTCATCTGTAAATACTTGTAATATGTGCATAAACAAGTGCAATAGTTGCAACTAGTGTGAATATTCACAATTCTGCCAGACAGCATAGAGAGACTGCGGTCTCATTGTTACCATAGTGTAATTGCATGTGTGTATTGGTGAAAGGTGGTGGCATGTTTTACATTGTTGTTTTTCAATAACGGGGAGAAATGACCCTTTAATTGTGTCCATCTTTAATGTACCCATCCTACATAGCTTTAGTTTTTTTTCACCTCAAACACACATCTGCAAAATTATGTAACTCTACAATTGCTCATATTTATGGCAATAACTATGTAGTCATCTGGTCAGATATGGACAATAGGCCTACATAGCCATGTATAATCAATGCTATAATGGCACCATGTAGTTTTCATTAATATCTTGCTGTAGGCTAATACTAATATTAATGCCATTTGTTAAGAGTTCAAAAAGCTGGGCAGGAACAAGCTCGTAAAAATGGGAACCATACAGATGTTTTATTTCTTACTATTATAGATACATATACCACTAGTGTATCGTATTCTGGAATCGTATCGAGTATCGTGATATTTATGGCAGGTATCGTAGTCATAATTTTGGTATCGTGACAACCCGAGTAGCTAATATAGTGAAAGAAGAAGTACACGTATAATTGATTTGGTTTAAACCACCCCACATGGTGCCTCATTGGACGAGCCCCACTAGGAACCCCAGGGAGTCCCTGTGACACGGTCACATCGTCACCAAGACTATTTACATGGTGCATTCCTTCACCCTGCGACTCACGTTGCTCAAAGGAGGTGAAACAACGTTGGTGCCTTTAAAGAAAACACCATGAGGTAATAGAACTACATTCTCTGGTCCAACAACAGACTGCTTCTGGATCCTGAAGGAGAAACGGATAACTCGGCCTGTGCTCTACTTTAACCTGCAGAACGAAGGCGACATTCGTCGTTTTCTCTGTCGGCAGATGAGAATCAAGTAAGAGGCTTTTGTCTGGGCAGAGAGAGGTCACAGTATGTGTAGGGCTGCAAGTAACGATTATTTTAATAATCGATTGATCGGTTGATTATTTTTTCGATTAATCGGATAAAAAAATGTTTTTATCAAAAAAGCGTTAATTTCCAACCCTTTATTCAAAAACAGAAGTGACAGTGCAAAACATCTTCAGAAAGTGCACAAACAGGTTGCTCCTTGAACATCCCTGAGCTGTTAATTAAAACAACAAAATGGACTAACACTAAAAACATACGCATGTATGCTTTACATCTGCCAAATGTGAGCCCTTTTTACTGTAATTGATCCCTCCAGAGGCTGCATTTACATACCCTGCTTTATCAATATGTATGAAATACTGGGACAGAGGGAAGCTGTACTGCTCCATAAAGAGCGTCCTCTTCCTTAAACTCTTTCATTCTGGGTCTCTTATGACCACGACGTCACGTTGTTGGCTAAGCCCAACGACGTGATTTGCTTCATTCTACTTTGAGTAAAAAAAAAAAAAAAAACCTGCAGCCAGATCCGCCGGTGAGCCGGTTTAACGTTAACGAGTGACAGCGTGAACTGAACCAGACCGGGGGGTGACGGCATGTTTCATCACGTTACGGTTTTTTACAAGCAAGACTGAACTGTAACGGAACATAACGCAACTTTAAGGACAATACACAACCAAACACGTTAGCTAACGCGATAGCAAGCTGACTAGCTTCCATTAAAAACAAGTTTGAGTAACATGAAGACGCTGATTGGCCAAGACTCGACTTGTCAAAGATCTTCTATTTTTAAGAACATCACAACCTCAGCTTTTCTCGTGTCTCACTCCAATCTCACAAACGCTGGCCGGCCAGTTGCTCCGCTCTTTTTTTTCTTCTCCGCGACTTATTGCCCGACGTAATAATCGCGCGACACAACGAATCGATAATGAAATTTTAAATACTTCAGTACCTGTAACTCTACCTCAGTACATGATGTGAATACTTCCTCCAGAACTGCTTCCATCAGTTTAAAGTGATGAAGAAACAAACAGAACCAACCTGCTCTTTGTATCCGGACTTCCGGGTTGAAAACAGCGTCCAGTAGTCTCCGTTGTCGCTCGTTCTCCTCTTTTGATCTAGAAAGTTCCTCCTCGTTCTCTACTATCGTTCTTTCAAACAGCATTTGGACTTCAGACATTTTCACACAACGACAGAAACGTTTCCTCCACACAAACTCCGTCACAAACCTCGTGTCCTCTCCATTAAACCGGGACTAGCTGCTAAGCTAACTTCAGTATCTCTGTAGGCTACCGGGAGATGAGTCAGAGGATCAACATCCGGGAACAAAGGTGAACATCTAGAAGTCCATTCAGAAGGTTTATCCAGACATACAGAGACTCTGCTGGATCAGGACTGAAGGAGCTACCTGACGCTTTATCAACACAGCAACGAGACGATGCTACTTCTACTGACGGGAGCCGCCATGTTGCTAATGGAGGAGCATCCGGGTCAGCTGCAGCTTGCGCAGTCACCTTCAAAATAAAAGCTTTTAGAAACTTATGGCTGCAGTTGAATAGTTAAACAAGTACCTCTTAACTTCTAGTGAGGTAGGAGTACAATAACGCGCATTTTAAATACTTTGTCTGTGTATTCTTACAGTGTTGCGTCATGCAGATGGCATAAACAACCATTGAGGCTGAAAACCCATTGAAACACATGCACATCCTCACAAAAAATTGAATGCTGAATGAAAGTGGATAACAATGAGTTATTCTGCTCACAGAGACATGACGCTGAGCTCAAGCTGCTGTAGCTTTAAGAAATAAAACAGTAAATGTTAAGATCAGCTGGTAAATGTTCTGCTGGAAGACAAATAAAGGAAGTTCACAGAGTGAAATGTTCCTTCATGTCTGCAGGTGAGAAACATGTCCACAACTCATGCAGGAAAAGACACCGGACTGAAACGAAATAATGAAACTCTTTTCACAACAAGCACGGATTTTCATCTGAAAAATATTCACAGATTAAGACCATGTTGCTGCGGTATTTACCTAAAACATTGTCAAAAAGAGACAAATATTTAATAAATGTAGTTCTGGTGGCCAGAAAATGGTTATCACAAGAGAGTCCCACTCTGAATACTTGGATGGACATTTACAACATGGAAAAGATAACAGCATCTGTAAACTACAAACTGGAATTTGTTTGGGCATATTGGGGAAAATGGGTTCTATACTTAACACCCCATAAACCTGATTTTATTTTCATGAATCAATGAATGTACAATAAAGAATAGATCACTCCCGAGTGATACATTGTTTTTTATTTTTGTTCTTTCATTCTGTTTCTCTCTTTTTTGTTTATTCTTGTTCTGTGTATAACTAAAATGCACATGCAATGTCAATTGTCTGAAAAAACATATGTAAAGGTCTAATTGACGCCTACTACCAATACAAAAACAATATTTTATTTTGCTGGTTTCCAATCCGTCAGCGCTCGTGTGAGACATGACGAGCAGACCGGTGAGTCTGACGGAGACAGACGTGCTCGTCAAACTCCATCAGGAGGTCCGATGTTTTCATAGTTCATCGTTTCATCTTCTGCATCATAACGCACCTATAGAAACAACACAATCAAAGCATCACTCCTGATCCCACTCCTCCAGTTTGCACTGGAGCTAGATTTCATTCTGAACTTCATCCAGAGGAACAGTAAACATGCTCTTTAGACCGTAAAGAACCTTTAAAGCCACGAATGTTTCAGTGAGAAAACACTGAAGATAAGAATGTATTGAAGTTAAAATAAACATTTCATTATTAGAGTGTTAAAAAACTCACAGCGATTTCATCCGTCTGAGTTTTCTTCTCTGAAGAGACAAAGGAAAAAGTCGACTTAAGTTTCAGTAAAAATCCTCTTTTATGAGCTTTAATATGTGGATGTTCTTCACCTTTAATTCTTGCCCACATGTTGACGGCCACAACTATTATTATGAGTGCTGCTACTCCAACAGGCACAAAGATGAACCTCCACCAGCCTGGAGCGAGAACCAAAACATTACTACATATTTAATGTAATCTTTTATTCTTAAAATAAACTTTATTCACAATTAAAATTGTGAAATGTTCCTTTACATCAACATGAACATTCAAAGTCTTATTTGTTTTCCTTGAAAAACTGATTTAATACATGAACATAAGAGTCCATGTCTTTAATTACATAGAACAACTTGTACTCCAGCAATATTAATAAATTCATAAATTCATAAATTAATTATCCATCCTTTCTATTTTTTAGCATTTTTTAGAAAGAGAGTAATTGAATAACCAACTGTTTTTCTTTTGTTGCCTCAAAAATACCCAAAAGTTTAAACCTGAATTGTAACAAGTAAATGACAATAAATTACAATTAAAGTAAATGTCTTAAATGTGAGGAGAGAACAAAAACTAAAATAATGAGTCAATGAGTTTGTAGTTCTGATGAATCTTCACTGATTGCAGAAGTTGTCGTGGTTTTATCTGATTTTGTGTCTTCAGTTGTTATTGTTGTGTCTTCACCTGAACAGATGAACACAACTCAACAAACTAAACAACTTCCAATACATGAAAGAAGTGAATATGAATAACTTCAAAATGTTCTCACTTGTTTCATTATCTGAGGCAGAATTTCTGAGAGGAAACTTCTGCACTTTGTCACCATCGGTCACTTCACACATCAATGAATTAAACCTTGATGTGCTAAACTTCAGAGAGGCGGAGCAGGAAGACTGTGATGTCATCAAGTCTTTGTTGTCTTTGTCCACATCTTGACCCTCAAGCAGCCACTTCACTGTGTGTGTACATCTATACGTCGACACAGAGCAGATTACTGTCACCTCACCAGTGTCCTTGTGTTCAGTCACTGGTGAAGATGGAGACATTGAGAGAGAAAGATAAGGCACTTCATCACTATAATCATTATTATTATAATGATTCAGTATATTGTTCTGACCAGACAGTTTAAAAACAATAAGATGTAAATACTCACTGGTGACAACAGACAGATAAACCACAGTATCTTGTTTTTGTCGTGATTTGTACCGTATACAGTTATAACGACCAACATCTTCATCTGTGACATTCTTTATAACCAGAGAACATTTCTCTGAAACACTCAGTCTGTCTGATTTATCTTTGGCTTCATCATGAATCTTCCCATCTTCAACCAGAACTACTGCTCCTGTTTGCCATACATTATCGAAGCCCCACCAAATAGAGTCACAGTTCTTATGATCATCTATCAGAGTGTCACAAGGCAAAGGGACTTCATCTCCATCTCTGACAGTGATGCGGAGGTCCAGTTGTCCTGTTGCTGCTGCTGAGAAGATGAGAGAGAAATAAAGAGAAATGAAAACAAGAGTATTAATGTCAGAGTGAAGATCATTTTAGACACAACAACAGTTTGAGAATGTGCCTCATCGTTGGTTTCTAAGAGTTCATTAAACTCACTATTCACCTCGATGGGAAACAAAAAGACTACTTGTCTGTCTTCTTTAAATGAAGATTAGGTCATAAAGTTTCATTAATGATATTAATATATTAGCTTCTTTAATGTTTCTGTAGTCATATACACATTATATGTCTCTTTACCTGTAAACTGAAGCACCAGAATCAGAAACAAAGAGGTTTTAATCCATCTGAGTTCAGCCATCGTTCCTCTCCGTCTCTCTGCTTCTTTACTCGTCTCTGAACTTGTTCCGTCTTCAAGACCAATGTTGAATCTACTTCCTCTCATTAGTGACGTGTCACTTCCTCCTCCCTCTGTTCTCTCATGCAGCACTTGTTGCTTTGTTTATGTTTTTGTGACCGACATGAGCAGTGAAGTTCACACTGACATCAAGTATCTGGAATCTACACCAGACCATTGAACCCTTTTGGGGTTCAAACGGTTTCCTCTCATTCAGTTCTGTTGAACTCGACTCTTATAACTCAAAGTCATACGTTTCTGCCTTCAATGATCCGATCTGATGCAGCAACACACAAACTGTGCTGAGAATCAAGTTGACACGCAAGCAAACCAACAAGGACTTCATGTTCAGTCCCGCGGTCAGAAAGAAGAAGAAGAAGACGAGGGTGTAAAAAAATAAACTTGTTTTCTTCAGATGGTGTTCATCAGAGAACAGAAAGGATTCATGCTGATGATTGACAGCATGAACACACAGATGAAAGGTCAAAGTCATGGACCACCACAGCTTTACTCTTGATGGTGCAGTACGGTGATGCTGTAGCAGCTGGGAAAGCACACAGATAAGATGACGCTTCACTGGTCTGAGACCTGTTGGTTCCTCATTCTGTCTTTGCAGCTTTTCTGAGAACTGGAGGAGAAGTGTTTTGGTGAGAATGTGGCTAGCAGCAGCAGAGCTCTGGAGGTTTAGATAACCACCAGGAACACATGAGGGCAGTCCACACTTCATGAGCACAAAGAGGCGCTTCTTGAATTCTCTTGAGAACCACTTTGACCCTGGAAAGTTTGTGCAACAGTTAAAAAACTGATGGACTGAACTGCTTTCACCTGTAGAGTGTCAAACCTCCACAAGAGCAGCAGCAGGGCCCTATTCCTCCTAGCTGGCTTCCTGAGTTAGCTGGATAATTTTCAGGATAAAATGACGCAGATCAGGCTTTTCGGTTCCACGAAGCAAGTTTGGATAAATCACCATAGCAACACATCCAAATCCACGTACATGTTTGGACAGTGTCTGCGATGCGGAGAACATCGGGAAAGCCGTTGCATGCGTGTTGTTCGTAATGTGTATCAAGGCAAGGCAAGTTTATTTGTGTAGCACATTTCAACAACAAGGCGATTCAAAGTGCTTCACATGAAACACTTAAAAGCATCAAAACATAATGCAAAAAAAAATAAAAAAACAATAAAACATTAAAACAGTCAAAAAGCTCAATAAAAAATAAAAATTGAATAAAAGTTGCAGTGCAGACATAAAATGCAGTAGTGAGATGCAGCAATCTGGTTCAAGTAAAGGCAACAGCAAACAGAAAAGTCTTTGATCTGGACTTAAAGGAGCTGAGGGTCTCAACCATTCAGTGCTTTATAAACCAGAAGCAGGATTTTAAAGTCAATTCTTTGTTGGACAGGGAGCCAGTGCAAAGACCTCAGAACTGGAGTGATGTGATCCACTTTCCTGGTCTTAGTGAGGACTCCAGCTGCAGCGTTCTGAATCAGCTGCAGCTTTCTGATTGACTTTTTACAGGGGCCTGTGAACACACCGTTACAGTCGTCAAGTCTACTGAAGATAAATGGCCTGTGAACACACCGTTACAGTAGTCAAGTCTACTGAAGATAAATGACCTATGAACACACCGTTACAGTAGTCAAGTCTACTGAAGATAAATGACTTATGAACACACCGTTATAGTAGTCAAGTCTACTGAAGATAAATGACTTATGAACACACCGTTACAGTAGTCAAGTCTACTGAAGATAAATGACTTATGAACACACCGTTACAGTAGTCAAGTCTACTGAAGATAAATGACTTATGAACACACCATTACAATAGTCAAGTCTCCTGAAGATAAATGACCTGTGAACACACCGTTACAGTAGTCAAGTCTACTGAAGATAAATGACCTGTGAACACACCGTTACAGTAGTCAAGTCTACTGAAGATAAATGACCTGTGAACACACCGTTACAGTAGTCAAGTCTACTGAAGATAAATGGCCTGTGAACACACCGTTACAGTAGTCAAGTCTACTGAAGATTAATGCATGGACAAGTTTCTCCAAATCCGGTTGAGACATAAGTCCTCTAACCCTTGATATAATCTTCTGGTGATAGTAGACTGATTTTGTAATTGTCTTGATATGACTGTTCAGGTTGAGGTCTGAATCCATGTGTTGAAGCTGCATTATCTCTACTGACCACCAGGGGGGGCGACTCCTCTGGTTGTATAGAAGTATATGCTTCATGTGTTAAAGCTGCATTCTCTCTACTGACCACTAGGGGGTGACTCCTCTGGTTGTATAGAAGTATATGCTTCATGTGTTAAAGCTGCATTCTCTCTCCTGAGCACTAGGGTGTGACTCCTCTGGTTGTATAGAAGTAGATGCTTCATGTGTTAAATCTGCATTCTCTCTCCTGACCACTAGGGGGTGACTCCTCTGGTTGTATAGAAGCATATGCTTCATGTGTTAAAGCTGCATTCTCTCTCCTGACCACTAGGGGGTGACTCCTCTGGTTGTATAGAAGTAGATACTTCATGTGTTAAAGCTGCATTCTCTCTCCTGACCACTAGGGGGTGACTCCTCTGGTTGTATAGAAGTAGATGCTTCATGTGTTAAAGCTGCATTCTCTCTCCTTACCACCAGGGGGTGACTCCTCTGGTTGTATAGAAGTCTATATAAATGACTCTACTTCTCTTGATGTATTCCCTCAGTAAACATTGTAAACATGAGTTTATGTCTCAATCTCTAGTTTCAAGTCTTCTTCAATACAGCATGATGTTCATTTAGTAAATTATGGTCATTTAGAGCAGTGGTTCTCAACTGGTGGGTCGCGGACCCGTCTTCAGTGGGTCACGGCCTTTGCCTGGCAATTCTTGAAAAAAAATTGTGTATTTTTTTTGCGGGCTCTGGTTTCAACTTGTTTTGCATTTGTCCCTCCATGTTTTCAGCAGCGTTTGCCAGGTTGGGCCAAACCATTCTGATATGGGGGAGACTCTGGGTTTTTAGGATAATTAAATTAAGCAGCCGACTGAATATAAAATTCACAACTGGTGGCGCTGCCGGTATGACAGGAATCGTTATCGTGAGGATAATTGAGTGCTGCTTAATTTTCTGTAAAGCACAATGTTTTTCACTTATTACCTACTGATGAAGTAATCACAAGAAAAGTTAATTTTGTATATATGAATCCTTTTGAATTGCAGTTTTTGTTTAATTTAAATGTATGGAAAAGCTGCTCCTCAAGAGAGTGACTTGTTCCACAGTAAAGTGTTTGTCATAGATTCAGTGAGTGAGTATTCTCATTTAAATTACTACTTCTTAGTTGTTGGACATTTTTGTTTGTGCATGAAAGCTGTTGAGTCTGTTTTAAAAATGGCTGAAGATTCTGAATTGTGATGTATGTTGTAATACCTCGTGTCCTGAAGATGCACTTTTGGGTTTTTAATTCAAATGCAGCTAATTGAGTGTAAAAGGGAATAGTTCCCTCTCTAGCATCGCCACCAGCTGCTCGTTTAGGTTTATCATTAAACGTGTTTTTGTGTTGGCATACAGTGTTTCATACATTTAAAAAAGTTATATTACTGGAATTACACTCAAGCTAACCACTTGAAGTGACGTAACTTTTGTTTGACATCTAAATGCTTGCAAAGGTTTTATATCTACATTATGAAGCATGAAACTAAACAGCTGTGAGTGCAAGTGAAATAATCTTCAGCAGCTCAATGAGGACATCTACTGGAGAGAGAAGGCATGACAGGACACCGTGAAGAGAACACCTATCACCTTTTATTTAAATCATCCTTTCAAGTGAACAAGTGGCAGCTTCATAGTGAAGGAAAAGCTTCCTTTGAGGTATATTTTGTGGGTTTGCAAGAGAGACTGTTTGGCTCAGTCCGTGCATTGGCATGTTATGTTGAATGCACGGCCTCCATCAGGTGCACTGAAAAGCTGCGTCTTGATTGTCTCTCTATGTAAATCTTCAGCAGGCAAAAGCGTGCTTTTGGTTACCCATGTAGTCCAGTAGGGGGCTCCGCCTGCTTTAACAATAGCAAAGAAGAAAATCAGCAAGTAAAGAAACAGGATGAATTTATTTATGTCATCTCAAACTGTTTGGACCATTTCTAAAATTACCTTTTCCCTCCCCATCTTTCCAGTGTGAGTACTTTGTGACCAGAAGAGACCAAACACAAATCAAATCACTAAGTAACAATAGTTATTGTGTATAATGTTGGTTAACAGTGGATGTTTTCTCAACCGCCTCACCGATGGATACATCACTTTCATCAAGGTCTGAGGGAGATTTAATTAAACGATGCCTGACCTTTATTCTTGTGTTTCTTGTGCAGGAGTTAATAATAAGTCGCTAAGACTACACCTGGTGACGCACACACACACACACACACACACACACACACACACACACACACACACACACATACACAAACAGAGACACACACATGCTACTGCGGTGACGTAATCTGCCCACAGAAAAACAAACACCTGGCAAAGGTGCTAAAAAAAATGCCTCTGCTGTTATTCCCGCCAGTGTGGGAGCAATGAACTGCAGTGAATAATGACTCAGTCATTTGGAGTTTGATCAACTTATGGTAGACTTTCAAGTCATGTGTATCAATTCCAATGAGTTGTATTAACTCATTTGATCTAAATTGATTTTATAGACAGTGGATGTGTTTGAAAACTTAGCTGATCCTTAATCTGTCGTAATTGTACATTTTTCGGCGTTTCTTCGCTTAGATCTTTCAAAAGTTACCGAGAAATATACACAGCACTATCCGATAACACCGTTATTGTAACCAGCAGATCGGAAGGGTCTGTCTCTTCCTGCAACGGAGTTTCTTCTTGTTGTGAAGTGGGTGAGCATTACTCAGCATGCAGTTCGGCAGTGAAATTGTATAAATGTACAATTATTAGTGTTACAAATTGTTTGTGTCACGAACTGTTTTGTCGTGGTGTTTTACCCGGTTAAAGAGCATTAGTAGTGGGTTATTAATTAATGGAGTTAGTACTAGTCATTTATTTGCTTAAGTATACCTAACAATAAATACTTGAGTTAGGAGTACTCCATTTAAGCATTTTTTTTTCCACTAAAAGGATTTGAGTTATTTAACTTAAATGGTTCAAGGCAATCGGTTTCCTTAAACTATTTGAGTTGACTTTATTAATCAGGTTTTACAGTGTAGAGTCTTAAACGGAGAGGTGCTCTTTCTGGTTTATTTTATTCTTTGGTTTTGGGTTATAGAAGTCTGTGTTTCCTTACTTCTCTGCAGCACAATGCATGACCACCTCCCTGCCCATCTGGTACCTGGTGACATTATTGTAATCATTACATAATTGTTTTTTGTATCTATGGAAATTAGCAAGAAAAGGACATGTTGCCTTCTCAGAAACACGTCTGATCTTTTGCCAACAAGGAACGCTAGAAATCTTTTGCTTAGTGTTGCAAGACACTTCATTGTTTATTTGTTATATAACAATAAGTTGGAAGATGGAAAATAACTCTTGTTTTATTAAGTGTTAAGGTGTCGTAAATGGTTACGCTAAAACACACACGATTCACATGTGGCACATTTCTTTACATGATTTTATTATTTGGGGTGAAATCTGTCTGATTAAACCATTCACTTGACTAATGTGCTGTGTTATTGCACAAGGAACACACACTGCATGCAGAACCTTGAGTTGGCATCTGGCTACATCTCAAATATCTTAAAACCTGATGTCTCTTAGTGACAGAATCATTGATCTTTTACAAATTGTAAACACATCCCTTCTCTCAGGTTTCTTCCCAAAAGCCCTAAAAACTGCAGTTATCAAACCACTCCTAAAGAAGGCTAGTTCAGACCTTGAAATAATTAAAAATTATAGGCCAATATCAAACCTCCCATTTTGGAGTAAAATAATGGAAAAAGTGTTTTTTCAAAAGCTGAACAACTTCTTTGCCCAAAATAACTGTTTCGATGTCTTCCACTCCGGCTTTCGTCAGCACCACAGTACTGAAACTGCTCTTGTTAAGGTTTTCAACGACATCCACTTAAACACAGACAGTGGCAGAACCTCAGTTTTACGATTACTGGATCTCAGTGCTGCATTCGACACGGCCAGTCATGACATACTACTAGACAGACTGAAGTCTGGGTAGGACTCTCTGGCGCAGCACTTAACTGGTTTGAATCCTACTTGAAGGAACTACTCCTAGAAGCACTACCCCTACAAGAACTACTCCTACAAGCACTACTCCTAGAAGCACTACCCCTACAAGCACTACTCCTACAAGCACTACCCCTACAAGCACTACCCCTACAAGCACTACCCCTACAAGCACTACTCCTAGAAGCACTACCCCTACAAGCACTACTCCTACAAGCACTACCCCTACAAGCACTACCCCTACAAGCACTACTCCTAGAAGCACTACCCCTACAAGCACTACTCCTAGAAGCACTACCCCTACAAGCACTACTCCTAGAAGCACTACCCCTACAAGCACTGCTCCTAGAAGCACTACCTCTACAAGCCCTCCCCCTACAAGCACTACCCCTACCCCCTCCACTGTGCCCTAATTAGGGAACCCTAGGGCTATTAAAGGAGAGATCAACCCATCTTTGCATGACGGAATTATTTAGGCTATAGTGCTACATGTATTAAGATATGTGCAATATTGGGTAATATTATACCAGAATGGTTTCTTAACAAAGCTAAAACAACAGAATTACTGGTGACTGTTAAAGATCAACTCAGTTTGTGATTCAGGTGAACACACAGGATCTACTAACTGTGTACTTTATGGATGATGCTGTTATGCATCAGATGAAGCAGCTTTACTTGAAAGCATTTTGCACACCTGCAGCACTGAAGGAAACAAAGCAGAGATATGTTGTGTTGAATACCAAATGTTTGTTGAGAAATGATAGCTGTACGAGATATTCTAAAAATGAATGGGATTATAATTTCGGTGTCTTTTGAATGGTGAGAGAAATGTTTTGTCCAAGCTATAATAAATGTGACACACAACATGTTGTATTCCATGTAGCATACTATTATATACTGTTGTGATTTACTGAATTACTGGTTACTGTTAACACTTAATACAACAAGAGTTATTCTTCATCTTCCAACTTATTGTTATGTAACAAAAAAAACAATGAAGTGTCTTTCAACAGTAACCAAAATACTTTGTTGGCAAAAGATCAGATGTGTTTTTGAGCAGGCAACATTTCCTTTCTTGCTCATTTGCATAGACACAAAAAACAATTATGTATTGATTACAATAATGACACCAGGTACCAGATGGGCAGGGAGGTGGTCATGCATTGTGCTGCAGGGAAGTAAGGAAACACAGATTTCTATAACACAAAACCAAAGAATAAAGTAAACCAGAAAGAGCACCTCTCTAAGACTCTACTACTGATGATCTTCATTATTTTTGTATGCGCTCACAAGGATTTCAAACACATTACACAACACCAGTTATTCATCATAAAACACAGTTATGATTCAAGCCAGTCTGTGTTTTAAAATAGTGATACAGTCACACTGATGAACATTTCTGTTCAGTAGATACATCGCTTGTAATTGTAAAAATAGATTCCACGGACTTTCATGAATGCACAACACCTTCCTTTGTTTAATTTGACCGGTTATTCAATTATGTCGTTATTGTTCTCTCCTTGTGCGCCTGCCTGTGCATGTGTCATCATTGCTCCCACAGTAGTAGAAAAAACTTTCGCACTAGCTAAAAACAAGTCTTCTCCCTGTGAAGTTGTGTAAACATGGTCCTGGTTTGCTCGGTTTCAGTTATGAGGAAAATATGTGTGAAATATCGTTTAATCCATAAGTAAGTCATATTTCAGTTTTTCTGCTGGAAAAAAATGCAATGTGGTTGATATCTTGCTGAGGCGTTGTCTCACAAGGGATTTGGCGGGGGTCGTAAGCTTTCCAGAAAGGTGCGCTAATCATGTGTGGTGTCAAGCTAGGGATATGAACATTTATATTCCCATAACTTGGGGAGCTCTCTCGAGTCACTTTCGAGCCCTCTCGAGTCACATCTATGGTTAAATTGTGTTGTAAACGTATATGCTCTTGTAAGGCCAGGCTGTGCAGTTCTTTTTGCAGGGCTCTCAAGTTTTTAAGACAGGTAAGAGTGACATATCATATATATATATATATATATATATATATATATACATATATATATATATATATATATATATATATATATATATATATATATATGTATATATATATATATATATATATATATATATACATACAGACCTCCGAACCATCTGTGGTGAGGAGCTCTGTACATTCAATTGAATTATTCCAAGTTTCTGTTTAATAAACGCTTAAAGACATTTACGTGTTTCACATTGCATTTGTTTGATGGGATTGGACGTATTGTAGCGACCCTGGGTCAGGAAAGCTACGAGACGTAGATGGCTTATAGGGTGTTTAATAAGAGAACATAGAACAGGCTACTGTTGGCCGTAGCCTATTTCCCTCAGTCCGTTACAGTATGATATAGACTCTGTTAAATGACAGATGGCTACTACTAGATAGTTGATTCCTCCTGAAAGGTGAGAGGCTGTCCTCGAAATTGTTTCTTGAGATTGCTGCTCCTATCCTAAATTGGGAAAAAATAATTCCACCCGGTGAGAAAACATCCTTTCAAGTGAACAAGTGGCAGCTTCATAGTGAAGGAAAAGCTTCCTTTGAGGTATATTTTGTGGGTTTGCAAGAGAGACTGTTTGTCCGTGCATTGGCATGTTATGTTGAATGCACGGCCTCCATCAGGTGCACTGAAAAGCTGCGTCTTGATTGTCTCTCTATGTAAATCTTCAGCAGGCAAAAGCGTGCTTTTGGTTACCCATGTAGTCCAGTAGGGGGCTCCGCCTGCTTTAACAATAGCAAAGAAGAAAATCAGCAAGTAAAGAAACAGGATGAATTTATTTATGTCATCTCAAACTGTTTGGACCATTTCTAAAATTACCTTTTCCCTCCCCATCTTTCCAGTGTGAGTACTTTGTGACCAGAAGAGACCAAACACAAATCAAATCACTAAGTAACAATAGTTATTGTGTATAATGTTGGTTAACAGTGGATGTTTTCTCAACCGCCTCACCGATGGATACATCACTTTCATCAAGGTCTGAGGGAGATTTAATTAAACGATGCCTGACCTTTATTCTTGTGTTTCTTGTGCAGGAGTTAATAATAAGTCGCTAAGACTACACCTGGTGACGCACACACACACACACACACACACACACACACACACACACACACACACACACACACACACATGCTACTGCGGTGACGTAATCTGCCCACAGAAAAACAAACACCTGGCAAAGGTGCTAAAAAAAATGCCTCTGCTGTTATTCCCGCCAGTGTGGGAGCAATGAACTGCAGTGAACTGCAGTGAATAATGACTCAGTCATTTGGAGTTTGATCAACTTATGGTAGACTTTCAAGTCATGTGTATCAATTCCAATGAGTTGTATTAACTCATTTGATCTAAATTGATTTTATAGACAGTGGATGTGTTTGAAAACTTAGCTGATCCTTAATCTGTCGTAATTGTACATTTTTCGGCGTTTCTTCGCTTAGATCTTTCAAAAGTTACCGAGAAATATACACAGCACTATCCGATAACACCGTTATTGTAACCAGCAGATCGGAAGGGTCTGTCTCTTCCTGCAACGGAGTTTCTTCTTGTTGTGAAGTGGGTGAGCATTACCCAGCATGCAGTTCGGCAGTGAAATTGTATAAATGTACAATTATTAGTGTTACAAATTGTTTGTGTCACGAACTGTTTTGTCGTGGTGTTTTACCCGGTTAAAGAGCATTAGTAGTGGGTTATTAATTAATGGAGTTAGTACTAGTCATTTATTTGCTTAAGTATACCTAACAATAAATACTTGAGTTAGGAGTACTCCATTTAAGCATTTTTTTTTTCCACTAAAAGGATTTGAGTTATTTAACTTAAATGGTTCAAGGCAATCGGTTTCCTTAAACTATTTGAGTTGACTTTATTAATCAGGTTTTACAGTGTAGAGTCTTAAACGGAGAGGTGCTCTTTCTGGTTTATTTTATTCTTTGGTTTTGGGTTATAGAAGTCTGTGTTTCCTTACTTCTCTGCAGCACAATGCATGATCACCTCCCTGCCCATCTGGTACCTGGTGACATTATTGTAATCATTACATAATTGTTTTTTGTATCTATGGAAATTAGCAAGAAAAGGACATGTTGCCTTTTCAGAAACACGTCTGATCTTTTGCCAACAAGGAACGCTAGAAATCTTTTGCTTAGTGTTGCAAGACACTTCATTGTTTATTTGTTATATAACAATAAGTTGGAAGATGGAAAATAACTCTTGTTTTATTAAGTGTTAAGGTGTCGTAAATGGTTACGCTAAAACACACACGATTCACATGTGGCACATTTCTTTATATGATTTTATTATTTGGGGTGAAATCTGTCTGATTAAACCATTCACTTGACTAATGTGCTGTGTTATTGCACAAGGAACACACACTGCATGCAGAACCTTGAGTTGGCGTCTGGCTACATCTCAAATATCTTAAAACCTGATGTCTCTTAGTGACAGAATCATTGATCTTTTACAAATTGTAAACACATCCCTTCTCTCAGGTTTCTTCCCAAAAGCCCTAAAAACTGCAGTTATCAAACCACTCCTAAAAAAGGCTAGTTCAGACCTTGAAATAATTAAAAATTATAGGCCAATATCAAACCTCCCATTTTGGAGTAAAATAATGGAAAAAGTGTTTTTTCAAAAGCTGAACAACTTCTTTGCCCAAAATAACTGTTTCGATGTCTTCCACTCCGGCTTTCGTCAGCACCACAGTACTGAAACTGCTCTTGTTAAGGTTTTCAACGACATCCACTTAAACACAGACAGTGGCAGAACCTCAGTTTTACGATTACTGGATCTCAGTGCTGCATTCGACACGGCCAGTCATGACATACTACTAGACAGACTGAAGTCTGGGTAGGACTCTCTGGCGCAGCACTTAACTGGTTTGAATCCTACTTGAAGGAACTACTCCTAGAAGCATTACTCCTAGTAGCACTACCCCTACAAGCACTACCCCTACAAGCACTACCCCTACAAGCACTACCCCTACAAGCACTACTCCTACAAGCACTACCCCTACAAGCACTACCCCTACAAGCACTACTCCTAGTAGCACTACCCCTACAAGCACTACTCCTACAAGCACTACCCCTACAAGCACTACTCCTAGTAGCACTACCCCTACAAGCACTACCCCTACAAGCACTACTCCTAGAAGCACTACCCCTACAAGCACTGCTCCTAGAAGCACTACCCCTACAAGCACTACTCCTAGAAGCACTACCCCTACAAGCACTGCTCCTAGAAGCACTACCCCTACAAGCACTACTCCTAGAAGCACTACCCCTACAAGCACTACTCCTAGAAGCACTACCCCTACAAGCACTACTCCTAGAAGCACTACCCCTACAAGCACTACTCCTACAAGCACTGCTCCTAGAAGCACTACCCCTACAAGCACTACTCCTACAAGCACTACCCCTACAAGCACTACTCCTACAAGCACTACCCCTACAAGCACTACTCCTACAAGCACTACTCCTAGAAGCACTGCTCCTAGAAGCACTACCTCTACAAGCACTACTCCTACAAGCACTACCCCTACCCCCTCCACTGTGCCCTAATTAGGGAACCCTAGGGCTATTACAGGAGAGATCAACCCATCTTTCTATGACGGAATTATTTAGGCTATAGTGCTACATGTATTAAGATATGTGCAATATTGGGTAATATTATACCAGAATGGTTTCTTAACAAAGCTAAAACAACAGAAGTACTGGTGACTGTTAAAGATCAACTCAGTTTGTGATTCAGGTGAACACACAGGATCTACTAACTGTGTACTTTATGGATGATGCTGTTATGCATCAGATGAAGCAGCTTTACTTGAAAGCATTTTGCACACCTGCAGCACTGAAGGAAACAAAGCAGAGATATGTTGTGTTGAATACCAAATGTTTGTTGAGAAATGATAGCTGTACGAGATATTCTAAAAATGAATGGGATTATAATTTCGGTGTCTTTTGAATGGTGAGAGAAATGTTTTGTCCAAGCTATAATAAATGTGACACACAACATGTTGTATTCCATGTAGCATACTATTATATACTGTTGTGATTTACTGAATTACTGGTTACTGTTAACACTTAATACAACAAGAGTTATTTTTCATCTTCCAACTTATTGTTATGTAACAAAAAAAACAATGAAGTGTCTTTCAACAGTAACCAAAATACTTTGTTGGCAAAAGATCAGATGTGTTTTTGAGCAGGCAACATTTCCTTTTCTTGCTCATTTGCATAGACACAAAAAACAATTATGTATTGATTACAATAATGACACCAGGTACCAGATGGGCAGGGAGGTGGTCATGCATTGTGCTGCAGGGAAGTAAGGACACACAGATTTCTATAACACAAAACCAAAGAATAAAGTAAACCAGAAAGAGCACCTCTCTAAGACTCTACTACTGATGATCTTCATTATTTTTGTATGCGCTCACAAGGATTTCAAACACATTACACAACACCAGTTATTCATCATAAAACACAGTTATGATTCAAGCCAGTCTGTGTTTTAAAATAGTGATACAGTCACACTGATGAACATTTCTGTTCAGTAGATACATCGCTTGTAATTGTAAAAATAGATTCCACGGACTTTCATGAATGCACAACACCTTCCTTTGTTTAATTTGACCGGTTATTCAATTATGTCGTTATTGTTCTCTCCTTGTGCGCCTGCCTGTGCATGTGTCATCATTGCTCCCACAGTAGTAGACAAAACTTTCGCACTAGCTAAAAACAAGTCTTCTCCCTGTGAAGTTGTGTAAACATGGTCCTGGTTTGCTCGGTTTCAGTTATGAGGAAAATAAAATTAAAATTACAAATTACAGCAGGCATTTTTCCAGCACCTTTGCCAGGTGTTTGTTTTTCTGTGGGCAGATTACATCACCGCAGTAGCATTTGCAGCCGTGTAAGATGTAATCAAAAGATGTGTGTTTGAGATCAACATGAAGGCTGAGTTTGAAAATGGCCGTGGTCTGAGCAAGGGGAGGGGCATTAACATATTGATGTATGTATAGTACATTTACTTCTTCTTCTGCTTCTTTACCATGTTAATGTTAAACAGGCTAAACTAAGACCCTTTACAAATGATGTTTGAGGCCAAATGATGTCAAGGCCAAAACAACAATTAAGCTAGAACACAAAGTATTTCTTGCCTATAATAGTAGAAATGAAAAACAATGCCTACCTCCCTGTCTAGCCACAAAACAGGAGAAAACATTAGTGACAATAAAAATGGCAGAGAACCCTGTGGCAGCAGGGGCGTGGTTAGCTCAGCTGGAGAGGGGGGGACGTGATAAGCGACTCAGGGAACAGGTGTTGGGATGAGACCTAATTGGCCTCAGCTGGAGCAGATTGTGTGTGTTGTGTGTCTTGCCTACATAAACCATAAGATGGACGGAGGAGAGAGAGAGGGGAGAGCAGAGGTACAGTCTGCACCAGACAATAAAAGCAGTTACCAACATGATCCCAAGTGTGCTTGTGTCATTGGTGCTGGAGGGAACCCGGGGAAGTAGCAGGAGCGTGTTACAAACCCCTACACAGCTTCCCCAAAATGATACAAACGGTAGCCTGCACTCAGGCACCATACAACGTATTTTCTCATTGACAACTCTTGTCTGTTCCTCAGCTTCTGGACACTGCGCGGGCGCAGCTTGGTAGCTGGTTAAGCAGTGCACTTGTCCAATCAGATTTCACCTCTGTTTCTCTCTATGGTAGAAAAGTGGGTTAAACTACATGGTGATGGCCAGCTAGGATGGTTCTGTACGTGTGATTCATCACAGAGACAAGGATCCGCCGGGCCCAGCTGTTAAACAGCTGACCTAGACTGACTCAGATGGCAGTGAAGCCGCAGGTAGAAAATCCACGGCGGGGACCTGGACGTCTTGCTTTACCTCAGAGAGAAAGAATGACATGAGCGATGAAGCAAGGAGAAGACAACACAAGAAACAAGCACTGGCCTAAGCACATTATAATATCTATCTATGTGGCATGTTGGTTCTTTCTCTGAAATACCAACATAAATCCAGGATGAATTTCCTCATTCAAATGATGCATGTCATTGCTTTTTTTTCTACCATAAAATAGCACTGTGTGTTAACATTATCTCTGTGAAGTTTGACTTTGATTAAGTGAAGTTAAATAATTTCGTTTGCACATTTCGTGAACCGTAGGTTTAGGTCTACTGAGAGCCAAAATGCCCTAACTTTCTTCCTGGACCTTGAACGCCTCTGGTTCCACAACAGAGGGGTTCGGCTCAAGCAGATGCACTAATACATAACAAGCAAGGCTGTGTGAAATATCGTTTAATCCATAAGTAAGTCATATTTCAGTTTTTCTGCTGGAAAAAAATGCAATGTGGTTGATATCTTGCTGAGGCGTTGTCTCACAAGGGATTTGGCGGGGGTCGTAAGCTTTCCAGAAAGGTGCGCTAATCATGTGTGGTGTCAAGCTAGGGATATGAACATTTATATTCCCATAACTTGGGGAGCTCTCTCGAGTCACTTTTGAGCCCTCTCGAGTCATATCTATGGTTAAATTGTGTTGTAAACGTATATGCTCTTGTAAGGCCAGGCTGTGCAGTTCTTTTTGCAGGGCTCTCAAGTTTTTAAGACAGGTAAGAGTGACATATCATATATATATATATATATATATATATATATATATATATATATATATATATATATATACACGTGTATATATATATATATATACGTGTATATATATATATATATATACACGTGTATATATATATATATATATATATATATACGTGTATATATATATATATATGTATATATATATATATATATATATAATATATATATATATATATATATTAGGTTAACATAGAACAGGCTACTGTTGGCCGTAGCCTATTTCCCTCAGTCCGTTACAGTATGATATAGACTCTGTTAAATGACAGATGGCTACTACTAGATAGTTGATTCCTCCTGAAAGGTGAGAGGCTGTCCTCGAAATTGTTTCTTGAGATTGCTGCTCCTATCCTAAATTGGGAAAAAATAATTCCACCCGGTGAGAAAACATTTTGTGATGTAACTTTGCAACTTTGACTTTAAAGCACAGTGATAAGGTTAATTTCCTTTGCAATTGGTGACGAGGATGGGATTGGACGTGTGATCTGAATGACAGAAGGCCACTACTAGACAGTTGATTCCTCCCAGAAGGTGAGAGGCTGTCTTCCAAGGGGGTTTTTGAGATTGCCGGTCCAATCCTAAATTGGAAAAAAAAATTCCATTACAAACGTCAGAATCTGCCGAGTTGCTGACATGTTTTAGAATAGAAAGTATGTTAGAATTATATATAATGATATATAAGTGTGTCTGCAATTAGATTGTACTGTTTCTTAGCTTGATGCAATCCATTGTAATCAGAATACTCCAACTGTGGTCCTCCCAGCCTCTGCATGGCAGCCAGACAAACACCATTAAAATCCAGGCCAGTCTTTATTTATTTATCATAGTAAAACAAATTCATTGATGTTCCCTTCTGTTCATATACGTTCATTTCTTGTGACTTCATCTGGCTGGTGTCTGTGTTACTCGAACCACTGGATGAGACACAGGATGAGAAGTCCTTTTAAGACTTAAGAGCTTAGAAATATTGTTTATTTAAACATCTACTTTTCCATGAGAACTGGGCTATCTCTATGTGCAGATATAAATCATGTGAAAATAATGAAAGCTCCAGAACAGCTGCTACTAAATATACCTTTTTAGTGACCCAGACTGAAAAAAAATAGTGTTGCACAGGTTTTAGAAGCAAATGTATAGAGAATGTTATAGCAATGCTCATTTGTACACTGTAACACGTTTTTGTAGTTTTCACAGCAATATTACTGTATACTGGCCATATTCTTACTGTAGAACTCATATACAGCATGTTGCTGTAGATCTGCAATGCATCATGGTCAACTTACTGTAAATACATCTAGCTGTGAATCACAATACAGTAATTTTGAACGGGATTTCACCATAATCCGTTTTAGCATTACTTTCAACACAGATGTTAGTTTTAGCTATCACACAGACAGAGGTGAAAGTGACATTGTATACCTTCTCTTGCGTTACAAAAGATGACAGTAGACGATAACGTTGTGTGCCGATGAACACTTGCTTCTCTTGACACAATTTTGGAGCAAGAGCTACAACATTTCAGTCCACAGCAAGGTAACGGAGCTCATTATTATTCCTTCATATTTCCTTTTTGCCAGGCATTTTGCAATTGTACATTAATTACAGACAACAGAGTGTTCTCAAGTAAAGTCACCGTGTAACGCTACGTGATTTAAAGAGGGAAGTAGGGACACACGTTCCTGCACTTGTAAGCTAACGTTAGTGTTACTAATATTACCAAAATATAGTATTTGCTCATTAAATTGAGATATAAATCATTTGGCTTCATATAGTTGATACATGGCATGCGTTTAGTGTAACTTCTAAATTAATTGGAATTGTGTATGTGTGACGCCATCGCCGTGTATGTGTGTGTGTTGGTGTGTTAGTTAGCTAAGGCTCGCACCGTTTGGAAAAGTTTTGACTCTTTTCTCTCTTGCTAGCTACCGTGCGGCACAACGTGGCACGGTAGCCCTTTCCCCCAACACACACACACACACACACACACACACACACACACACACACACACACACACACTTGTTCGCAGCCCCATATATAAAGTTGTACACATTTCAAGCTTCAAACAAAAAAGCAGGTGTTTGTTATGGGAACCATCTCTGTCCTGCTTCATGTGCCCGTCCCCCCATGTGAACCACACCTTCCAGACTAAACAATGCTTATCTTCTCACTTTCCCCCTAAATACACCGGGAACATCAAAGTAAGGGTTTCTTTCATGTCTCTCCTAATAAATATGGTACTATTGTCTGTTTATGTTGTGTTGCAGTTAACCTCCACCAGGCTGATGTTGAGGCCCAGGTGTCCCTGCTGAGCCTCAAGGCTCATCATGTTGGTGAGATCCCAGTACCAGACAAAACACAACATAGGCTGACATCGTCACAGTAGAAACATATTGTGGTATTTCTAATGGGAATTGGTAACCAATGTCTCTCTGTCCTTCCACTGCAGGGAAGAGGACTCTAGTTCATGAAGAGAATCAGTTCAGGAAGAGACTCCCGCCCAGGGAGAGGATTCAGTTCAATACAGTAACAATAAAGTCAGTCATGGACATTTTATTGTAATACAATTACTTTTCTCAGTTCAAAATTGTTTATAAACATTTCCTCCTTGACCTGAATATTGTATTGCTTTCAGTGCTTGCATTTGACTGTTTACTGTCAAATTACTTTAAAACATGTTTACATTTTCATAGTAACTTGAAGAAAGAGGAACAAACTAAAAACAAAATGTCAAATTTGTATTTCAAATGTTGAAATGTTAAATGACTTTTGTTGAAAAAAATTGCGTCTTCATTTTACAGAATGTAATTATTTTACTGTTATTCATTTACAGTATTACAATGAATACAGTGATGAATTTTACAGTAGTCTAAGATTTGCTACAGTAATAACAATGATGGTACTGGGATTATTACTGTACAAATTACTACAAACAGGTACTGTGATTCATTTTACAGAAAGCATGTGAACTATACTACAGCTAATTGCTGCCAGCAAGTTACTGTAAATTATAGAGTTGTCTTGTTACAGCATACTTATTGGCTCGCTTATGCAGCAACAATTCCCAAACTGGTTTAATAATAACGAGAGGCGTTCCCGTGAGTGCAATATGTAATGGAACATTTAACTTGCCAATTTCCTTCAGTGGAAAGCAAATGCGATGTGAAACACTTAAATGTCTTTAAGTATTTATTAAACAGAATCTAGTAAATAATTCAATTGAATGGGCAGAGCTCTTCCCCACAAATGGTTCGGAGGTCTGACCCGGAAAAAATAGTTCACATGAGTTTTATACATCAACAATTATTCTTTGAAATGGTTGCCCTCTCCCCTTTCCCCTCCCCACACACTGCCATCTGTGTGCAGACAGGGGACAGTCCACGTCACCCAGCTGGCGCCTGCCGCTTGGTCGCGGTCCTGAGAAAGGAAAGGTGATAGCCCAGAGAAAAAAAACAAGAAAACAGAAGAATCCAAACAATAGAAAGATACCCTTGCTATCATTCCAAGATGGCCCGGTTCAGTCTGGGCGAACTGACGTCACTAAATGATCCACACGTTTAAGAATAATGCCTTCTAAATTAAATTTCCACCACACAATGCAAAATAAATTCCTGGTTCAAATTAAAACTCTCAGAACCGTGTGTGCTATTGTTTAGCTTTCAGAGGCTGAAGGAATGTGTAGGTAGGGGTGGGGTGGAAATCGATTCAGCATAGTATCGCGATAGTTTGCCTTGTATCGATACACGGAAGCCAAGAATCGATCTTTTTTTTATGTAATCAATTATGGGAGGCATCGGAGAAAGAGATGAGAAATGCGCCCTCCGCGTGTAAATCAAACGTCTGGACTTCCTGTCACTCGTAGCGGCGCTGCTGCACAGCTGTTGCACGGCGCACAGGACAAAGTCCGCGACACGGCGCTGGTCAAAGACGTTAACAAAAGCATAAATCAAACTGTCTGCTGGTACTCTCGTAGCACTGGAAGCGGCTGGTGTTACGGATTAACAGGCGGCCGTGTTAACTGGTGACTTCCGGCCGAAAGTCGTCAGTTAACACGGCCGCCTGTTAATCCGTAACACCGGGATCCCGACGCAGTTCCTGGAGAAGTAATATTATG
Source organism: Taurulus bubalis (assembly GCF_910589615.1). Classification (NCBI taxonomy): domain Eukaryota; kingdom Metazoa; phylum Chordata; class Actinopteri; order Perciformes; family Cottidae; genus Taurulus; species Taurulus bubalis. Next base: position 25,466,842 of record NC_136600.1, read on the forward strand.
AACCCAGACACGGCGGCGTTTGATGCTCCGACCTCTTTGGGATTTCCACAACAAGTATAACGCAGAAATAGTAGTTATTTTCATGGTGGATGGCAGAAATGGAAACTCTTTGCACGGAGATAAACCACAGAGATAAGCCCCGCCCCCTCCCTGGCGCATCCAGCTCGAATGATGCGACTATGCAGACTGTAACACAAGCAGTTCAGTTTGTCAGGTGCAACATTTATGAAAGTGTTGGTCAGTTTGTCTGCTTGACAATCACATTTTGCAATAAAAATGATTGAAATGAGATGAACAGACTGACACCCCCAGTGTTCGGATGTACGTTTCTGGGGTTTGATTGTAAATGGAAAACCGGAAAGAGAGAAGAAGAGGAAACGTTCTAGTGAAGTTTGGAACGAGAATAAAAAGTGGTTTCCGTCTTGTGCAAACTACGCTGCATCGTGTTGTTGTTTCATTAATAAAGTGAAGTACATTGTCCGTTAATGACGCAGCATCCCATCATGCCCGTATTTATGTAAACAATATCAGACAACACAGAAGGCCCAGGTCCAAAATGCACGGCCCGCCACTGCAATTTATTGTGGGGTGAAGGGGTCAAAAAAAGGGGGAATGTTGTGTATTTTCTGTTTTTAGCAGAAGGGAGGGTGTCTGGTTATTTCTAAGAGCAGGTATAGGGAATTTATGTTCTCCTTTATATCTTACTTCAGTTTGACCTTGAGCTGCACAGAGACTGTTACTGACAGTTAAATGGGTGTTGGGAGTTTTCTCTGCTCATTTGTACTTATTGGCTCGCTTATGCGGCACCAATTAAAGAACAATTCCTAAACTGGTTTAATAACGAGAGGCGTTCCCGTAAGTGTGATGAGCTGAAACTTCAAAGATAATTGTCTCTTCCTGGTTCAAATTAAAACTCTCAGAACCGTGTGTGCTATTGTTTAGCTATCAGTGGCTGAAGGAATGTGTGGGTGTGTGTGTGTGGTGAGGGACGGACATGTATATAAGTGCCAGTGTCATCTGATCGATCAGAACTCAAGCTGTTTCCAGGAGATCTAGACTGCAGGTGAGTTTTATTAGCACGTTACTGTGGCTACATCATTTAAATTATAATGGCTTTATGCTTATTAACAAACAAATGACCGATTGTTTTCATGTCTCAAGAAGTATTGATATTTTATGATGATGATGATGATGAGTTGGTTTCTGATTCCAGTGTCTCCAGACGCCTTCACACTCCACAATGTTTTCCTTCCTGGTCTTCGCTGTGCTCTGCACCAGCTGCTTCTGCAAGCTTCCTCCAGGTTTCAACCCATCTTCAGTCTTTTTATGCCCATGTCATACTTTTTATATAAACATATGTAGTTTCTAATGAGATCTTTGTATATTAATAGTGCAGTCAAGTTTGGTCAAAGAGCAATAGCTTCCTCTGGTCCATCACTTAATATCTTTGTTTTATTCTCCAGTTCCCGGACTCACGTACTACTCCTACTCTAAGTCTGTTGGAGGTGGTAGTGGCACGTCCTTCTCCACAGCCGGAGGAAACGGAAGGATCACAGCGGTCAGAGTCTGGGAGCACAACAACGCTTACATCGCTGGGTCAGTCTGTCCTCCCTCTTGTCCAGATGTGTTAAGGGCTGGACTCAACTTATTGTGGGGTGAAGGGGTCAAAAACGGGAGTGTTGTGTATTTTCTGTTTTAGCTGAAGGGATGGTGACTGGTTATTTTTTAAGAGCAGGTATAGGTCCTTTATTTTCTCTTTTATGCCTTATTTCAGTTTGACCTTGAGCTGCAGAGACTGTTACTGACAGTTGAACGGGTGTTGGAGTTTTCTCTTCTCAGTCAAAGGGTCATTGTGACTGCATGATGTTTTCTCTCTGATCATGTCCTCTTGTGTGTAATCAGTGTGTTTCCTCTCTCTCGTGTCCGTCCCTGCAGTATCCAGGTGCGCAACGGTGGCATTTGGTCTGAAGTATTCGGTCGCACAAGAGACATTGTACAAGAGATGGAGCTCTTTGATGGAGAGACCTTAATTCAGGTCAGAGAGCCACCGAAACTAAAATATTAATTTAGTCTGAACAGAGAAAAGAAAACCTCTGGAAAGAAATGTAAAAAAAAAAATACATGTATATATATTTTCCGTGTCATTGAATTATCAATAGAAGACAATTTTATTGCCTTTTATTGAAACTTTAAACAATTTTTGTTATTATACTGTTCCAATGACTATTACTAGGAGTATAGCATTTGTTATATACATTCTATAATATTTATATTACACTATGCATTCATGATTATGTATAATATATATAATGTATTACTCATCCAGGGATAACCACATGTACCACCTGTGTTAATGTGACCTCTCTGTCATGTTTCAGGTCTCTGGCAAATACCACAGCAACTATGTCTATCAGATAGTATTTGTGACCTCCAGAGGGCGCTCCCTGACAGCGGGCCAGCCAATACAGGTAAATACCTTCTCTACTTTATGTTTGTTACAATTATCATTTATAATATTCATCTTTATGTGTAAACTTTTGATGCTTTGTTGCAGCGCTCCTTTAACTTCTACCCGACCCACCCGGACGCAGAGCTCAAGCTGCTGAGTGGCCGCTTCAATAGTGCAGGGATTACTTCAGTGGGAGCTCACTGGGGAGTCGTCACGGTTGCACCGATAAGCCCTCCTGAATATAGCAGAGAAATGAAGCAGAGATCTATTGTGTTAAATACCAAATGTTTGTTGAGAAAAGCGACTTCACTTACATGAAGTAAAAGTCATTAGAAGCAGTATTGCAGACAGCTGACTGCTTATTCATGTGTGACGCTGCAGTGCATGCAACCTCAAACACACAACACATGCCAAACATATTTATTAATATTGTACAATTTAGATCTGACTCCACTGTTATTTGACTGACTTCTGTCCTCATTGAGCTCAACTTTACTGTTGAGTATAGTTAACGGTAAAGTATATATTGAGCTGTTGCTATGGCCCTGCTAATAGTCCTGCAATAGATATATAATCTGCATTTAAAGCGAAGTAGTCCTGAAAGTGTATAATTGGAAAGTAGTGTACTCATGGTTGTAAAAAGCTAAGTACTGATGTGTGCAGGTTGGATGGGAGACAACGCCCCCGACGTGTTCTTTATGTCCATTCTACTTCGTAACTTAACCTTACACTTCACATACATACTTTGCACTTCTTTATTGTTTACATTTAATTTCCTAAATTAATACACTCTGCGCTGTTCATATCTTTCAACCCAGTTATTTTTATTTTGTATATATCTTTCATCCCTGTTGTTTTTATATGTTATTTTTGTGTCTGCAAAATGCTACTCTGACCACAAATTTCCCCTTGTGAATTGAAATGGAAGCAGGGTTTCAGAGCTTTTTCTCGGTCTCAGGATATTCTGCCTTGATTTTAATCCAGAACACCGACAGAGTTGAAACAGATTTTTGAGTTTCATTTTTGGGTTAACGTATCAACGTGTCAAGAGGCTCAGACGCACAGACTCATGTATCCGGTCATTTAAATATTTAACCTTCCTCTTTTAAATGCATACAATAACCACTTGAAATGTGTTCATTGCATCAAGGCTGTTTGACTTTGTAAGGAACCTCTATTTCAACAAAATAAAACCCAAACATGTTTTTTCACTAAATTATAAAATGCTCTGGTTGAAATTATGACCTTTGTGTTGTTAGGGTCGGTTTTGACCCAGTTATAAAAATAAGATTAGCTTGATTGGTTGTTGTTTTTTTGACCTTGCAAATATATAGGTTGTGTCATGACTTGTTCTGCTTTTCATTTTGTGTTAGTATTAAAGCATTATTGCTGAAAAAATGATTTTTTAGCCTTTTTGTTGAAGTAAATATAGATGGGTCAAAATTGACCCGTAAAACCACAGATGTTACTATAGTTAATAATGTTAAAATGAAAACATAAATAAAACAAATGTTTTAAAGAGATGTGTTCTAATACCGCTCAGTAATAGTCAGCTAATACAACAACCTTTTATTTATTTCTATAATTCTCTTGAGGCTCATTTTACCATTGTTTTATTGAAATCGAGGTATCCTGACAAAGAAAAGGCCCAGAGGCCCACACCAAAAATATCAAAACATACAACAATATGATCATGATAAGGAAGCCTAACAAGGTCACCAAGAGATGAGAAACACATTAGATGATAGATAATTGTTTTTAGTGTATTTTACAGCTGATTTAAGACATGGGTCAAAACCGACCTGTTAACACAAGAGATGCTAACAGAACGCTAACACAAGAGATGCTAACAGAAAACTAACATAAGAGATGCTAACAGAAAGCTAACACAAGAGATGCTAACAGAAAGCTAACACAAGAGGAAGGTTAAAAAGATTCATCAGCACATGCATCAAGTTTTCTTGTATTTTGTTGTTTTATTAGTTGTTTGAATCTAACATAAAATACAAGAGTGTGTTGCGTGCAACATCATTTAATATATCTTGGACAAAACATTTCCCTCACCATTAAAAACACTTTAAATCTATACTTTGTGTTACAGACGACCAGATTCGGCCTTTTCTGAATTATTTGCAAAAATATGTTTCTTCATTTTCTCTTCGTCACTACATAAAACCAAACAACAAGGTTTGGATGTTAGCGCTTCGGTCACAGTAGTATATAATAGTATCTTGAAATACAAGAGTATGGAACAAAACATTTCTCTCGCATTAAAAAGACACCGAAATAAAAGTCACAGTCATTTGTACAATATCTCGTACAGTTAGCATTTCTCAACAAACATTTGGTATTCAACACAATAGATCTCTGCTTTGTTTCCTTCAGTGCTGCACGTGTGCAAAATGCTTTTACTTAAAGCTCCTTCATCCTTCATAGTAGATCCTGTGTGTTCACCTGAATCACAAACTGGGTGAGTCACCAGTCATTACAGTTATTTTTTTGTTAATAAACCATTAGAACTATAAACTAAATCATTTCTAAATAGAAAGATGGGTTGATCTCTCCCATGATGAATATGAATCCGTAATGGATTATGAATTGCTCTTCATTAGGCAGAGGTACTGTTGCTTTGACCCATGACGACTCCCCAGTGAGCTCCCACTGAAGTGATCCCATGCCCATTGGTGCGGCCACTCAGCAGCTTGAGCTCTGCGTCCGGGTGGATCGGGTAGAAGTTAAAGGAGAGCTGCAACAAAGCATCAAAAGTTAACACATGGAGATGAGTATTATAATTAATAATGGTAACAAAAACAAAGGAGAGAAGGTATTTACCTGTATTGGCTGGCCGGCTGTCAGGGAGCGCCCTCTAGAGGTCAAAAACATTATCTTGTAGATATAGTTGCCGGGGTTGTATTTGCCAGAGACCTGAAACATGACAGAGAGGTCACATTAACACAGGTGGTACATGTGGTTAGACCTGGATGAGTCATACATTATATATATTCTACATAATCACGAATGGATATTGTGTAATATTAATATTACAGAATACATTCAATATATAACAAATGCTACTCCTAATAATAGTCCTTGGACCAAGAATTATAAAAAAAAAATTGAACAATGAATAGAACAAACCTGAACAATGGTCTCTCCGTCAAAGAGCTCCAGCTCTTGTGCAATGCCGACTATTTTACCAAATAATTTAGACCAAATGCCACCGTTGCGCACCTGGATGCTGCAGGAACAGACACGAGAGAGAGGAAACACACTGATTACACACACAAGAGGACATGATCAGAGAGAAAACATCATGCAGTCACAATGCAGCTGGATATTGGAATGAATCTTGCAGGAACAAGTAGACAATAGAGCAAGTGTATAGAGAGCAGATTATTGGGTGGAAGGAGGCTGAACCTTGTGGTTCACTTTCTAAAAGAGCAAGACCCTCTCTGGCTTTTTAAATACTTTGACCGAGAATAACAACAGGATTAAATTGTTACAACTCATTTCATTATAGACATTTAAAGTGCATACATGTTTCAAAATGGTGTGTCATTAACTTGTTATTAAATAATTATATATATATATATAAACCCCAATTTGCACATTAGATAATGGGAATATAGAATCTTGTTAATCAATTCTTCCCTTAGACTGCGAAGAGAAAACTTCAACACCATTTGAACTGTCAGTTAGAGGCTCTGTGCAGCTCAAAACTGGAAAAGATATAAAGCTAATGGGACAAATTAAATAAAGGACCTATACCTGCTCTTATTAATAACCAGACCGTCCCTTCAGCTAAAACAGAAAATACACAACACTCCCGTTTTTGACCCCTTCACCCCACAATAAGTTGAGTCCAGCCCTTAACACATCTGGACAAGAGGGAGGACAGACTGACCCAGCGATGTAAGCGTTGTTGTGCTCCCAGACTCTGATCGCTGTGATCCTTCCGTTTCCTCCGGCTGTGGAGAAGGACGTGCCACTACCACCTCCAACAGAATTAGAGTAGGAGTAGTTCGTCATGGGAGCTGGAGAAGGAAAACGAAGATATTAAGTGATGGACCAGATGAATCTACTGCTCTTTGACTAAACTTGACTTCACGATCAATATACAAAGATCTCATTAGACGCTACATATATTTAAATAAAAAGTATGACATGGGCATAAAAAGACTGAAGATGGGTTGAAACCTCACCAGCCAGGCAGCTGGTGCAGAGCACAGCGAAGACCAGGAAGGAAAACATTCTGGAGTGTGAAGGCGTCTGGAGACACTGGAATCAGAAACCAACTCATCATCATCATCATCATCATAAAATATCAATACTTCTAGAGGCATGAAAACAATATAATTTAAATGATGTAGCCACAGTAACGTGATAATAAACGTCACATTTAAAGCGTGAAGCTGTTGAAACTCACCTGCAGTCTAGATCTCCTGGAAACAGCTTGAGTTCTGATCAGAGGATGAGATGACACTGAGAGACTGGCACTCACTTATATACAGGTCTGTCCCTCACCACACACACACACACACACACACACACACTCACACACACACACACACACACACACACACACACACACACACACACACACACACACACACACACTCACATTCCTACAGCCTCTGACAGCTGAACAATAGCACACACGGTTCTGAGAGTTTGAGTTTGAACCAGGAAAAGAAAATCATCAAGTTTCAGTTCAGGAACTTATTTTGCGTTGCACTTACGGAAAACAGCCGTCGCTGGAATTTACTGACTAAACCAGTTTGGGAATCTCTCTTAAATCTGTGTCGCATAGTTTACGAGCCTAAGAAGAGCCGCAACATTCTCTTTACATTTCCTTCTAAAACCTGTGCAAAACTTTTTTGATTCAGTTTGGGTCACTAAAATGGATTTCAAAGATAATTTTTGAGCGTTGGAAAGGGTCCATTTAGTAGCAGCTGGAGCTTTCATTCTTTTCACAGGATTTATATTTGTACATCTACATTTGTAGATGTAGATGTTTAAATCAAAAAAATACCTCAGCACCTAAAGGACTTCTCACCCTTGTTGGGTAAAAGAGAGTTACAAAAATAACGTTTCAAAGAAAATCCTTTGCACCAAACCGTATGCACAAAAAGTCCTTGAAGATCAACTTTATTGTTGTGTTGACTTTGGCGGTCCCTGTGGACGAAGCAATCGTGTTTTCGAGCACCAGCTTCACTTCATCAAAGCCCTTACTTTAGTACAGCAGGGTCTGATAGTCTGTGCAGTCCTGGTGCTGGTTCTGGTTCTGCTGTGCTTCTCTTCGCTCCAGCGGGCCCAGCAACAGCCCCGGGCCTCCAGCAGGTTATTCGCTCCCAGCTGGACTCGGAACTGAAGGAGTTTCGGGTGCAGGAAACTGACTTGGTGGCACCAAATGACGAGCATTACTGACAACTCTACATCGCCCTACTTCTCACTGATGGTCTTCTTTACTTGTGAAGGTCACATTGAAGCATCAGTATTACATTGAGACGTTTTATTAACAGTCAAAGTTCCTTCCAGTAACTTCAAAGTGGGCAAACTTTGGAGTTTGCAATGAAAAAAACATCATGCAAAATGTTTCAAACCAGGAATTAATTAGCAACTGATTGAACTCACTCAGTTTGACAACCTACTTCTGCTAAAATAGAAACTAAACATGCCCTGAGGACCTGGCATCAGTGCAACTTAACACCAGGAAATTGCATGCGAGGAAAGTACCAGCATGTTTTAACTGGTTCTACTGGAATTAACTTTCTTTTTGGACACACATCTCACATCTCTCCCCGTTTATTGTGCTTGGCACAAGTATTTACATGAAAGCCTATACCTTTCTGATCAGAAGGAAGTTGCTTTGTTTTTTAAAAAAGAGACACTGGTCATACTACTATTACTACGAATAATAATTAAAACAACTAAACCACAAACAATCAGATCAACACACACGTCACCATTCACGGTAGTTTTTCAACATGTAGTTTATTTGTCTAAAATGCTTGGATTGTTTTGATCAACATGTAAATGTACTAGTTATTCATACATATAACAAAAATGATACATGCTAATAAATACATACAATGACCAGTAAGTCATATTTATTCATAACCATTAACCTAAATAAGAATTAAATGCAAATGTGACAGCAGGACGTGTGTAGAAGACAGCAGGATGTGTAGACAGTTCCTGGGGGCGGTCATTCCTCTGGAATCCTTATGATGTTTTCTGGACATATTTTTCTTCTCTGTGACTGATAAGTTCTGGTATCAAGGAGGAAATCTCCGCAGCTAACAATTGCCAACGTAAATGAAGCGATCTTTTACTCACTTGGTGAGAAGGGAGTCACCAAGCCTGTGACAGGACGATAGCTCTGCATGAAATGGGCACGGTGGGAAAATAATAAGTTACACTAACACTAACGTCGGGTGAAATCCACCCGAAAACAGAATCACAAAGTTTAAATTGAATGTTTTTGTAATTTTTCCTTTATATATATATATATATATATATATATATATATATATATATATATATATTGTTGTTTTTATAATTAAAGGTCATAGCTATTTTATAATTTAATTGTTTTTCACAAATACAATACATGTATTATAATTAATTTTCCCTATTAGCTTATTTTCTCATTGCCCAGCTCCTGTGTTCCTCTGTTGCTCTGCCTTCTGCCTTTAGCCTGCTGCGTGGCACGGCGCCGCTGCTTGTTAAGACTGCTCATCCAATCACATTTCACCTCTGTTTCTCTATGGAATCGAGTGCTGGTTAAACTATATGGAGAGGCCTGCTAGCATTATGAAACGTGTGTTTGGCCACAGGCCCGCGTGACCATTAACGTGCGCTGTGATTGGTCAGTGGGGCAGCGTGACTTCTGTCAACGAAAGAAGCTTCTAGAAACTTCTAGGTTCAACCTACAACCTAGAAGCTAGAATCTCAGGCTGAAGAAATGGACTTGCATGGTGGATTTACTGATGACGTCTTTCGCACAGAGGGTAATGTGCATGTGGTGAGTGAAATGCTGGTTGTGTTACTTTTCTGCAGTCGTATTTAATCATGAACAAGCCATGCTGCTGGTCAAGCCAGGGCTGGTCCCGTCACTCCCCTCGCCAAGGTGCTGCAGCTGCATGGATATGTCTTGTGTGTGCAGTGTCTTAGTGCCGCGGTTTTGTTGGATTGTTTTGCTATAACTAAATGTGACTGGTTGTTGATTTGGACTTAATGACGCAGCAACGTCGAGGTTGGAGGCTTGCTCCACGGAGTGTCCGCTGTTTGCTCGCGGCAGCACCCGCTGCTCCTTGAGCACAGAAATTGCATAACAATACGTGCTTTCACGTCAGTCTGCAAGTCGTCAAGTTGCAACACTGCTTGTCGATGAGGCTGCGGAAGTGCGCGCGCACATACACTACCGTTCAAACGTTTGGGGTCACCCAGACAAATTTTCTGTTTCTTTGCAATTTCCCGCATGGAATAGCCTTAATTTCTAAGAACAACAACAGACTGGCGAGTTTCACATGAAAGTTCTCTTTTCTGGCCATTTTGAGAGTATAATCGAACCCACAAATATGATGCTCTAGATAACATAATTGCACAAGGGTTTTTTAAGGGTTTTCTAATCATTCATTAGTCTTCTAAGGCGATTAGCAAACACAATGTACCATTAGAACACTGGAGTGATAGTTGCTGGAAATGGGCCTCTATACATCTATGTAGATATTTAATTAAAAACCATATGTTTCCACCTAGAATAGTCATTTACCATATTAACAATGTATAGTGTATTTCTGATTAATTTAATGTTATCTTCATTGAAAAAAAACAGTGCTTTTCTTTGAAAATCATCTCACAGTAAGAGCATGACCGACAATATGATCTGTTGAGAGATAACTCTACGGAACAGAACTCTACAGCATATGAAAAAAAACATGCACAACAAGAAAGCGCAGCCCAGAGCCAGAAAAGCTGAGGACTATTTTACAACCACATGTCATCTAGGATTTGTGCAAAAAATAAGTGATTGCACTGTGTTCAAGCAGACACTGTCTTCAATCTGGAAAACAAGATCATGTCCCTTGTATTATTTTGGGGAATGATGACCTCAGGAGATCGTATTCAACACATAGGAACAAATAGACATGATGTGCTATGATGTTTTCTGGGGAAATAAACAGTATTTTAAACATCATTGTTTCTCCACAAGAACTAAATTGCCGGCAGCATGGAGTGTTTTAATACAATCACTCACTCGAGCGTATGTCTTTCCCGTATCTTTAGAACCGCTCATCTGATCTACTTCATAGTATTTTTATCATGTGACTAACACTGTATTTACCCAAGTACATGACATAATACTTTTATGACACAAATAGAATCACCACCAGCAAAATTCCTCCGCTAATTAGGGCTATTCCACTTAGCTTGGCTTCACTTCATAACCGCAGAGGTTATGTAAGAACAAACAGGTAATCCCCTCCATTAGCTTTCACCGTGACATGGGCGTGTATTTCAGGGGCGGGTTTAGAGATTTTACTTTGTATGCTTTCTTTAAACGGGAATGTTGGTACTGGCAGTGAAGAAGAAGTACACAAAACGTTCTTTATTTTGTAAAACTCAGAAGTATTAATATTAAAAGTGTAAATACTACGCAGTAAAAGTCCAAATCAAACACGCCAAAGTCAACACAGCATTAAAGTTCATCACAGGAACTTCAAGGACTTTCTGTCCATGCGGTTTCCAACGAGGGGTTTTCTTTGAGAGGTTATTTGTAACTCACTTTTACCCAACAAGGGTGAGAAGTCCTTTAGGTGCTGATATTTTTTGGGGATATTTAGACATCTACCTTTCCATTAGAACTATGTGCAATTATAAATCATGTGAAAAGAATGAAAGCTCCAGAACAGCTGCTCCTAAATGGACCTTTTCCAACACTCAAAAATGATCTCTGAAATCCATTTTAGTGACCCAAACTGAATCAAAACAGTGTTGCACAGGTTTTAGAAGCAAATGTAAAGAGAACGTTGCAGCTCTTCGTAGGCTCGTACTTTATGCAACGCAGATTTAAGAGAGATTCAGTACATTCCAGCGACGGCCGTTCCCGTAAGTGAGATAAAAACTAAGTTACTGAACTGAAATTTCAAAAATGATTTTCTTTTCCTGGTTCAAATGAAAAATTTCAGAACTGTGTGTGTGTGTGTGTGTGTGTGTGTGTGTGTGTGTGTGTGTGGTGAGGGACAGACCTGTATATAAGTGAGTGCCAGTCTCTCAGCGTCATCTCATCCTCTGATCAGAACTCAAGCTGTTTCCAGGAGATCTAGACTGCAGGTGAGTTTCAACATCTTCACGCTTTAAATGTGACGTTTATTATCACGTTACTGTGGCTACATCATTTAAATTATATTGGCTTTATGGTTATTAACAAACAAATGACCCATTGTCTCAAGAAGTATTGATATTTTATGATGATGATGATGAGTTGGTTTCTGATTCCAGTGTCTCCAGACGCCTTCACACTCCACAATGTTTTCCTTCCTGGTCTTCGCTGTGCTCTGCACCAGCTGCCTGGCTGGTGAGGTTTCAACCCATCTTCAGTCTTTTTATGCCCATGTCATACTTTTTATTTAAATATATGTAGCGTCTATTGAGATCTTTGTATATTATAGTAAAGTCAAGTTTCGTCAAAGAGCAGTAGATTCATCTGGTCCAGTGGTTTCCAAACCTTTGAACTTTGTACTTTTGTAATATGTGAAGTTCTCAATAAATGTCTTGAAATAAAGAAATTCTGTATTTCCCCCCGCGCCCCACTTGTAATATCTCCACTGCTCTGGTCCATCACCTAATCTTTTTTTTTTTACTTCTCCAGTTCCCATGACGAACTACTCCTACTCTAAGTCTGTTGGAGCTGGTAGTGGCACGTCCTTCTCCACAGCCGGAGATGGAAGGATCACAGCGATCAGAGTCTGGGAGCACAACAACGCTTACATCGCTGGGTCAGTCTGTCCTCCCTCTTGTCCAGATGTGTTAAGGGCTGGACTCAACTTATTGTGGGGTGAAGGGGTCAAAAAAAGGGAGTGTTGAAGTGTTCAAGTGCTGAATGGATGGTGACTGGTTATTTCTGAGAGCAGGTATAGGTCCTTTATTTTCTCTTTTATACCTTATTTCAGTTTGACCTTGAGCTGCAGAGACTGTTACTGACAGTTGAACGGGTGTTGGAGTTTTCTCTTCTCAGTCAAAGGGTCATTGTGACTGCATGATGTTTTCTCTCTGATCATGTCCTCTTGTGTGTGTAATCAGTGTGTTTCCTCTCTCTTATGTCTGTTCTTGCAGTATCCAGGTGCGCAACGGTGGCATTTGGTCTAAATTATTTGGTCGCACAGCATACATTGCACAAGAGATGGAGCTCTTTGATGGAGAGACCATTGTTCAGGTCAGAGTCAACGATACTAAAATATTAGTTTAGTCTGGACAGATAATAATAAAATACACCTGAAAAGAAATGTAAAACAATATATATTATTTTTTAGTGTCATTGAATTAATCCAAGACTATGTTTATTTACATTCATAGAAACTTTAATTTATTCATTATCATTAATATATAAATATATATATATATATATATATATATATATATATATATATATATATATATATATATATATATATATATATATATATATATTATACTGGTCCAATGACTAGTATTAGGAGAAACATTTGTTATATATATATATTCTATAATATTCACCGATACTAAAATATCTTCTATTTCTATTCATTTTATTATAATTTGTATTATAATTATTGGTCCAAGGACTTTTATTAGGAGAAGCATGTGTTAAATGTTGGATATATTCATGATTATGTAGAATATATATAATGTACCATGACCTCTCTGTCATGTTTCAGGTCTCTGGCAAATACAACCCCGGCAACTATGTCTACAAGATAATGTTTTTGACCTCTAGAGGGCGCTCCCTGACAGCCGGCCAGCCAGTACATGTAAATACCTTCTCTCCTTTGTTTTTGTTACCATTATCAATTATAATACTCATCTCCATGTGTTAACTTTTGATGCTTTGTTGCAGCTCTCCTTTAACTTCTACCCGATCCACCCGGACGCAGAGCTCAAGCTGCTGAGTGGCCGCACCAATGGGCATGGGATCACTTCAGTGGGAGCTCACTGGGGAGTCGTCATGGGTCAAAGCAACAGTACCTCTGCCTAATGAAGAGCAATTCATAATCCAATTTCGGTGTCTTTTTAATGGTGAGAGAAATGTTTCGTCCAAACTATAATAAATGTGGCACGCAACATACTGCTGTATTCCATGAGGATACTATTATATACTATTATGATCTAAGCACTATTATCCACAAACGAATAAAAAAAAACAAAAAAAAAACAAACTTTTGTTTGGTTGCATGTAATGAAGAAGAGACATTGAAAGATGAAGACAAATATTTTCGGCAAATTATTTAGAAAAGGCAGAATCTGGTCTTCTGTAACACAACGGATAGACTCAATGTTTTTTTCCCATATAAGGGACTAACTTCACTTAGATTTACATGAAGTAAAAGTCATTAGAAGCAGTATTGCAGACAGCTGACTGCTCATTTATGTGTGACGCTGCAGTGCATGTGTCCTCAAACACACAACACATGCTGAACATATTTATTGTTATTGTACAATTTAGATTTGTCTTCACTGTTATTTTACTGACTTCTGTCCCCATTGAGCTCAACTTTACTTTTGAGAATTGTTCAGTGTTAAAGTATATAATTCAGCTGTTGCTATGTGCCTGCCAATAATCATGCAATAAATATATAATCTGCATTTAAAGCGGTAATGCTCAAACTTTGGGGCGCACCCCTCTGGTGGGTCGTAGAGGAATACAATCAAAGCTTGATGATAACTTACAAAAGGCTCCCAAAGTACTTAAAAACATAAGCAACTCAGCTGTATAGCCTAATATATATATATATATATATATATATATATATATATATATATATATATATATATATATATATATATATATATATATATAAGTTACGGAGTAGACTGGACATAAAGGTTTAAATGACAGAGTAGACTGGACATAAAGGTTTAAATGACAGAGTAGACAGGACATAAACGTTTTGTCAGGGGGTGGCTACATGCCGATGCAAGGTGCAAAGTACATTTATTAATCAAAAACAAGGCAAGGTTTCCAAAAGACTGGATCCAATGCTAAGGTTGATACTCATAATCAATAATATGTTTGTGCCAGCAAACTATGAAACTAACTCACCACTTGTGCCACTGACGGGCAACGCAGTCAGAGGTGATCAAGTTCTTGAGCAAGCAGAACAGGAAGATCCAGGCTACCATCCTTCACCCTGGTCCCCCAATCACCATGGTAACCAGTGACATGTGGCTATGAAGCAACAGCTGCTCTCAAGTCCATCACAAATACAGAAATGACACCTCAATAACACATCTTACTACTGGTATTGGTGGCGTGTATATATATATATATATATATATATATATATATATATATATATATATATATATATATATATATATTGCAGGCACACCATCAAAATCTCTTCCAAAATGCTCTAGTTTTTTTATTATTATTCGTAGTAATAGTAGTATTAAGAGTGTATCATTTTTATTAAAATGGATTTTCGTCATTTTTAACTCATGCAAATCAAAAACAAAGGAAGTTCCTACTGATCAGAAAGGTGTAGGCTTTCATGTAAATCCTTGTGCCGAGCACCTACACGGGGAGAGATGTGAGATGTGTGTTCGAAAACAATGTTTATTCCAGTAGAACCAGTTAAAACATGCTGGTGCTTTCCTCACATGTCATTAACTGGTATTATGTTGCACTGATGCCAGGTCCTCAGGGCATGTTTAGTTTCTATTTTAGCAGAAGAAGGTTGTCAAACTGAGTGAGTTCTATCAGTTGCTAATTAATTCCTGGTTTGACAAACATTAATATTATGTTCACCAAACACTTCACGGTCTTTTTTAAAAGCTGTTCTCAGGATTTCAACCATTTTGCATGATGTTTTTTTCATTGCAAACTCCAAAGTTTGCCCACTTTGAAGTTACTGGAAGGAACTTTGACTGTTAATAAAACGTCTCAATGTAATACTGATGCTTCAATGTGACCTTCACAAGTAAAGAAGACCATCAGTGAGAAGTCGGGCGATGTAGAGTTGTCAGTAATGCTCGTCATTTGGTGCCACCAAGTCAGTTTCCTGCACCCGAAACTCCTTCAGTTCCGAGTCCAGCTGGGAGCGAATAACCTGCTGGAGGCCCGGGGCTGTTGCTGGGCCCGCTGGAGCGAAGAGAAGCACAGCAGAACCAGAACCAGCACCAGGACTGCACAGACTATCAGACCCTGCTGTACTAAAGTAAGGGCTTTGATGAAGTGAAGCTGGTGCTCGAAAACACGATTGCTTCGTCCACAGGGACCGCCAAAGTCAACACAACAATAAAGTTCATCACAGGAACTTCAAGGACCTTTTGTCCAACAAGGGATTTTCCTTGAGAGTTTTTTTTGTAACTCTCTTTTACCCAACAAGGGTGAGAAGTCCTTTAAGTGCTGAGATTTTTTTTAATATTTAGACATCTACATTTCCATGAAAATTGGGCGAACTCTATGTGCAAATATAAATCCTGTGAAAAGAATGAAAGCTCCAGAACAGCTGCTACTAAATGGACCTTTTCCAACACTCAAAATCTATTTTAGTGACCCAAACTGATTCAAAATAGTGTTGCATATGTTTTAGAAGCAAATGTATTGAGGAAATCTCATTAGCTCATACGTTATGTAACACAGATTAAAGAGAGATTCCCGAGATGGGTTTGTCAGTAAACAGTAATGCTGTTCCCGTAAGTGCAACGCAAAATAAGTTCCTGAACTGAAACTTCACAATGATTTTCTTTTCCTGGTTCAAATTAAAACTCTCAGAATCGTGTGTGCTATTGTTCAGCTGTCAGAGGCTGAAGGAATGTGGGTGTGTGTGTGTGTGTGTGTGTGTATGTGTGTGTGTGTGTGTGTGTGTGTGTGTGTGTGTGTGTGTGTGTGTGTGTGTGTGTGTGTGTGTGGTGAGGGACAGACCTGTATATAAGTGAGTGCCAGTCTCTCAGTGTCATCTCATCCTCTGATCAGAACTCAAGCTGTTTCCAGGAGATCTAGACTGCAGGTGAGTTTCAACATCTTCACGCTTTAAATGTGACGTTTATTATCACGTTACTGTGGCTACATCATTTAAATTATATTGGCTTTATGGTTATTAACAAACAAATGACCCATTTTTTCATGTCTCTAGAAGTATTGATATTTTATGATGATGATGATGATGAGTTGGTTTCTGATTCCAGTGTCTCCAGACGCCTTCACACTCCAGAATGTTTTCCTTCCTGGTCTTCGCTGTGCTCTGCACCAGCTGCCTGGCTGGTGAGGTTTCAACCCATCTTCAGTCTTTTTATGCCCATGTCAT
Source organism: Taurulus bubalis (assembly GCF_910589615.1). Lineage (NCBI taxonomy): Eukaryota > Metazoa > Chordata > Actinopteri > Perciformes > Cottidae > Taurulus > Taurulus bubalis. Next base: position 25,483,804 of record NC_136600.1, read on the forward strand.
ACTTTTTATTTAAATATATGTAGCGTCTAATGAGATCTTTGTATATTGATCGTGAAGTCAAGTTTCGTCAAAGAGCAGTAGATTCATCTGGTCCATCACTTAATATCTTTGTTTCCTTCTCCAGCTCCCATGATGCACTACTCCTACTCTAAATCTGTTGGAGGTGGTAGTGGCACGTCCTTCTCCACAGCCGGAGGAGATGGAAGGATCACAGCGATCAGAGTCTGGGAGCACAGCAACGCTTACATCGCTGGGTCAGTCTGTCCTCCCTCTTGTCCAGATGTGTTAAGGGCTGGACTCAACTTATTGTGGGGTGAAGGGGTAAAAAAAAGGGAGTGTTGTGTATTTTCTGTTTTAGCTGAAGGGACAGTCTGGTTATTAATAAGAGCAGGTATAGGTCCTTTATTTAATTTGTCCCATTAGCTTTATATCTTATTCCAGTTTTGAGCTGCACAGAGCCTCTAACTGACAGTTGAAATGGTGTTGAAGTTTTCTCTTCGCAGTCTAAGGTCTAAGTCTAAGTCTAAGTCGCAGTCTTTAATCCTGTTGTTATTCTCGGTCAAAGTATTTAAAAAGCCAGAGAGGGTCTTGCTCTTTTAGAAAGTGAACCACAAGGTTCAGCCTCCTTCCACCCAATAATCTGCTCTCTATACACTTGCTCTATTGTCTACTTGTTCCTGCAAGATTCATTCCAATATCCAGCTGCATTGTGACTGCATGATGTTTTCTCTCTGATCATGTCCTCTTGTGTGTGTAATCAGTGTGTTTCCTCTCTCTCGTGTCTGTTCCTGCAGCATTCAGGTGCGCAACGGTGGCATTTGGTCTAAATTATTTGGTAAAATAGTCGGCATTGCACAAGAGCTGGAGCTCTTTGACGGAGAGACCATTGTTCAGGTCAGAGAGCCACCAATACTAAAATATTACTTCAGTTTGATATATTTGTCATTTTTAATTAAATTATTTCACTTTTGTTTTCTCTTTGTATATGTATTGTAATATGTAGTATATTATTATTATTTAAAAGTTTTTTTTGGAGAAGACAATGTATAGCAATATTTATTGATGTGTATATATATATATATTTGTATTTCTTTATTATCATAAAATTGTTTTATTGTTCTGGTGCAAGGACTATTATTAGGAGTAGCATTTGTTATATATTGAATGTATTCTGTAATATTAATATTACACAATATCCATTCGTGATTATGTAGAATATATATAACGTATGACTCATCCAGGTCTAACCACATGTACCACCTGTGTTAATGTGACCTCTCTGTCATGTTTCAGGTCTCTGGCAAATACCACAGCAACTATGTCTACAAGATAATGTTTGTGACCTCTAGAGGGCGCTCCCTGACAGCCGGCCAGCCAATACAGGTAAATACCTTCTCTCCTTTGTTTTTGTTACCATTATCAATTATAATATTCATCTTCATGTGTTAACTTTTGATGCTTTGTTGCAGCGCTCCTTTAACTTCTACCCGACCCACCCGGACGCAGAGCTCAAGCTGCTGAGTGGCCGCTTCAATAGTGCAGGGATCACTTCAGTGGGAGCTCACTGGGGAGTCGTCACGGGTCAAAGCAACAGTACCTCTGCCTAATGAAGAGCAATTCATACCCATTACGGATTCATATTCATCATGGGAGAGATCAACCCATCTTTCTATTTCTAGAGATTTCTAGAAATGATTTAGTTTATAGTTCTAATGGTTTATTAACAAAAAAATAACTGTAATGACTGGTGACTCACCCAGTTTGTGATTCAGGTGAACACACAGGATCTACTAACTGTGTACTTTATGGATGATGCTGTTATGCATCAGATGAAGAAGCTTTAATTAAAAGCATTTTGCACATCTGCAGCATTGAAGGAAACAAAGCAGAGATCTATTGTGTTGAATACCAAATGTTTGTTGAGAAATGCTAACTGTACGAGATATTGTACAACTGTGACTTTTATTTCGGTGTCTTTTTAATGCGAGAGAAATGTTTTGTTCCATACTCTTGTATTTCAAGTATTATCTACTACTGTGACCGAAGCGCTAACATCCAAAACTTGTTGTTTGGCTTTATGTAACGACAAAGAGAAAATGAAGAAAAATCATTTTTGTAAATAATTTAGAAAAGGCAGAATCTGGTCGTCTGTAGCGCAAAGTATGGACTTAAAGTGTTTTTAATGGTGAGGGAAATGTTTTGTACAGACTTGTATTTTATGCACAAAACTAATAAAACAACAATATACAAAATACAAGATGTGATGTGTGTGCTGACAAAGAAGAAACAACTATTATAAATACTTCAGTTTAATCCTTTTAAACATTGCACAATGCAGTGTTGACGCTGCAGTACATGCGACCTCAAACACACAACACATGCTGAACATGTGTATTTTTATTGTATACAATTTAGATCTGACTTTACTGTTGAGAGCCAAAGTGTTCCTCGTTGATTGAGGGCTGCTTACCAGTGTCATCATTAGGACCCTCTGTGTTGTTAACAAGTGAAAATAGTCTGTCTTGAATAGCAAGCTGTGTCTGACGTGGCTATTCCTTATTAAATATTCTTAAAAAATATTCTAGTCCTTCTCCCTCATAAAGATATTCAAATATTCTTCATGTCAGACTTCACTGAACGGTCCCCTCTCAGTCAGTGCACAGGCAGGTTTAAGTTTCCATCTCACACTTGATGCATCCTGGACCACAATCAACTAGTTGTGATGTCACAGGACGCTGCTCATTTGTAGCCCGTTGAAATGAGATTCAAGTTGAGCAAAGGACAAACTTTCCCCCTTCAGCCGATCACTTTGAAAACAGCCTTCTACTCCATGTGAAGGTCGGACGTCCCGAGGTCAGAAGGAACCTAGCACTCGTTTGAGAGGAGGAAGCCGTGCTGAGACCTCGTGGCTGCATTCACTCCATTCTGACCACCGAGTGAGAAGAAAGATCTGTGGCCTGATTAAAACCCTGTCGATGCTGCAGTGCACTTATGCAGGCAGTGAGTAGCTTTGCCCACTGGGGGGCAGTAGTTAGCCATTTGTAAACCTCCCTTCAGAGGCAACCTCAGAGCACCAAGACAAAAGATGCAAGAGGGAGGCCATCAAGGCTGCTGGGGCGGGTTACCTGTCTCCACTGTGGGCGTGCACCTTGTTGTTTTCACTCCTTTATTCTTTATTTGTGTTTCTGATAAGGAGAAGGCGAAGGCAACCTTCTGGTCAGGATAACTGGGCTGATGTGTCTGAGTGTCTGAGTGTTTACTCCCTACAGCAGCAGGTGTGCATTAAACTGCAGAAACCTGGATGATTGAATGATTCATTGTGCTGTGACCATTGCATGAACATGCATAACTGTGTAGAATAGATTAGAACAGAGGGAATCGACTCCATTGTACTAGTTGTTATATTTTAATTCATATCAAGGAGGTTACATGTCTCTGCTGGTGCAGCAGCAGCAGCTCTGAAACTGTAACAACTCCAGTCTTGATACCAAAAGTAAAATGGCAAAAAAAAAAGCCAGCAAGATTTTTGATTAGCAAACAAATAGAGCGATGACCTTCACATTGCGATGCTTTGTGGTGTCCTGCTGCAAGGCCATGCATTATCTGACTGGGTATTGTACATGCTTTGTCTTATCTTATGTCTCATTCTGCCCTGCTGAGCCCACGCCGCTCCGCACAGCAACATCTCCACTGCAGCAATCTATCCTCTGCATTACTCTCTCTCTCTCCCTCCATGTGCTCATCCAACAGGCCAGCTTTTCTTGTCTTCCTCGTGCTGGGTAGTGGCTACATGTTGCTAATACAAAAAAAGTCCATTTCTGTGTATGGGATTGGCAGCCAGAAACATTAGTCTTTCTTTGAGACCAATAGATGTTCTATATGAGCTAATTGTCGCAGCAGGGCTGGGGTTATTTCACTTTCATGCTATTAATTAAAAAAAGGAAACACAATCTCAATGTCATTTGCTAATGTCAGAGCACCGTCTTAATTATTTCGTGACAGATCGAACGTGACCATCTTCAAAAAGTTTGAGGTTTTACCCATTTAGGACTTCCTTTTGTCAGACTCTGTACAATCTGTGTGTTTGGGGTGGGGGCTTTTGGAACGGCAAGGGAAATTGATTGTAAAAGTGATTCCTTAGACTCATTGAAAACTGATTTATTTTTTGTATTCATTTGTTGTTTATTTGGCTTTTCCAACTGCTTTTCATAGTCATATTAATAAGTTATATCTCCCGTATATGGGCCTAAATTGTAACGTGTAATGTGTTTTGGTCTGACATGAACACCTCTACGTATTAGTGTTTGTACTCGGACAACAATCAGACAATTTGTTGCAGGTGCCCAACAAAGTGCACTTGCAGTCTGACACTTTCGTATCTTACATAACACGCATATAAAGCTTTTTAAGGTTTAAAGCTGAGGTGAGCTTTGCAAAATGTGCAGCTAACACAGTATCTGTATTGAACTTGTGCATAATGGAAGCCGCTGTCGATGTGGACTCTCTCCTCGGCCACATGGGGAAACCTTGATTGATGACAAGGTCAATTGGGGTCACTCTAAAGTTATTTGAGCTTTCTTGCTCATTTAGAACATCTCCATCTTCCTCTCCATTGGTGCATTTTGATGTATTGAACACCATACGTAATATACAAGTGAAATATATGTTTTGGTACATGAGAAAATTCAAATAGCATTCAAATGGAACCCAATGAGACCTCGCCTGAATGTTCTGAACTAAAACCCTCTCTAACTTTGTTCTGCTTCACTTGATCAAAGTCAACCTTTTGCAGAGAGAATGTTCACATATTGAGCTATGATTTGGGTTAGAGAATGTTCACATATTGAGCTATGATTTGGGTTAGAGAATGTTCACATATTGAGCTATGATTTGGGTTAGAGAATGTTCACATATTGAGCTATGATTTGGGTTAGTGAATGTTCACATATTGTGCTATGATTTGGGTTAGAGAATGTTCACATATTGTGCTATGATTTGGGTTAGAGAATGTTCACATATTGTGTATGATTTGGGTTAGAGAATGTTCACATATTGAGCTATGATTTGGGTTAGTGAATGTTCACATATTGAGCTATGATTTGGGTTAGAGAATGTTCACATATTGAGCTATGATTTGGGTTAGTGAATGTTCACATATTGTGCTATGATTTGGGTTAGAGAATGTTCACATATTGTGCAATGATTTGGGTTAGAGAATGTTCACATATTGTGTATGATTTGGGTTAGAGAATGTTCACATATTGAGCTATGATTTGGGTAAGAGAATGTTCACATATTGAGCTATGATTTGGGTTAGAGTATGTTCACATATTGTGTATGATTTGGGTTAGAGAATGTTCACATATTGAGCTATGATTTGGGTTAGTGAATGTTCACATATTGAGCTATGATTTGGGTTAGAGTTGGACCTTACAGCTGCATCATTTCAAAGAAATAATCATCCTGAAAGTGATTTTTTTATAGGTGGACCTGAAACCTATTCATTGTTTTCTGTGTGTCATCTTCATTTACTCTTAACCAGTAACATATAGACTGATATTTACACTTCTGAACTAAATCTCACATGTGTACCTTTTATTATAACACCAACATTACTCAAATAGCCCTACTGGTTGCAGAGATACACCCTTTTTAGTTTGGGGATGACATTTTCGAGCAGAGGCCTAAAAATAGGCTTATTTTTGTAAAGAAATGGATGGAGTTTGAATGATCCAAAGCTTTGACATTTTTAGTACATGTTGTAAGAACATGTAAAATATATATGTTTTAAATGTACTGGTGGATTGGAGAAAATAATTTAAATAGCAGAAGATCCTTTCATCACATGGACATTCAGGTATAGTGTGTCTGGATCATCTCGCATTGTCCTCGTCATAATTAATGCAGCGGCCTTTTCCACTCATCAATAACCGAGTGCCTCCTGTACAGAAGCCGCTTTCTTAGATTCTCTAGTAATGATCGGACTCTGTTGCCGAGGCGGCTCAATGGAAGTTGGCCTTTTTCTTTAATTCCCTGAAATACCACAAAGACCCGGAAGCACACAGGTGATCAATGGTTATGCCCCTGGTTCTGTAATATTTGTCCGTGAATGTTTGCACACACACACACACAGACACACACACACACACACACACACACACACACACACATGCTCATCCAATTGGTCTTGTATGATATTTTTGATCATTTATCATGATAATGAAAGATTTCACATGGCCTATTCATGTTGATGTTACCTGTTTAATGTTGAGTCATTAGGCTTTAATCAACACTATCAGGACTCGAAAGGAAGATTGATGCAGTGCACCAACAATAACCTACATAACACCATAACTACAACACATAGCAGGGGACAGTGAATAATATAACTTAAAACAAACATATATGCATATAAATTAATGACATTATCTGGACATATGCTTTATGGTGTAGAATTTCACATTTAAATCACTTCAATTGAATTAAAGGGAGCCAAGGCCAACCAGTGGCTCACAATCCTCATTTATGAGTGACTTAAATCAAATTAATAGAATATTGCAAATGTTCCACAGACTCCTGAGGTAATTATTTAGGACCAGACTAATAATGTGCAGTTGTACCTTCTACATTCACTTCATATCTGAGAGTGTGAGTGAGGTATCACACCTCTGCTGGAGATGACAGCGCTTGCTTCTACTCCCTCCTTCACTAAAGTGTTTCATTCTCACCTTTGTCTTCATTGCTGCTCTTATTTACTCTCTCTCCTGCTCTGTCGTCCTCTTCCTGGTGAGTGTTTAGATTCTGCTGCTGTGACACACACACACACACACACACACACACACACACACACACACACACACACACACACACACACAATGCACCATTTACTGAAACTCTACATGCTAAGATGTAAATAACCTGAACTCCGCCTGAACCTCCCCATCCCCTCTATTCAGAAACACACACACACACACACACACACACACACACACACACACACACACACACACACACACACACACACACACACACACACACACACACTAATACATTTGTGCATGCCCAGATGCTGCACTGTAATTGGCCACTGTGGCTTCCCGCTGTAGAGAAGATATTTTTATTGCACAAACTTAAAGACACACACACACACACACACACACACACACACACACACACACACACACACACACACACACACACACACACACTAATCCTTGCCTCTGCAACATCTGCCACATCCCCCAACACATGTGCTGGTTAAATGCAACCACACACACACACACACACACACACACATGCCCTGTGCAGCCAGCAGGCAGCCCCTCCCAATTTAACCACCAGTCTGACATCAGTTCTAAATAAAACCGAGAGGCACGACCTCGCCCTCTGAGACTCCAGCTGCTGGTCCCTCCTCTCCGTGGTTCCCTTGGACCGGTGCCTGTGCTGTGTGGGAAAAGGCCCGGGTTTGGATCACGTGACGCTCAACGTCTCAACAAGATATCATTCACAAAAAGCACATTGGTCCTGTGACACAAGCATCGGTCCGGGGACCTAAATTAGTCAAGTGAAGTACGTGGGTCACCAGATATTTTCTGATCAGATATCTCTTTTATCTCAATGTATTTCTTGCCTTCTCTCTTCTCCTGTTCGCCTTCTTTTGTGCTCGTTAACGTTTCCTCGTGTTAACTCAGAAGACACCGTTTCCCCTGAGGATGTTGGACTGAAGGCTCAGGTAAAACCAGCTGCAGTCACAAGACAATGCATAACTGGGATGTGATGCTAAACGTGCTAGCTACAGCTCAGTGCAACGTAATAACTGCATGCCCATAATTAGGAACGATGAGCGGAGGAGATGGAGCTGATATTTTAGGAATGACTGAAACATTCAATTATTTTAACATCGACGATAGGATGGCATTTTGTATATTCAATCAAAAATAGTCTCATCTCCGAATATTGGTGATGCAGCTTATGTTTTTGAAATAACATCTGAAATAGCAGGAGCTTGTTATTCATTACTGTTCATTTATTGATTGCTTATTTAAAATCATATTAAACTAACAGCTGGTAGAAAAGGGAAACGTTCATTTATTCACTAAATCATGGTAAATATATATATACATATATATATGTATATATATAATATGTCATAAAACAACAAATCAATAATCTATTGAGAAACTTCGAGTATACACAAATGTCAGATCTCTTCCTGTAAAATCCAGTGAATTGAATACCAGACTAATCAAGATATTCATCATATTGATGTAAAAAAATCATGAAATAAATCTGCATTTCCAGACAGCAGTCCTGCTCATTGATTATGTTCAGCATACACAGAAATATCAAAGTAATATCCAGCCTGATATAAGCGGCTGGATCCGCCCCTATAGCTGTAATGGCGTCCTTCCATACAGCCGGCGGTCTAATTGCTGGTGATTGCAGGAAGTCTTCTCTCAAAGACAATGCATGAGCACGGAGGTGAAGGACGTGTGCAGAATCTGATCGTTGTGTTTTTGGTAAAGTTGCGCAACATGAGAAAGCCTCGTTGTTTAAGTCCGAGGGTCCGTGCTGCTTTGTCCGAGTTAGTGGAGAGATCGGCCCTCCATCTTTCGATGAGCATTTACTATCTACTAACCTTACTAGTTAAGAGAGATAGAGGGAGGGAGGGAGGGAGGGAGGGAGGGGGTGAGCAAAGAGAGAGAGAGCGATGGATGTATCAAACAGCAGCCCCCTGCTGAGCGGGGAATGGAAAAGCTGCTGGCACCAACATGAATATTTCAGCAGATAGCTACAGCTCTCTGTACCTCTCTCTCTCTTTCACTCTCCCTCTCTCTCTTTCCCTCTCACTCTCTCTCTTTCACTCTCCCTCTCTCTCTTTCCCTCTCCCTCTCTCTCTTTCACTCTCACTCTCTCTCTCTCTCTCTGTCTGTCTGTCTCTCTCTCTCTCTCTCTCTTTCTCTCTCTCTCTATCTCTTTCTCTCTTTCTCTGTATGTCTGTCTGTCTCAATTCAATTCAATTCAAAGTCTCTCTCTCTCTCTCTCTCTCTCTCTTTCTCTCTCTCTCTCGCACCTTTTTCTGTATTTCCACTTCCCTCCCTCTTAACCCTCCACCACCACCCATCTCATGCTCCTCTCCCTTTACTCTCTTGTGGAGTGGACAGTGATAATGAAGAGAGAGAGGGGGGGGGGGGGACTGCTGAATTCTGGGTAGCCAAATCAAAAAATGGCTCCTGAATATAAATCTGGGAGAGCAGCAGCAGAGTGTTGCATCCGCTAGACATGTCAAGGCGTGGCCCCACTAGACATGTGATGGCGTGGCCCCCACTAGACATGTTAAGGCGTGGCCCCACTAGACATGTTAAGGCGTGGCCCCACTAGACATGTTAAGGCGTGGCCCCACTAGACATGTGATGGCGTGGCCCCGCTAGACGGCGTGGCCCCACTAGACATGTTAAGGCGTGGCCCCACAAGACATGTGACGGCGTGGCCCCACTAGACATGTGACGGCGTGGCCCCACTAGACATGTGATGGCGTGGCCCCACTAGACATGTGACGGCGTGGCCCCACTAGACATGTGACGGCGTGGCCCCACTAGACATGTGATGGCGTGGCCCCACTAGACATGTGACGGCGTGGCCCCACTAGACATGTGATGGCGTGGCCCCACTAGACATGTGACGGCGTGGCCCCACTAGACATGTTAAGGCGTGGCCCCACTAGACATGTGACGGTGTGGCCCCACTAGACATGTGACGGCGTGGCCCCACTAGACATGTTAAGGCGTGGCCCCACTAGACATGTGATGGCGTGGCCCCACTAGACATGTGATGGCGTGGCCCCACTAGACATGTGATGGCGTGGCCCCACTAGACATGTGACGGTGTGGCCCCACTAGACATGTTAAGGCGTGGCCCCACTAGACATGTGATGGTGTGGCCCCACTAGACATGTGATGGCGTGGCCCCACTAGACATGTGACGGCGTGGCCCCACTAGACATGTTAAGGCGTGGCCCCACTAGACATGTGATGGCGTGGCCCCACTAGATATGTTAAGGCGTGGCCCCACTAGACATGTGATGGCGTGGCCCCACTAGACATGTGATGGCGTGGCCCCACTAGACATGTTAAGGCGTGGCCCCACTAGACATGTTAAGGCGTGGCCCCACTAGACATGTTAAGGCGTGGCCCCACTAGATATGTTAAGGCGTGGCCCCACTAGACATGTGATGGCGTGGCCCCACAAGACATGTGATGGTGTGGCCCCACTAGACATGTGACGGCGTGGCCCCACTAGACATGTGATGGCGTGGCCCCACTAGACATGTGACGGCGTGGCCCCACTAGACATGTGATGGCGTGGCCCCACTAGACATGTTAAGGCGTGGCCCCACTAGACATGTGATGGCGTGGCCCCACTAGACATGTGATGGCGTGGCCCCACTAGACATGTTAAGGCGTGGCCCCACTAGACATGTGATGGCGTGGCCCCACTAGACATGTGATGGCGTGGCCCCACTAGACATGTGATGGCGTGGCCCCACTAGACATGTGACGGCGTGGCCCCGGGTAGAGAGACAATAAAAACAGCGAACGTAACAAAACAAATATCAGCCGGCACGGAGTTTCTCTGGAGACCTAAAAAGATTTAAACTGTATTTTATCTTCAATAATTTAACAACTCTTTGTCTTATCTGTTCTTGAGTTTTAGCAATCGTGTAATTTTTTTCCCGATTTAAAGGGTGTGTGTGTGTGTGCGTGTGTGTGTGTGTGTGATGATGAGACTAATGGTTCATCAACAGGAATCCCAGTAATAACTCACGTTTCTGATGATTGCAAATAGCTACGATACAAAATTAGGATGCGGAGCACAATAAAGGTGAGCTGTTGCCGGAGGAGCCGTCTGTGTGATCTTTTTTTGGCAACAACAAAAAAATAATGCGCTGTTGTAAATTTGTCTAGAAAGTGTATGTTTTAAGTTTGAGTAAAACAAGTCACTTGAGATTGGGAAATTCATTTGAATAATATTCAGACTTGATATGTGTAGAAGTGTCTAGCTTATATTTTTGGCAGCGTACCCAAAATAAACAAAACCCTTGGGTTGCCAGGAGTTTGTCATCAGAAACTTTTTAGGGAATTGGGGATTTAATGCGTCTCATGCAGCACATTTAAAAAGCTTCTGCGCGGATTCCTTCAGTTCTACGAGCTGAACCATTACGTACAATATGTTTGATGAAAATCGCTTCTTTAGGATATCTATCTGATTAAAACCTTTAAAAACCAATCCCCCCCCAGGGGGCAGACTGAGTGATTGTTCTATAAAACTGTAAATCATAGCTTGTTTTATGAAAAAAAAAAGCCCCAAATTGCTGTATTTGGATGTATTGAACACCATAAGTAATATACAAGTGAAATATATGGTTTGGTACATGAGAAAATTCAAATAGCCTAAATGGGCCCCAATCAGACCTCGGCTGAATGTTCTCTGTTCTAAACCCTCTCTAACTTTGTTCTGCTTCACTTTATCAAAGTCAACCTCTGCAGAGAGAATGTTCACATATTGTTATGATTTGGGTTAGAGAATGTTCACATATTGTGCTATGATTTGGGTTAGAGAATGTTCACATATTGTTATGATTTGGGTTAGAGAATGTTCACATATTGTTATGATTTGGGTTAGAGAATGTTCACATATTGAGCTATGATTTGGGTTAGAGAATGTTCACATATTGAGCTATGATTTGGGTTAGAGAATGTTCACATATTGTTATGATTTGGGTTAGAGAATGTTCACATATTGAGCTATGATTTGGGTTAGAGAATGTTCACATATTGTTATGATTTGGGTTAGAGAATGTTCACATATTGTTATGATTTGGGTTAGAGAATGTTCACATATTGAGCTATGATTTGGGTTAGAGAATGTTCACATATTGAGCTATGATTTGGGTTAGAGAATGTTCACATATTGAGCTATGATGTGGGTTAGAGAATGTTCACATATTGAGCTATGATTTGGGTTAGAGTTGGACCTTACAGCTGCATCATTTCAAAGAAATAATCATCCTGAAAGTGATTTTTTTTCTAGGCGGACCTGAAACATTATAATTGTTTATCTGTGTGTCATCTTCATTTACTCTTAACCAGTAACATATAGACTGATATTTACACATCTGAAAAAAATACCTTTTATTATAACACCAACATTATTAAAATAGCCCTAGTGGTTGCAGAGATACACTCTTTTTAGTTTTGGTATGCCATTTTCGAGGAAAGGGCCTAACAATAAGTTGTTTTTTAAAAGGTTTTAACTGGCTAGAAAGCAGAAATGATTATTGTATTTTTTCATTTGGGACTTTGGTGTGGTTGACGAGAGAAGAGAAATTATTTAAATCTCCATTTATTTCAATCTTAAATTGGTTGAAATATGACACCGTCAGTGCCTTGAACCTATAAAGGAAAGTGGAACACCACTTTAGGCTATAATGGTTTATCATAATAGATCTATTCCCTTGCTCGGCCTGTTTTGTTGTATCAGCCTGTTGTACGGGCTAATTCAGTCTCTTTCTGTGGGACTTAAACAGAACAGTTGCTGATAGTGCCAATATAAGCAGCCAGCCAAATAGCCTCCAACCCAGATATACTGCGCAGATACAGCCGTATAATTTCTTTATTTCCCTCCATCAGTGTCTGTGCCAAGGTGTCTGGAGCTGGCTGACACTTATCTGGAGAGCAGTAAGTGGATCCTACTCTCCCTGTGATGCAAACAATGGCATCTTTTCCTCCACGTCTGGAAACAGAGAATATACACAGCAGCCTGAGACGAAACTTTAAGTCCATTATATAAGTGTACAGTGAGGTTGTAAGGCAGCTACGTGGCCGGGTTGAATTTAACTAAACCTCGACTAGATGTAGGCTACGATGATATAACATTGACTGTCTGAAAATTGAAGAAAACGATCTTCAATTCTCTGGATTTTGTGCTTGAATTTTAATGTTTTCCCAGCACGCCACCACCAGATTTGAGCAGCTAGTCGTCTTTTTGTGGCGGCGCTGGCCTTGTTTTTGTTCCGGTCGTGACAGTTTGAATGAATGTCGTTCAGGCGGTTCCCAGCGTGGTTCTCTGATTCATAGTTAATAACATGTTGAGTCTAAGTCATGCAAAATTAAAAAAGGCCCACGTTGCTTCTCGCATCAATACTGAACAAAACACTCAAAGGAATCTCACTTCACTTTAAATAATTTGTGCAATGCCGATAATTAACTTTTGATAGAAAATAATGAAAAATTAAGACACAAAAGAGTGGAATTGGTTTAAATTGGGAATAAACTGATCAACATGTGTGAGGACACGGTCTGCAGGTGAGCTGCCTTTAAGAAAGGCTCTTCATGAGACCATGTGTGTGTGTGTGTGTGTGTGTGTGTGTGTGTGTGTGTGTTTGTGTGTGTGTTGTCTGTGTGTGTGCGTGTGTGCGTGTGTGTGCGTGTGTGTGGTTGTACGCTGTGTGTGTGTATGTGGCTGTGTGTGTCTTGGAGTATGTGTTGTGTGTGTGTGTCTTGGAGTGTGTATGTGTGCACTGTGTGTGTGTGTGCTGTGTGTACGCGTGGGTGTGTGTGTATGTGGCTGTGTGTGCGCTGTGGCTGTGTGTGTGTGTGTGCAGTGTGTGTGTGTGTGTGTGTGTGTGTGTGTGTGTGTGTGTGTGTGTGTGTCGTGTGTGTGTGTGTGTGTGTGTGTGTGTGTGTGTGTGTGTGTGTGTGTGTGTGAGACCGGATGCTGCGGCTCTGGCTGGTTACTTTCCATCTATAGATGCCTGACTTCATACAGGCCCAAGTGTCTGCCGCTGGCCAAGATATGGACCAATGGTGACCTCTGATAACACTGCTGCTAAATATGAGTGTGTGTGTGTGTGTGTGTGTGTGTGTGTGTGTGTGTGTGTGTGTGTGTGTGTATGTGTATGAGAGAAAGAGAGAGAGAGAGAGAGAGAGAAAGAGTGCATGAGTGTGTGTGTTGTGTGTAGTATAACAGATAAGAGTGAAAGTGTGCGTCTGTGGCTGGAAAGTATGTTCATGTTCATATGTGTGTGTGTGTGTGTGTGTGTGTGTGTGTGTGTGTGTGTGTGTGTGTGTGTGTGTGTGTGTGTGTGTCCGTTTAATAGTCTGCTTAGTGTTTCATGGTGGTAAATCGTTCGTTCTGTCTCATCTCACACACCGCTGGACAGCAGAGGCTGCACTACCCTGATAACACACACATGGACGCACGCACACGTTGCATACACACACACACACACACACACACACCTTGACTTTACAGACCAGTAACTGCTGCAGCCCGTAGAGTGAAAACCTAAGCCTATTAATCAAGAATGAAACATGTATAACTGTGTTTATGAATTGCATAATGAGTTACTAATGCTTTATAGATGATAAATTCAGTGTTTTTTCATGCTTTACTAATGCTAACTAGTGGGAACCTATATATTGCTTACCATCTTCAACCAGCTGTATTTTCTTTGCTTGGCATTCTGTACATGGAACAAAAACATACTCTAAAAACCTCCGTTAAAAAGTCATTTGCACAAGACAATACAAACAAAGACACACGAATCAAATCAAATATCGACAGGCTAAATGATCAAATGAGTTTTAAGACGTGATTTAAAGGGAGATTGTGCACACGGAACATGTGAGGGTGGAGCAGCTCTGAAATATCTGGATCCTGGCTTTGAAGAGCCATGAAAGTGATCAATAAAATCTTTAAATCTTCTCCAGCACCAACGGGTAGCCAGTGCAGTGATGCTGCACATGGAGCAACATGGACTCTTTTCCTTGCAGCTACATTGTGTTACAGTTGGAGCCTCTGGTTGTGTTTTGAAGTAAAAACTGGAGTGGGCATGCATGCTGATATAATTATCTAAATGTAGCTGCTTTAAAAAATAAAAAAAGCTGTTTGCAATAGACACAGACTTAAGGCTTGATTGTTGCGAGTATAAAACGACTAAATAGTCGCCTGTCCGGGATCTGATGTGTAAGAAAGAAAGAAAGCAAAAAAAGGAAATAGATAAGCGGAGAGGAGAGATGGGAGGAGCGATAGGAGCAGAGGAGGTGGAGATGGAGGTGGAGAGCGCCCGGCTGCTGGAGCATAACATGGAGGCGGGAGGAGATGAGAGAGGGATAGATAGGTGAGCGGAGGAGAGAGCAATCAAATCTGTCCAACACGGAGGTTATTACGCTATTGAAGTCACATAGAGCCGTAGTAGATGGCAATAACCGTGTGTGTGTGTGTGTGTGTGTGTGTGTGTGTGTGAGAGAGAGAGAGAGTGTGTGGTGTATGTATAATGGAGGGTTAATACTGCTGGCTCTTAATGGTAATTTTGGCCTGTCACTCTTCTAAAGGCCATCGCTGTGGGCCATCAGCCAGCCGCACATAACCACTGGCACCCTGCAAATGTCACCATTATCACAGTGTGTGTGTGTGTGTGTGTGTGTGTGTGTGTGTGTGTGTGTGTGTGTGTGTGTGTGTGTGTGTGTGTTGAATTACTTTCCTGTTTTCTTCTCAATCAGTTCTTGTTTTTCTGACTTCCACCGTGTGTGTGTGTGTGTGTGTGTGTGTGTGTGTGTGTGTGTGTGTGTGTGTGTGTGTGTGTGTGTGTGTGTGTGTGTGCGTGTGTGTGTGTGTGTGTGTGTATATATATTGGCCTGTAAATATTTACATGCACTGAAGCCCCGTCTATCGATCTCTATCCATTTCTGCCTCTCTGACAGAGATCGGTTGCATTCAGCTCTCTCTGTAATTGGCTCTTCTTCTTTTTTTCGAGCCGTTGTTCATTATTCATATTGTCTGTGTTGCCAGCAACCGTGGCTCCAATTTTTAACATTTCTTTTAAGTAACTGACAGCCAACATTGTGTCTCATGTGTAGAATATGTTTTATCGCCATGGGGCCGAGCTGAAGCATTGATAATGCATGGGAACATGCTTGTCGAGAGAGGATTCATCTGGTCTCTCTGGAAAAACATTGTTGTTTTGGGGTATTTCTGGAAAGCCGTGGTTTCTGCAGGAAATGTACGGTTCAGAGCTGTTTCAGATATCTTTTTTCCAACTAAAGATGCATATTTTTGCCATTTTATGAGGCATATCAAGTCGTCTGATACCAGCTAATAGAAATATTCGCATGGCAGACATGAGTCTGGAGGTTTTGTTCCCTTTGGCCCACTTGATTTAATCCCATGTATCATTCATGGTAGAGCCCTGCCATGTGTCATGACCCTTGAACATACAAATGAAACATTTAAAGCTGTCTGCATGGGTCTCACTTTGATTGTGTGATTCAAGGTCTGAAGGTTTTCTTTTTAAATAAGTTATTTTCCTTTCTCACTTGGCTGAACCAGAACATTTTATTTAAATGTTCTATTCAAGAACACACTCCCACGTACGCTGTACCCTTGGACCGAGGATTAAGAGCAAAAGCTTTTAATCAAACAAGTTTGTAGAAACCAAGCAACACGTGTCTCGTGCAGTCTCAGTCTCCATAATCAGTGTTTAGTCTAAGTCACATAGCTTCCACACAGACTTTAGCAACATGCATCTGATGTCAGAGTCAACATGTATTACAGTTGTGTGTCTTTAAGTTGCTCAACATGAAAGGGAAACGTTGGAAGCTAACCAGCCGCAGATTAAGAGTTTTGGTAATTAGTTAAAACCTTTTAAAAACCCACAAATGTTTAGGCCTCTGCTCGAAAAAGGGCTAAAAAAAAAACAAACTCATGCAGTGTGTTGAGACTTAACCAATAGAAAACCCACCTATTGTTAGGCCCTATCCTCGAAAATGTCATCCCCAAACTAAAAAGAGTGTATCTCTGCAACCACTAGGGCTGTTTGAATAATGTTGGTGTTATAATAAAAGGTACACCAGGAGATTTTGTTCAGATGTGTAAATATCAGTCTATATGTTACTGGTTAAGAGGAAATGAAGATGACACACAGCATTTTTTTTAAAGGTTTCAGGTCCGCCTAGAAAAAAATCACTTTCAGGATGATTATTTCTTTGAAATGATGCAGCTGTAAGGTCCAACTCTAACCCAAATCATAGCTCAATATGTGAACATTCTCTAACCCAAATCATAGCTCAATATGTGAACATTCTCTAACCCAAATCATAGCTCAATATGTGAACATTCTCTAACCCAAATCATAGCTCAATATGTGAACATTCTCTCTGCAAAGGTTGACTTTGATAAAGTGAAGCAGAACAAAGTTAGAGAGGGTTTAGTAAAGAGAACATAGACTTATTTTTACAACCAGAGGAGTCGTCCCCTGATGGCCATTCTAAAGAATGCAAGTTTAAGGCAATGCAATTTTTCGTATTGGCTTCACTTCTCAGACTCGGTAGTTGCTGCCTGGTGACAACCTTGAGGAGTGGGTGTCTGTGAAAAACAGAGAATGACAAACATAAAACTAGCGAAGCAACAGTGGAATACTGTAAATCTTCTGCTTGGTCTAGCAGCCGTTTAAGGACCTTTCTCCTTCAATTACTTGTTTGTTGGACCTCAATGTAAACTCTATATTTATCTTTAACTTAGGGAGGCCGCAGGACTTGCATATGAAAACCAATAAACGCTATAAAATACAATGTTTTGTTGATTAACCTACAGATAAAATGCTGTGTGATGGACTTGAATTACTTGCATTACTGGAAAATGGACCCTGTTCACATCTGGCGTTAACATGAGGAGTGGATGCTGACAACTTTGAATTGTGCAGTGTGTGTGTTGTGCAGAAGTCGTGATAGTTGGGGCTTTTATAAGCCAAAGGAACACATCGCGGTTATCTATAGCCTGATGTGGTGTGTGGCATGCTGGGTAATGCTTTCCGACAATGACTCTCTATCTTCCATCTGACTGAATAGGAATTAGACTCCATTCACCACCACACCCAAAAGGCCTGACCCCTGTGTGTGAGCGTGAGTGTGTGTGTGTAGAGTGTGTGTGTGCACAGACCCGTATTGTATTGTCCTCTGGGAGATCAATGACATTCCCCTCCTTTGAGTCCACAGATTATCTGTCTGAGAGTCTTTCTGCCTCTCGGCCCGCTAAGCTTTCTCTCTTCTACACGAGGGCCTTCGTTCTGCTCGTCCAGTATTTTGTCTTGCGTGCCTATATTTTCAATTCTGAGAATTTAAAAGCAGTTAAATGAGGACATCCTTCAAGACAACGGATGATGCACATGTTTAGATTAGAGCAAAGCAATGCACTTCCTGCCAGCTGCGAGCATTATAGTGATGTAAAGCAAACACTGGCCTGCTGACAAGCGCTCCTGGTTGATTTTTATTGTCTCTGAATTAAAGGTGTTCCTTTTGACTTTGGCGAAGGTGCACACGGCAGAAGCTTCCCCTTGTGACTCCATGATAATAAAAACAACAGACGAGAATGGCTTTGCCCCCACGGAATAGACAAATACGATCCAAACACCTTCGACCTCGAGTCAGACGAGACTAAATCTATATCCACCATTTCACAGGGCAAAGAATCACGGGTGAACAAGATCTAAACGGATCTCGTTTTTTTTCTTTACTTACTTACTGTTTTTCTGGCACCGGCTCAGTAAGTGATTGTAAAAGTTACTGACATGGGTGCTAAAAGATAGACGAGTGGTTGTGACCCCTGCTTCTGCTAGCACATGTGTTCTCTTTCTGCCCCGAGGATCAACTCCCTGTTGCCCACCCCCTCTCCTCTGCTGCTGCTCGGGTGGAGAATACAAAGGCCCACAACGACAAGCTATCCCAATCTTATGGAGAAGAAAAAAAACGTGCATATAAAATGGTCTTGAAATGTGTTTATGGTGTTAACATTCTGAACACAGGGACACGTGCAATGAGGAAGGATGAAGACAGCGCGACATGAGCGTGCAGTAGATCCAGATGTGCTGTAGATCCAGATGTGCTGTAGATCCAGATGTGTTCAAATGCTCCAAATGGGTTGTAATGAAAACTACTGTCAGAGGAAAGAGCAATCAATCATGACTGTTAGCGTGTTAGCGGGGTCTTTCTATATTTTACACACATTTTTAACTCAATTGAAGATTAAGAGCGGTTTAAGTGGCGCAGTCTGCAGGCTAACTTCATTTCTCCGTCATGTTTCTATCTCTGGTGTCATGGGAACAGGAAGAAGAAGAAGGAAAAAGCATATTCACTCTTTACCTTTTGATAATGAAGGAACAAGGACTGTCCTTTTATAAAGGTGAGTTCATGGTCTGTGCTTCATTAGGCCGCTGTGGAGGAATAAGAAGAGAAAGACCATCAGCCACAAGCGCAAGACAGGAAGTAGTGAAAGGTCAACGTGGAAGAGAGGAACAATGAGGTGCAAAGAAAACCTTGACTGTTAGTTTGATGCTGTTTTAGAAGGAAATATTGTGCTATTTACTCCACAACGTTTACTAGTTACTTTGCTGATTCACTTTATCAATACAAATCAACGAATAAATGGTATAATATTATAGGATAATCTTCAAAGCAGTGTATAAAGTACAGTTAGCCGCAGCATTGCGTTACTATGCCGTAGACACACACACATAAAAGAGACGGTACAGCTCACATTTCCTCGCTAGCTGTCATTTCAAATGTCTACAGGAATATATCTGGCCTTGCACCTCGGATTATCAAATAATCAATCAGTAATATTCAACGAGGTTAAAGGAGGAGACATGCTAAATTGATTGGTTAACTTTAGCAGTTTTTCAAAAGCAAATGATTAATCAATGTAAACATCGGTTGTTTTAGATCCCGTTATCAGAGCGGCTTTATTCACAGACAGAGCTGTTGGTCGAGGCTAAATGGACATTTATGTGTGTTTTTCCTTTCAAAAATACAAAATGTTAGCAATAAATAGGAAAATATTTAGTTTGCAAAAGCAGATGGCATTTAATTTGGATTTTCAAGGACAAATCTGGTCAAATTCTTTATTTTTCCTGTCAACAAATGTAATAAAACGACCAAAACCATAGTCATCCCTGATGCATCGTATTCCTCTGAGCCAGGATAGAGCTCCACAAAAATAAATCAATGAACTTCTGCATTGGGCGACATGCTCTTCCATGACAATGATCAGAAGCACTTTGGTTTATTTTGAATCCTGCTGCTGGAGATGCTCACTAGTGCACCACATCCGCCGCTGAAAATAGTCCCCAACAAATGTACCACCATTTACTCCCTCGAGTAACATTTATTAAAAACTGCAAAAAGTTCCCGGCTGTCTCAGGAAATGATGTAAATAACCAACAGGAGGCCGG
The DNA here is from genome assembly GCF_910589615.1 of Taurulus bubalis. Taxonomy (NCBI): domain Eukaryota; kingdom Metazoa; phylum Chordata; class Actinopteri; order Perciformes; family Cottidae; genus Taurulus; species Taurulus bubalis. The sequence continues at coordinate 25,504,088 of NC_136600.1, forward strand.
GGAGACTAACACATTGCTTTTTTATTGGATGTGTTGACAATAACATAAATATAGAACATTAAGGTGCCACTTTATAAACAATAGCAGCTGCTGGCCTGTAGGCTGAAACGGGCAATTTATTCGGTTAAATTTGAGGAAAATAAGTGTGTGAAAGGGCCTTAAGTGAGACAAAAGGAAGGATGGAGGGATGAGTGTGAGCTGAAGACAGGAAGACAGAGAGACATGGAGGAGAAGAAGAGAAGGAGGAATGGGAGGAAGGAGAGAGGGCATCTCCACAGCTGATGCTAGTCTCAGCCGGAGGGCTCCAGGAAAACACACACAGTAGCCTTCGCTATGCACATGTGCACACACACACACATATTAGCCTCTTCCCCACACAGACACACACATAAACACACAAACACACGCAGGTGGGACTAAGGAGGGTAGTGTGCCAATTTGTTGTGCCCCTGGTCCCCTCTCAGGAGGCTCACAGGCAGGCATGCAGCCATGCCAAGACTGGCACTAGTCCCACTAACACACACACACACACACACACACACACACACACACACACACACACACACACACCTCCACTCTTACTACGCTGTGGCTGCAGGCACTGCAGTATCAGGGCTTTGTGTGTGTGTGAGTGTGTGTGTGTGTGTGTTTGCTTCTACTTTTCTCCATTTATATAGACCACAAGAGACAAATGCAGAAGAATTGGGAGCATGTGAAAGACACGGCTGCCGCTTTCACGCACGGAAAATGGAGCCGTTCTTACTTCAAGTATCTGTGAATGGTTGCGGTTCACACTTAAGGCTTCCATACGTTCCATGTTGACTCTCAACACTGTGGAGAGAATGCGTGCCCCCCCCCCCTTCCCCTCTAGTTCACTGTTGAGCGACTTGGAAAACGACGCCATGCAAGAAAGAAGGGTGTCTTAATTCTGTCACATGCGGCCTCCGGGAGGATTTTATTTACACATTATTGAACAGTTTAGAATGATTTTATCTCCAAATGCTTTCATCAGAGCTGAGAGGAGGCTCGTCCTCATTTCAGAGAGTGTTAGGAAAACGCAGGTGTTCAGTCTGTCCAGTGAGAGTTGGCGCTCCTCAGTGAAAAGCATTGGTTTACAGGATTATACAACTCTGGAAAGTCATCTTCTCTCATAGCGATCAATGCAGTGGATGTAATGAGGGTGACAGCTTCTGTAAAGATATCAATTAATAAGCTAATTTCCCCACATTGTGTTAATTTCAATCTACAGCGATGCCCAGCGTATTCAGCTCGTCCTTCACGAGAGACTTGAACGACTCCGCTGACAGCGTCTACTTCCAGCTGCAGGATCCACTCCGTACTTTGACAAACATTTCCCCATTGTCTTCCTCGGGGACACTTCGACCTCGTTGCTTCTCAAACCTAATTCCTAAAACAAAAAGCACGAGTCCGGCTCTTCTCGGCGCTGCTCGTGCCATTGTCACGGCATGTCCTCTGGGCCAATTATGCCCTGCGTATTGTCTGATCGGGGCGACATATTGTTTCAGCAAATCAGTGTGTAAGGGATTGTGCGTCAGTCAGTGTGTGTATGCAAGTAATTTGTTATCTGATGTGATAAGTATCTGCGCGGTGCAGAGCGGGAGAGGATGGCAGAAATTGAAAAGATAAAACGCAAAGAAAGAAAGACCTGACTCCTGCCTTTCTGTCTTTTCAGGGGCCCGGTCTGGCTCTAATCAGGGAGCCGCAGGGCCGACGGCACTCAATTACTCACCCATTAGTCAGCAAAGAGGAGCGGCCACCAAAAACTCTGTAGCTTACCTGGTTCCCTTCTACACAGATCTCACTGACTGGGAGACTGCCCAAAAGAAAGTCCTATTTACCATTGTTTTGGGTTCTTTTTTTTTGTTGAAAAGTGTTTTCTTTTGGTGGAGGGGAGTTTTTTTACTCTGACACCATCACAACTATTCAAGGGAATATAGCAAGACAGCATTGCCCTTCAGCAAGGATGGGATTGGCAACTCAGACAAAATCAATGTCTGTAACACAAAGGGGTTCCACGGGAGCAAAGTATCGTGGAAAAATACCGTTGGTCATAATCGTTGGCTAAATTGCCCGTCTGCTTTGGCTCCGAATGCTGTCTGGGTGCCGCGGCCTCGACTTACCGCCTGTGGAAACTGTTGCTGTTAAGTCGGCCCGTCTTTTGAGTCTGCCACTCATTTAGTTGGCACGGTTCACTGAACCCCACAGGATGCAGCAGATAGATGGACCAACGGAGAACTTTGCCTCCTGCAGCACATCACATACCGCAGTAGTGACATGTATGTATTTGTTTATTTAGTAGCCCTTTAAGCCCTAATCCTAACCCTAACCCTCTCACTCTCAACAAAAAGCTTACCTAAACTAACCCTAACCCTCTCACCTAACCTCAACCAATTTCATACCAGCACCTGAACTCAACCAAAAGCTTACCTAAACTAATACTTTAACCAATACTAACCCTAACCCAGTTCCTCTTAACCTTACCTCAGCCATCCCCCTGTGAATACTTCCCACTGGGTGAATAGATCTACAGAGGAGGTATTACTACATGACATGTGTGAGTCTCCATTCTACTGCCAAGCCGCCGGGCGAACGTGGGGAGATTCATAAGTAATGATGAACAACCTAACCCCTAATCCTATTTATTGTTTGAGTTGTGTTTATAGGTTGTACATGAGGATTATATATTATTGTAACCTTGATTTTTATGTTTAATTTGATACCTAACATGTGTTTTCTGTTTTTTGGGGGGATTTATACCATGTTTTTTTCTTGATTTGTACCATGTGCCCTGATATAGAAGGGTCTCCATTTTAACTGCTAAACCTAGAGGGGCGGATGTGCTTCCATTGCCTCAATCGTAATGCCTCCCGAGTGTTTTTTGCTCGCCTTTGTGGTTTTGACAGCGTTAATCGTACCGAAAGGAATGACATCACACATCACACACTTCTGGAAGGTCCTCCATGGTGTTGCATGGATCTATTACGATCTGAATGAACAAGATGGAACCCGTTGACTCAACGAAACATGCTGACCCGGCAATAAACACAGGACCTTCACCCAGGAGACCGGTGTTCGAGTCTTGTGTTTGTGTCAGAGGATTGTTGAGCTATTTGGACGTTTGTGTCGTGTTTTCCATTCTCATGTTGCGCTGTTTATCTCTTACCTCTGGAGCCAAGTGATGCCTAAATGGATGCAGTGCACTGCGTGTATTCCTCATTATTCATCACCAACTGCATGATCTGTCTTCACTGAGGTCATCATGACATCATCAATTAATCTCAACTCTTACTGTCAAGTCTCACAAACTCACGGTCTTTGTCTCTCTCTCTCCCTCTCTCGCCCCCTCCTGTGTGTTCACCTGCACGCCCTTCACAACAGAAGTGTGTGTGTGTGTATGTATGTGTGTGTAAACGAAACTGACAGATCCACTCTTGCTCCGGCACCCACTCCAAACCAGACCTGACAAACAAATAAAATATGCACGCTCAGCAGTTTGTTTCCTATTCTCTTGGCAGTCTTCTCCAGAAAAGTACACTTTAAGGCCGACAAACACGTTGTGCGTTGTGTCGTTTCCCCTCATCAGGGTCACGAAACAGCACGTGCATGTCATGATGGGTGTTTTAATGTAACGCTCTTATTAGAGGGACTGTATCAACTGCCGCCACATGGATGGGACCATGGAGACAGTGGAGGTTTAGGTGAAACTCAACTGGTTTGCAGCCTTTACCAGTTTAATTTATGAAGGTACATATTCAAGTTTATCCACGTGCAGTACGACGTATTAATGTGCAGAAATCAGAAGAGAGGTCACTTGTACTGGTTACATGTCACTGGTTGTACTGGTTACATGTCACTGGTTGTACTGGCCACATGTCACTGGTTGTACTGGTTACATGTCACTGGTTGTACTGGCCACATGTCACTGGTTGTATTGGTTACATGTCACTGGTTGTACTGGTTACATGTCACTGGTTGTACTGGCCACATGTCACTGGTTGTACTGGTTACATGTCACTGGTTGTATTGGTTGCATGTCACTGGTTGTACTGGCCACATGTCACTGGTTGTACTGGTTACATGTCACTGGTTGTATTGGTTACATGTCACTGGTTGTACTGGCCACATGTCACTGGTTGTACTGGTTACATGTCACTGGTTGTATTGGTTGCATGTCACTGGTTGTACTGGCCACATGTCACTGGTTGTACTGGTTACATGTCACTGGTTGTATTGGTTACATGTCACTGGTTGTACTGGTTACATGTCACTGGTTGTATTGGTTACATGTCACTGGTTGTACTGGTTACATGTCACTGGTTGTACTGGTTACATGTCACTGGTTGTACTGGTTACATGTCACTGGTTGTATTGGTTACATGTCACTGGTTGTACTGGTTACATGTCACTGGTTACATGTCACTGGTTGTACTGGTTACATGTCACTGGTTGTATTGGTTACATGTCACTGGTTGTATTAGTTACATGTCACTGGTTGTACTGGTTACATGTCACTGGTTGTATTGGTTACATGTCACTCGTTGTACTGGTTACATTTCACTGGTTGTACTGGTTACATGTCACTGGTTGTACTGGTTGCATGTCACTGGTTGTATTGGTTACATGTCACTGGTTGTATTGGTTACATGTCACTGGTTGTACTGGTTACATGTCACTGGTTGTATTGGTTACATGTCACTGGTTGTATTGGTTACATGTCACTGGTTGTACTGGTTACATGTCACTGGTTGTACTGGTTACATGTCACTGGTTACATGTCACTGGTTGTACTGGTTACATGTCACTGGTTGTATTGGTTACATGTCACTGGTTGTATTAGTTACATGTCACTGGTTGTACTGGTTACATGTCACTGGTTGTATTGGTTACATGTCACTCGTTGTACTGGTTACATTTCACTGGTTGTACTGGTTACATGTCACTGGTTGTACTGGTTGCATGTCACTGGTTGTATTGGTTACATGTCACTGGTTGTATTGGTTACATGTCACTGGTTGTACTGCTTACATGTCACTGGTTACATGTCACTGGTTGTACTGGTTGCATGTCACTGGTTGTACTGGTTACATGTCACTGGTTGTATTGGTTACATGTCACTGGTTGTACTGGTTGCATGTCACTGGTTGTATTGGTTACATGTCACTGGTTGTATTGGTTACATGTCACTGGTTGTACTGGTTACATGTCACTGGTTACATGTCACTGGTTGTACTGGTTGCATGTCACTGGTTGTACTGGTTGCATGTCACTGGTTGTATTGGTTGCATGTCACTCGTTGTACTGGTTACATTTCACTGGTTGTACTGGTTACATGTCACTGGTTGTACTGGTTGCATGTCACTGGTTGTATTGGTTACATGTAACTGGTTGTACTGGTTACATGTCACTGGTTGTATTGGTTACATGTCACTGGTTGCATTAGTTACATGTCACTGGTTGTATTGGTTACATGTCACTGGTTGTACTGGTTACATGTCACTGGTTGTATTGGTTACATGTCACTGGTTGTACTGGTTACATGTCACTGGTTGTATTGGTTACATGTCACCTGTTGTACTGGTTACATGTCACTGGTTGTATTGGTTACATGTCACTAGTTGTACTGGTTACATTTCACTGGTTGTACTGGTTACATGTCACTGGTTGTACTGGTTACATGTCACTGGTTGTATTAGTTACATGTCACTGGTTGTACTGGTTACATGTCACTGGTTGTATTGGTTACATGTCACTCGTTGTACTGGTTACATTTCACTGGTTGTACTGGTTACATGTCACTGGTTGTACTGGTTGCATGTCACTGGTTGTATTGGTTACATGTCACTGGTTGTATTGGTTACATGTCACTGGTTGTACTGGTTACATGTCACTGGTTGTATTGGTTACATGTCACTGGTTGTATTGGTTACATGTCACTGGTTGTACTGGTTACATGTCACTGGTTGTACTGGTTACATGTCACTGGTTACATGTCACTGGTTGTACTGGTTACATGTCACTGGTTGTATTGGTTACATGTCACTGGTTGTATTAGTTACATGTCACTGGTTGTACTGGTTACATGTCACTGGTTGTATTGGTTACATGTCACTCGTTGTACTGGTTACATTTCACTGGTTGTACTGGTTACATGTCACTGGTTGTACTGGTTGCATGTCACTGGTTGTATTGGTTACATGTCACTGGTTGTATTGGTTACATGTCACTGGTTGTACTGCTTACATGTCACTGGTTACATGTCACTGGTTGTACTGGTTGCATGTCACTGGTTGTACTGGTTACATGTCACTGGTTGTATTGGTTACATGTCACTGGTTGTACTGGTTGCATGTCACTGGTTGTATTGGTTACATGTCACTGGTTGTATTGGTTACATGTCACTGGTTGTACTGGTTACATGTCACTGGTTACATGTCACTGGTTGTACTGGTTGCATGTCACTGGTTGTACTGGTTACATGTCACTGGTTGTATTGGTTACATGTCACTCGTTGTACTGGTTACATTTCACTGGTTGTACTGGTTACATGTCACTGGTTGTACTGGTTGCATGTCACTGGTTGTATTGGTTACATGTAACTGGTTGTACTGGTTACATGTCACTGGTTGTATTGGTTACATGTCACTGGTTGCATTAGTTACATGTCACTGGTTGTATTGGTTACATGTCACTGGTTGTACTGGTTACATGTCACTGGTTGTATTGGTTACATGTCACTGGTTGTACTGGTTACATGTCACTGGTTGTATTGGTTACATGTCACCTGTTGTACTGGTTACATGTCACTGGTTGTATTGGTTACATGTCACTAGTTGTACTGGTTACATTTCACTGGTTGTACTGGTTACATGTCACTGGTTGTACTGGTTACATTTCACTGGTTGTATTGGTTACATGTCACTGGTTGTATTAGTTACATGTTACTGGTTGTATTGGTTACATGTCACTGGTTGCATTAGCTACATGTCACTGGTTGTATTGGCTACATGTCACTGGTTGTACTGGTTGCATGTCACTGGTTGTATTGGCTACATGTCACTGGTTGTACTGGTTGCATGTCACTGGTTGTATTATTAGTATTTTCTACACTTTATGGCAAATATTGGCAAACATGAAGGTGTAGTTATCCATCGGGGGAAAAGAGCAGAGGAGAGGGTTCAGATTTTAAATGAAAATTAAACAATAAATAATTGAATAATTCAAACACTAAAACAAACATGGTTTCCATAGATTGCTCTTCAGATTTCATTCAACAGATACGTAACAAACAGATGTGTGTGTTCTGTCACGAGTCAGAAACATTTCTCACAAACATATAGACACACACACACACACATACACACACACACACACACACACACACACACACACACACACACTGCTCACAGTGAGAACCCTCGTCTTCATCCAAACACACACTTTCTCTCCTCACAGTGTCAAACACCTGTGTATGTATGTGTGTGTGTGTGTGTGTGTGTGTGTGTGTGTGTGTGTGTGTGTGTGTGTGTGTGTGTCGAGGCAATGCGGAGGTCGTGTCTAGCCCCACGGCAGTTCATTAAAATGCATGTGTTTTGGGGAATGTGTTTGTGTGTGTGTACTTGTGTGTGTACCTGTGTGTGCTACTGCTCTGTTCACATAACTGTTTACATAATTGATGAATATGATAATGACACAAGCTGGCACTGTGCTCATGTGGGCATAGGTGTGCACGATCGAGTGTGTGTGTGTGTGTGTGTGTGTGTGTGTGTGTGTGTGTGTGTGTGTGTGTGTGTGTGTGTGTGTGTGTGTGTGTGTGTGTGTGTGTGTGTGTGTGTGTGTGTGTGTGTGTGTTGGATGTTCAGGGCTTAGGCAGAAGATGCCCAGTCGCATCACACGCCCATCATGTTGGCACTGACAGTTTGACCATTGACAGCACTTTGTTCTGTTGGCAGACAGACATACAGGTAGAGAGGTAGAGAAACAGAGAGACAGAGAGACAGAGAGGTAGAGAGACAGAGAGGTAGAGAGACAGAGAGGCAGAGAGGTAGAGAGACAGAGAGGTAGAGAGACAGAGAGACAGAGAGGTAGAGAGACAGAGAGACAGAGAGACAGAGAGGTAGAGAGACAGAGAGACAGAGAGACAGAGAGACAGAGAGACAGAGAGGCAGAGAGGTAGAGAGACAGAGAGACAGAGAGACAGAGAGACAGAGAGACAGAGAGGTAGAGAGACAGAGAGGTAGAGAGACAGAGAGGCAGAGAGACAGAGAGACAGAGAGACAGAGAGGTAGAGAGGTAGAGAGACAGAGAGGTAGAGAGACAGAGAGGCAGAGAGGCAGAGAGACAGAGAGGTAGAGAGACAGAGAGACAGAGAGGTAGAGAGACAGAGAGACAGAGAGACAGAGAGGCAGAGAGACAGAGAGGCAGAGAGACAGAGAGACAGAGAGGTAGAGAGACAGAGAGGTAGAGAGACAGAGAGACAGAGAGGTAGAGAGACAGAGAGACAGAGAGACAGAGAGGCAGAGAGACAGAGAGGCAGAGAGACAGAGAGACAGAGAGGCAGAGAGACAGAGAGGTAGAGAGACAGAGAGACAGAGAGACAGAGAGACAGAGAGACAGAGAGGTAGAGAGGTAGAGAGACAGAGAGACAGAGAGACAGAGAGGTAGAGAGGTAGAGAGGTAGAGAGACAGAGAGGTAGAGAGAGAGAGAGACAGACAGGTAGAGAGACAGACATGCTGACAGCATATGGTGCAAAACAGGAGACCTGTGTGGACCCATGAGGTAGTTAGAAAAACACTCATCTCTCTCTCTCCCTCCCTCTCTCCATCTCTCCCTATCTCTCTCTCCCCTCTACCTCTCTTCCTCCCTCTCTTTTCCTATCTCTTTATTTATCTCTCCGTGTCTCTCTCTCTCCTTCTCTCTCTCTCTCTCTCCCTCTCCCTACCCCTTTCCCTCTCTCTCTCTCTCTCCCTCTCTCTCTCTCCCTTCTCTCTCTCTCTCTCTTTCTCTCCCTCTCTCTCTCTCTCTCTCCCTCTCTCTCTCTCTCCTCCCCCTTGGCATATGCTGTGTGTGGTTGGCTGTGCGCCACATGCCGATCCGATGCCCTCGGCACTGCCGGGGCTCCGTGCCACCTGTGCCACTCTCTCTCTCACACACACACACACACACACACACACACACACACACACACACACACACACACACACACACACACACACACACACACAGACACACACACTAATACTAGCTCTCAGTTTGCACCTGTGTCTGGAGAGGATGTCAGACAAACACAGACATCATATTGTCCTCTCTTCTATATTCTGTGTAAAGGTGACATGCACCTGGAGAGCTTTTATAAAATAAAGCCACACAAGCACTTTTTATGAGAGTAGAAAATACTGTCAGCTCTAAGGCCTTTATTTTGGATTTGAAAAAAGGTTAGGGACTTTTATCACATTTATACTCAATATGTTTTAATGGTTATAAAATGCATAATCCAGATTACATTTTGTAATGTGCCCTGGTTTCAGAAATTACACACGTCTGCTCTGCACCACTGAATATGTTCACTCAACTGATTCTAGATCAGCTGTGCATTCTTAATCCAACATGATAGGCAATAAGAGACGAGGCCGCCGCGCATAGCAAAACACCGGCGCACAAAAAAGTAGTCCCTGTGTGTTGTGTTGTGGAGCTCACATTTAGCATACAATACACATACCGTGTTTCCATTTAATCTGATCACACCCTCCGGAGTTCAACATTTCCTATATTGTACAGTTTGCTGTTCACCGGCATCTTTTTTTGTTTTATAAAATCCGTGTGGACGATGAAAACCAGCACATCTGGCCCTGAGCTTCAGGATGCTGTCCCTCCAGATAGCGAGACAGTACAGTCAGATTATCCAGGATTTAGTGCACACACATCAACACACGTGCACGCAAACACAGATTATCACACACGCTGACAAACACACACATATTTATGGAAGCCCGTTTCCGCCACACACACACACACACACACAAAAAGAAGTCATAATTAGGAGATAATAAAGTTGAAATTAGGAGATAAAAAGTTGCTTTGAGAAACACATGCAACAGCTACATTAATAGCAATGCTATTATGTGTTGAGCTAAAACGTCAACAGTGACGCTTGCATATGGTTTGCATGGTGAGACCAGAGAGGGGAGGAGACCTGTGAAGACAGGTAACAGGAAGGAGAAAAGCCAACGTCACTGAAGCGCATGCACACTTTCTATCTCATAATTATGACTTTTTATCTCATAATTATGACTTTTTATCTCATCATTATGACATTTTATCTCATAATTATGACTTTCTGTCTCATAATTATGACTTTTCATCTCATAATTTCGACTTTCTATCTCATAATTATGACATTTTATCTCATAATGTCGATATTCTATCTCATAATTATGACTTTCTATCTCTTAGTTATGACTTTTTAACTCATAATTATGACTTTTTATCTCATAATTTCGACTTTCTATCGACATAATTTCGACATTCTATCTCATAATTAAGACTTTCTATCTCATAATTATGACTTTTTATCTCATAATTATGACTTTTTATCTCATCATTTCGACTTTATTATCTCATAATTATTATATTATATATATTATTGTAAATATAATTATTTTTTTGTTGCGGAAACGTGCTTCCATACTCTTTAGTGGGATAAATGATGGTGATATTTGTTACTACGGCAGGATTTTTACACAAAAGCTTTTTATTTTTCCGCCGCCTACTCTTTTACTGGATAAAAATTCCGCTCGGAAATAGTTTGTTTCGGAAAGAGGACGACACGAGTGAGATCTGTGAAATGATTTAAGTGCGACTGCGTTTTGTGAGGCGGAGAGATGAAGAGATGAAGCACCAGAGCCGCCGGTAACACACCGGGCAGCGCCGCAGAAACCCAGCGAGCAGCAGGGAGCTGTTATCTTACGGCTCTGCGGCCTCTCAGATGCACACGTGAAGTCACTTCAGGCTACACCTTTGTTCAATTACTGTGTCGTGGAATAACTTTGGTGGGCCGGCACGCAGCGCCGCGCGGCAGCCGTGTAGTCGGCGTTCAGCGGGAACACGAGTCATCCGGTGAGCCTCGAGCAGCCGCGCCTGAATATGGTTTTTATATAATATTATCACCGGCCTCGTCTTCACGAGATGGGCTGACCTGCCATTTTGTCATCATCTGTCAGCCCCACGCTGTACCCAGTGAGTGTTCCAGATAAAGCCAAGCTAATCCCCAAATTCTCAGGTCAGCTACCACAGCTGACCCACACACACACACACACACACACACACACACACACAGGCCAGGTTAGCTAGCTAGGCGGGAAGTAGCACACCTGACCCCGCTCTGCTTTTTCCCATGGCTGTGCCAATGCCAAGACTAAAGATTACCTCGTTAAATACGCTTGAGCTAACGGTCACACACACACACACACACACACACACACACACACACACACACACACACACACACAGTCAGAGTGTATCAAACCGGTCTGGCTCTGCCACACCTGACGCACTCAAACACACTCAGGTGTCCCAGGCGGTCTCAGGTGGCCGAGGACTCTGTGGAGAGTTGACTGCATCAGCTGCGCGGTGAGGAGAAGAACGTCAGATGGAGGTGAGCCGGACTGAACGAGGCCGGAATACAAAAAGAGATGGTTTAGAGGAGGAAACAAGCTAATAAGAGTCACACAGGCTTTACATGTCAACGTAGTGATTGTTTAGGCTGTTCATTGGCACCTTAATGTTACAGAGGGACACAATGAAAACACATTGGGTACATGCTTATGGTCTGACTGTGGTGCCCATAGAACAACTATACTTGTGTATTAACCTGATTAAGCACTGCTTTCCGAAAATCCGAATGGTTGATATACCCATACTAAATTCAGATTATCTCCTCAACCACAAGGCCTATTTGAATGATTTAAAAAGGTATAATATACAGAAAACCCTTGGGAACATAGATAATACGGTCATATATGTGTTACTGGTATATTGGTTGATGATAGTACACAGAAAAGGAAGAAATCAATAAATATGTAGCAAAAAAAGATTCATTAAAAGTTGTATTTTTGTTATCATAACTATATTTGCTATATTTGAATTTAATATATAACATAGCTCTATATGTTAAGAGTATCTGTGCAAAGTTTGCCTTTGGTTGAGTGAAGTTAAGTATTTTTTATAATTATGTAAGACGAGTTAATGCTAAAGCTTCTCCAAACACTCCAAACGCGTAGCAGCAATTATTTTGGCAATAATCCATGATGACACCATATATCTGACAGATATGGTGTGAACCAGTCAAAAATAACACCCCAGATGGTCTGATCCACAGATGGGTAAATCTTATTATTTAGTCACACACATTTGGCTAAATACATTGTTCATTCAGATCTTTTTCTCAGACATTACACATAAAGAGTTTAGAGCTTTTACTGCTGCAGCCTGGTGTCATTCCTTCATTTGCATAAAGGGGGCGTGGTCTCTGCCGGCCTTTTGGTTATTGTTTGTTTATGCTTCTACCACCGTTAGCTTAGAAATCACCATCTGTGAGCCATTGAGAATCAATAGAAATGCTCCATATTTTGGCAATTATACCCCTCCCGTTGTCTTGGGGTCAAAATGACCCGTGTTTGACGTGTATGTGTGTTGATGGGTCATTTTGACCCCAAGACAACGGGAGCCCCTGCCATTTTTCTCAAAATTTGCGAATGGTTTGTATTCCCATACTAAATACAGAATATCTCCTCAACCACAAGGGCTATTTGAATACTTCCAAAAGGTATAATATGCAGAAAACACTTGTGAGACTAGGTTCATATAGCAGTATATGTGTTACTGGTTTATTGGTTGATGATAGAACACAGGAAAGAAAAAATAAACTTCCAGGATGTAGTTCCTCTTATTTAATGATGCATATCATCACTTTTTTTCTACTATAAAATATCACTATGTGTTAACAGTATCTCTGCAAAGTTTGACTTTTTTTTGATTTTTCATACACATTTCGTGAACCGTAGTTTTAGATCCGCTGAGAGACAAAATGCCCTAACTTTCTTCCTGGACCTTGAACGCCTCTGGTTCCAACACCATCCAAAGCAAGGCCATGTGGAATATTGTTTCATCCATAAGTAAGTCATATTTCAGTTTTTTGGCTGGAAAAAAAATGCAATGTGGTTGATATCTTGCTGAGGCTTTGTCTCACACAGGGTTTGGTGGTATTGGCAGATTCCGTAGGCCGTAAGCTTTCCAGAAAGTTGCTAATCATGTGTGGCATCAAGCTAGAGATATAAACATTTATATTTCCATAACTTGGGGAGCTCTCTCGAGTCACTTTCGAGTCCTCTTGAGTCTTATTTTATGGTTTATGTTAATATTTATGGCTATATCGTGTTATAAACATGTAAAATGGACGTATGTGCTGTTGTAAGGCTGTGCAGTTCTTTTTTTTTGCTATGTCACATCAGTGGCTCTGGTATCGATTTATGGGAGTAAGAGGACTGGGAGTGAGGAAGACCTCCTGATGAAGAATCCAGCCACCCCAAACTCAGCGTGGGTGAGATATTGGTCATGATTTAGTGGAAATACTTTAAACATATGGCTCAATCCTTCCCTGCTGTGTCATTTTGACAATTGCTTGTTCTTATTTCTGGCGCCCTCATGCCTTGCTGCATTTGTCTTTACAGTTTATATAATTGTCAGTAGAGAATTAGCTCAGTTTAACCCTGAAGTGCACATGAGCACAAACACATACGGACAAAGTGCACAATACCAGGACCAGGAATCTGACCTTCATCATTGTATTATTCACACTTACTTACTGGGACAAAACTGTGAAAACACACACACACACACACAAGTGGACACGCATCGAAAAGCATCACCGCTTAAAGGCACCGCCAGACATCCAGCTGTGATTTATCAGCCAATTAAACGAATGTACGGGAAAAACAATACACTCATAAATAAAAACGGAAAAGAAAGTGGAAAAGAAAGAATCAATATAAAAAAAACATATAGCAAACTTTATACGTGTCAATAATGTAAATTATTCACAGAGGGTGAAAGGAAAGATGAAATATAAATTGTACTGCTAGATATCTATATTTACAGCAGCATTAATACAGCTCAACAGTTATGATAAAGTTATGATAAAGCATTTTACAATCAAGTCTTCACGGTTAACATCTAGATTAATAAGAAACAGACGTACTTTATTAATCCCAAAGGGGATTTGGAGAAACAACATTATGCAACAAAATATGGATTAATGTTTTATTTGTAGGTGCACTTTGAGGGCAGGTGTAATGAGGTAAATATGGTTACAGTTGAATGACGTATTCATCACTTCATATCAGTAAATGAGCTGATATTTACTTTTCACATGAGATGTTTCGTTATACTTCCTGTTATCCCCACACATCCTCTCCTCTTTACTCTTTACTCTTCTTTTGTGGTTTCTTCTTTTGCTTGTCATTCACATCTCTTCTCTTTTAAGTGTTCACTCTATAACTCTCATCTGCTCTTCAAGGTAAATGGAACACAAGGAGGCTTGTAGTGATTAAAAGTTAAAAACGTTGAACATGAGAGTGGTACTCTTTGTTACTCTTTCCTTCTTCTCCTGCTACTTATTTTCTTTTATTGTGTATTTGTGTATTTACCTTTCTTATCATATTTTCCTGTCTTTAATACAACTCCTTCTAATACTAACACCTGTTTGCCCTCATGTTTGGCCCTGTAATGGGGTGCACCAATTTGCTCATTTTTACTGCTTTTACCGTCCTTTTCCTTTAATCTAATTCAATTTAATCTAATTTAATTTTAATCAAACCAATTTAAATACATTTCATTCAAATAAATATATATGCATGCACGTGATTCAACGCATTTAATACATTCAATCAATTAGAATAAATTAAATTCAAATTAATGCAAGCAATTAATATAAATTCAAAGTGTTTTAAAATGAATTTGAACCAACCATTAAAATAAATGCAATTAAAATAAATACAAATAATTAAATTTAAATTAATTAACTAATAACAAAGTAAAATAAATTCAAAGCATTTCAAATAAATCCAAGTCCGTTCAGTTAAATTCTCTCTTTTCCTATTTCTTCTGTTGAAAGGCATCAATGCTGCTAACAGCTAGTCCAACGTGTCCAGCATGCAGGAGCATTTCCTCCAGCATCGAACCGCCATCCTCAGCCTTGCATGTGAAAACATGCTCAGTGTCTCCACCACGTGGGTAAATGGTGGTACTGCACTCATACTAAAGGCATTGGCCTTCAATACAAGTACGAGCTGGTTAAATAGACCAGTGTGTTATGATGGGAACATTATAGAAGTCTGATTAATTGATTTGTGTCGTGTGAAGAGACCTTGAGTCAAAGCCGAGTTATTAATTTAGAATATATTGCGGCCGCTTTGATCTTGTGAAGTTATCGTTGCCCACATAGACATGACGTCAGCCAAGGTAGCGTCATGTCTTTTTTTGGTGAATGGACTGATGGATGGATGAATAGACTGATGGATGGATGGATGGATGGATGGATGGATGGACTGATGGATGGATGAATTGACTGATGGATGGATGGATGGATGGATGGACTGATGGATGGATAAATAGACTGAAGGATGGATGGATGGATGGATGGATGGACTAATGGATGGATGAATTGACTGATGGATGGATGAATTGACTGATAGATGGATGGATTTATTTACTATACCCGCAAGGGGAAATTGTTTCGTTACAGCACCATTTATATACAAGTAAAGCAATAATAATAATAAATATTAAAGCACAATTTATATTTAAAAAAATAGAATAGAATAATATTAAATTAAATGAACTAACAAAGCGATGTCCGGGTTATCCAATATGGATAATAACTTCCTCAGCGCCCTCCTCTCCACCACCAGTCTGTCCATTCTGGTGTCTCCGGCTCCAGTGAGACTCAGAATAGCTGACCTCCACATAACTCAACACTCTTATCGGGCTGCAGCCCGTTAGCAGAGCTGCACCAGAGGTCACGGTGTAGCTGTGCTACCTCTTTTCATTCCGCCATACTTTAGTGTGAACAACACCAGCAGTTGAACAACTAAGTGTAATGCAGTCTTTTTACTGTAAGCATTGGTATGTGGTTGAATAGTCACAATGTCTCCCATGAGAAAAGGTCCATTTCACCACAGAGCAGTTTTACAGTGAGGAGGAGATAGAGGACCAAGAAGAAAGAGATTGAAGTCTAAAAGCTTTAAAGGGGAGGAAAGTGTTGGGGCAGAACCTTTTTATGTTTGTGTTAAAAAACAAAAGCAAGTCAGAGCGACAAAGCTCTTAATCACCTGCAGCTATACTTCATAAAACGTATGAGTCATGAAACACTGAGGTCGGTGCAGGTTTTGTTGTCACTTGTTTACTTCCACGGACACAAACAATGTGTTTTCTTTGTAACTGAGAAAAATATCTGAACTCAACTAACTACTCCTTTAAAAAAGACTAATGCCAATCTTTTATTTCTGAGTCAATTGTAAACTGTTTTGTGTAGAAAACCACGATAGATGACTATAACAAAAAAAGGATCATATTTAGATTTAGGGGCAGTGAAAATGATTTTGCAAGACAGTGGTGAAATAAAACATGGAGCCTTGTAGGCCAGCTGCCATTGGAAAACACAAATAATCATCATTACGACCAGCTGATGCTCTCTCAAGACTCGCTTTAGTAAGAGCGACGTCGATGCTTCATCCAATCACGTGCCACGTATTCTTTTGAGAGCCTCAAGTGCTCATTTTGAAGACTGCAATTTTTCACAATGTCTGCGTTGGCTTCATTTCTCAGCACCGAAGGTAGCCGCTCGTCCTTAAGCATCCAACTGTCATGCTTCATTTCCCATTAACACATCTGAACAATATCTCAGTGTTACCGTTTATTTTGATATTAAAATAGACATTGTGGTTGAAAATATACCGTAAACGTTGGGCTACAAGTCGCTTCTACATTCGGTGGGTGTCCCCGCTGTAGCAAGCTAGCGCTGCTGCTAGCTCCCCGCTGCTCCTAGCTCCCCGCTGCAGCTAGCTCCCCGCTGCAGCTAGCTCCCCGCTGCAGCTAGCTAGCACTGCTGCTAGCTCCCCATTGCTGCTAGCTCCCCGCTGCTGCTAGCTCCCCGCTGCAGCTAGCTAGCGCTGATGCTAGCTCCCCATTGCTGCTAGCTCCCCGCTGCTGCTAGCTCCCCGCTGCAGCTAGCTAGCGCTGCTGCTAGCTCCCCGCTGCTGCTGCTACTGCCCGCGTCCCCTCTGCCCAAGTCGGGTGTCGAGCCGGGGCTGGTCCCGTTACCTTCGGTGGTTGTCGGGGAACTAGCGGGAGCTAGCGGGAGCGCTAGCTGGAGCGCTTACCCAATTAAGGAAAAATTAGCTCTGTTTTTAAAGGGTCCTAAGAGCCCAAAGCGACATCTTCAAACGACTTGTTATTGAGGACCAACAGTCAAACACATGAAAGAGCCTCATTCAGCCTCATTCTAATAATAAACAGCAACAAAATGTGCAGTATTGTTGCAAAAACACACAGAAAATAATTGTATTCACAGGGTTCTCCAGATATTATATAAATAGTAGATGAAAATAAAACCACAAGACAATCTGTGAGGCCATTAAAGATTGACGGGGTCACACTCTGAGGAGATAACGGTCACATGACATGTCCGCCAACATACAACATACCAGTGGAGTCAAAGTGTCATACCAGCTGGGACACACTAACGTCTCACACATGGCAAAGCACACACACACAGGCCTCTCTGATTGGCCGGCCACTGGACTTAAAATAGCCACACCTCTCCAGCAGACCAGCTGACAGCGAGCAGTATTTAACTGTCTCTTCACCAGACTGAGGGCTTCTGGGTCTTCTTGCAGCTGCAGAGCCACGAAGGAGAAGCTGTCAATGCTCTGTGAGCGGGGAACTTAAACCCCTGCAACAATGATATAATAATAACACAACTTCCACTACACTCAAATATGATTTTTTTAATTAAGATACATTTTTGGCTCGGTAACACTTTATAATAACTGCACGCTATGAAGCATTATATAATACTTCATTTACAAATGGTGAATCCATCATTTATAAAGTGGAACAATGCTTTATGAATGATGAATTTAGTGTTTACTCATACTTAACTAATGCTTCACAGCGTGCAGTTATTATAAAGTGTCACCCATGCTTATAAATGCTCACTGTAAACGACTTTGTTCGTCAGTGCTTTGCTGCATTTTCAGAGTAATCCAGCATTGTCGCTCCTCTTCCTCTTCCTCTTCCTTCAGTGTTTCCTTAGTGCTGCACAAAGGACTTAACAGCATCAGACACCTGTTCTTTCTTGATTCCTCTGTTGTAACCGTGTGAATAACTAACTGGGAGAACAGGTGTGTTAGAAGTTCAGCAGTCAAAAGAAGTGAGCTGCAGGAAGCACAAAGAAATAACAATAATTAGGATTCTGACTTTCCTCTGGGGAAATGACAGGAAACCAAACAGTTTCTTAATAACAACATTTCCACAGTGAGGCGTATCATAAATAAATGACCTCTAGGTAGAGAGGTCATTGCATTGGTCATCCACAAACACACCTTTTGTTTTCCTCAGTTCATTATTTTAATTTCAGTGAACTGATGATTATGATCACCTCCTGATAGACATCATGTGTACAGCTTGAGTGTGAATAAGTCGTCCCTGCTTGTTTTAAACTTCTAAATTTCTTTGGGATGGAAGTGAACAGCTGTTTTCAGAATGTATTAGTGTGGATGCAATATGACGTTTTTATTGTTATAAATATATTCCCAATAGAGAGCAACAATTTGCCAGAAGCTTTGCACGTACTTTGCAATATCATAAAACAAACTAACATTTGTTCCTCCAAACATCAAAATCATTCTCATGATCAAGAAAAGAAGGTTGTTGCAGATCCTTCTAATTATTTGAAGATGTACACATTTAGTTTCCTTGCTTTAACTTCTTTTCATGACTGTAAAACTCCTCCATCGCTTGCAAGTGGTCCAAAGAGTATCCGCTGTTTAATAATAAAACAAGACAACATAACTCCAATCCTCTCTGCATTGCAAGTCCACTCTCCCTTTGATTTATGTTATTGTATTGTTCAGCTTCCAGGCTGTAGATAACCAGGCGCCTCGTGACATGACATCACCCACAGACTCTGGAGCAATTTATCTGCAGAGATTAGGCGGCTAAAGCTGTCGCTCCTCAAAACATTCTTCTTATTCTATTATATGTTTGTTGTCACTATTGGAGGTTGTTGGACGACACTGTGCAGAGGTAGCCGCCGCCCAGCCATTTTACCTGCGTGCCAAATGGGATGTTTTGATTGGCTGCGTGGTTTTGAGCGCCCTGCCAGCCTCAGCAGTCTGCCTTTGTGATTACTACAATCTGAAGCTTCTGGCTCGGGGGGAAACGACTGCGTTGCAGGGTAAACAGTGGAGTTAGCACGATGCTACGAGCTACGCAGCGCGGCGTAATCTACCTGGAGCGCTCGCAGGCTTGTATTTTAATTGGCTGCCGCGGTGCGTTGCTGGATGAGGTTGCGTTGCGTTGCGTTGCCTCAAAGGTTGAGATCAACGGTTTAGCTGGAACCCTGAGCGGCATCGCGAGGAGGAATGATGCCGCAAACCTGAACACGCCCTGCAGAGCGGTGGTGTGTGTTTAACCTTGGTCTCAATGTCACTCACCAGCTTCATGCTTCTCCTCTTCCTCCTCCTCCTCTTCCTCTAGCCCACAACACTACCACCACCCTCAGTTGGTGTGTTTGAGCTTCACAGCAGGGTGCCTGCAGTTCCAGAGATATGTGGGGGTGGCGTGTACGTGTGTGTGTGTGTGTGTGTGTGTGTGTGTGTGTTTGTGTATATATGTGTGTTTCTGCACAGGCGTGTGTGTGTGCAGCCTTTTGGCTTTTCCCTGGATGTGCTAATGTGATAATTGAGTATTGCAAGTTCACACAGCGTCTCAGAATAACTTTGTCACTTCTTGATGACATTCTTCTGAGTGCTGAATAGTTAGTGACGCAAATGCAGAGATTAATCTTTATTTGTCGCTTTTGTTGAAAACGTGCTCATAGATTAGTATTTATTTTTGATCACCCTCTTGTGAATGTGTGTTAATAAGAAAATAAAAATGTTATTTATGGGATTTTTACGTCGTTAAATGGGATAAAGAAGTCTAGAAAAACAGAAGGATTTGAGAACCAGCGCCCAGCAGAGACGGTTTAAAGCCGACTGCTCGCCTGCAGAATACTGTGCTCTCTCCTCCTCTTCCTCCCCTCTTCATGCAGTAAAGATGAAGCAGAGCGCCGGCTCAAGAATCCCCTTAAAGGAGCCACCAGTGCGCCCGTGGACCGGTGAGGCCGGCACTCGTCCCCGGACCCGGAGTCGGAGGAGCCGAGGAGTCGATGCGTTCAGGAGCCAGTGGGTCATCGCTGCGCTCGGAGGCTCCAGGCGAACACATCACAGAAAGGCACTCTCTGGCTTTCAATATTGATCACTGCTCACAGAGAGAGACACACACACACACACATCACATGTCAGAGAAATCAATGAGCAGACACATTTACACTGGCTGCGAACCAAGTAGTTCTAGAAGTATCCGTGTGTTTTCAGTCTGTGTGTGTGTGTGTGACTTTAGAGACGAGGAGAGTTGAAAAGTTGAATCCAGAAAGTGAGAAATGTTTAACAAACAATTGTGGAGGGTGGACTATATAGAGAGGAGGAGGAGAGGAGGCGTAGAGGAGGCGTAGTCGAAGGAGAAGAGAGGAGGGGATTAGGGTTGGCGGTTCGCTGTCGAACCAGCGTCGATACAACGGCAGCATTTGCCTAATCCCCTGGTAATGGGAGCTTAGCGGCCTCCTCGGACACACAAACACTCCCACCGCCTCCTCCTCTCTTCTCCTTCCCTGCCCTCCTCCCTCCTCATTTGCATAACATTAGGAACATTAAGGCGGCTGCAACAAGGCCCCATTGTGCGCCTGTTGGTTTTGGGTCCCGGTGCGGCGGCCCGGGGCTTTGGAGAGGAGAGGAGCGGAAAGAGGCCGGACATCACAGAGGCTTGTCCACTGTTTTGTCTGCTGGAGATGGTGTGTGAGCCTCTAAAGGACGTATTGAAAGGAGAGAGGGAGGGAGGGAGACGGAGAGAGTGATCAATGCTTCTCTGAGAGTTCAGAGCCGGTGATCTAATTGCAGATGTGAGTCCAGAACATCAGCTGCAACTTCTTGAAAGAACACGCAGGCGTCAGTGTGGAGGTGTGGTCTGTGTTTCTGATCATTAATTAGGCTGGAGGGACATGAACAGAACCCTGGGACGAGGCGACGGAAGTATTACACAGAACTAAACTATTCACCCCAAAAAAACATGTTTACTCAGTCTGCACACACACACACACACACACACACACACATTTATGAGCGTGAAATTATCTGATTCTATGTGAGGCCGTAGCTTCTAAACCACAGCATGCAAGTGTCAAGTTTCATTTTGATGAAAGTTGTGATATTTTGTGCAAAAGTAGGTCTCTTTACATTTTTCTAAAATGATCATGATGCAAAAAAAACTCAAAAATGTCGTGAAAAACAAAAATATTTGTTTTAATTTGTATTATTGAATGGAAAAACACAAATCCTATTAATGCGTACTCTGTAGCCAATTAACAGGACTGAAGACTGAATGTTAGGCATTACTGTATACATCTGGAAATTAATAAATTAACATTATATTCAACAAATTGTGTTAAAAAATATTGAAGAATGAACAATTTTATAATCCGTCGCTCCTTTCCCCTCATGTCAACATGTTGTCATAGTAAAAAAAAGCTAAACCCACAGGTTGAACTTGTAGCTGCAGGAATATATATCATAATATAATATATGTATAAATATAGCGTAAATAAGAGGAATAGACGTGCACAGCAGCAGTTCCCTGTTCGGCCGGCATGCAGCTTATGATTCATTTAGACCATCATATAGTTATGCTAATAATGCTGTCATGGTCATTAGTGAGAGAGGGAAGACAATTCATGCTGCACACACTTTGCACCCTGGATCTTCTTTAAACAAGTTTTCATAGTCAACGTGCCAAACGAAAACAATTCAGGACTTTCAAATCATTTGTGAGTTATTTAAAATATACTTAAAAAAATGAGTTGTGTTATTATTAAGTAATACTTTTAACTAATAACTCTTGTGTCTGAGATTTAAAAGCAACACAGAGCAATAAACTGCAGTCATATACGTATACTGACCACAGACCTCACACACACACACATGAATACACACATATATATATATATATATATTTACAAAAGTGACAAACAGAGCCTGCAATTAACCATGAAAGCACAAACTCAGAGAGCAGCAACACGGCTCAATGTTTCTCTGCTTTCCTACAGCTTCTCCCTCGCCTTCGCTCGGTGCTGAAAGCAGAGTTTGGGGCGCTTCAAAGCTCCGTGAGAGCTCGGTTGGGGGCCTTCAAAGCCGCCCGTCTGTCGGCAGGTTCAGGCTCAGAGAAAGCTTCTCGTTCTTTAAGGATTTGGCTCACAGACGCCGGGCAGCCGGGCCGAGCTGCAGCCTCCTGCAGGTCGGTGCTGCTTCTGGGCTTCCTGCTTCTGAGTGAGTACCGGGCCGCTCGGTTCTGATGCTTTCTGTGAGGAATGTTGTGTGGAAGTGCTCTGGTGGATGTTTACAGTTTAGGCTGTGAGACGTTTGATCGTTTTTATTATTCTATTATTAGTTCATGTTATCTAAAAAAGAAGAAAAAAGTTCTCTAAAAATACAAATCTGCAATACAACTAGAAGTTAATGCATTTAAAATAACAAAACTATCTATAATCATTATTGTAGTGATAAATATCTGTTTGAAAACTTTTTTAATTTAACTATTTAATGAGCGCTTTAGCAGGGGCTGACATTTTAATTTGGAGGGCGGTGCTTGTTTGTTATGAGGGTTTGAAATAAACCCAAAAGATCATTTATGTGCTTATGAGAGCTTTTTATAACGGCGTAACATTATGGTTTTATTATTTAAACTCAACACACTTATTTAATACATATGTAGTGATGTAGTAGATTCAGACTTCATATAATTGAGAAGATGCATTAACACTTTAACATGCCATGGCTCAGTGTTTCCATCTTTCTATGAATCATTTAAATCTCACTTTAACGTACACAAACAACACAACAGGTTTCTAAACAATTTACGACAAAGGGGGAGGAGACACACACTGCTCTGGCCAATCGGTGGAGGACTCAGGTTATTGTGCACAGGATGTTTGTCTGCAGGTAAACGTTGACGTGTGCATGAGGACGAGAGAGAAGACATATGTATTCATGTTACCTGTGCGTATGCTGGACTCATTTTGATTAGAATAATGTGTTTCCAGGTATAACGCACATAAAGGATTATTGTGGTGCTTTGACATGTTGTCAGTTAACCTGTTTTTCAATAGTTTTCTTTGCAGGATTTGTGCATTTTTGTCTCTTCATGAATTTGTCATCACATGTAGGCGATGAGTTTGTGAGTTTAGTGCAGTTTATTAGGTGTTCTCACATCTGGATTATTGTTTAATGCACCAAGCTGCAGGGTTTAATGAGATGAGACTGCATGTACTGTAGCCTTTGACGTGGATGTTTTTTAGTGTCTAACTCCATCTTGTCTTTAGTCCGCTCTATTTGAACACAGTTATCCCTCATTGTATTAGCTGTGTGTTGAATGTGTGAGCCTCTGTGTTGTCTTGTTAGCACCTGACAACGTCTCCTGAATGAGGACGCTATGCATTTTAATATTCTCACTCATTCATTGTTTGTGCACGCATCGTAAAAGCGTCAACATTTTATAACCTTGTGTATTTAATCTTATTTCTGTTTAACATCTGCCTCTCAGGGCTACAGATGAAAAAACTGAGTGAAAATAGAAATAAAGAACATACAAAGATCACGAGTTGCTGCAGCAGAGAACGAGAGCAGCAGGAACTTTGTGCTTCATTTTATGAATGACTTTTCTACCGGTTGTTCTCTTGATGTTTAAGGAGTGCTACATGCTACATGCTACATGCTACGTGCTACGTGCTAATGCGTGCCCTTGACACATTCTGTAATCACGTGTCCTTATGTCTGAGATACCGCACCACAAGCAAGGACTGGAGCAGCAGAATGTTTACACACTGCTGCGTCTGTAAACATCTCCAATAATCTGTCACGAACGAGTCACTGAAAAAAATATGAACGAAAGTCACTTTTTTTTGCAAATACAGGACAACGCTTCATGTCAATCCGAGTTAGATTGGAACTAGAATAACAAGTAGCAGCGTAGCTGTGGCTCATATCCATGGAATGGGTTGTTGTTGTTGTTGTTGTTGTTGTTGTTGTTGTTGTTGTTGTTGCTCTCCTGTCCTGCAGCTCCTCCCGTGGTGCGTTCAGGATCACGAGACGCACAACAAACACTGTTCTGCTAGCGCCGCTCTCATTGTTGCTCTGGATGAGGGGCGTCGGCTAAAAGCCTAAATTGTCGTTGTAAATGGTCGGCCGGCCCACGTGTCCCTAAAGAAGGCCGAGGGGACGAGATCCAAACAGGCAGCCATTATAATCACTCATTCAGCCTTTTGGAGGAGACATTCACTGTTTGTGGTTTGTTCTGAATTCAAAGGGAACCTCTGTGACCTTTCACGTCGCCTAAAGCCACTCTCTCGCCCTCTCTCTCTCTCTCTCTCGCCCTCTCTCTCTCTCTCGCTCGCCCTCTCTCTCTCGCCCTCTCTCTCTCTCTCTCTCTCTCTCTCTCTCCACCATCTCCTCTTTTCTTGCATCTCTCTAAGTCTCAGTTTCTCTCCCTCACTGCCATTCTCTGTATTTCTCTAAAGACGGACTTTTTGAAAGTGACATAGAAGTGTTTGACTTGTGATAGCACCACCAGTTGATAATATTGTATTAATAATAATATTATTATCCAATATAGTTTATCGTGATCCGTCCTGCAGCTACTTTCATGAAACATATTCCTCAGGCTCACTGGATTATACGTCTTTTTCCAGTAATAGTTTGAGCTTTTTCTTCTTTGCTGTAACTTTATGAATCTTTCCTTCAACACATTTGTTGAGCTTTGTGAAACATTCAGAGACGCAAACAATGTGTTCACATTAAACATGGACGTGTGTTGAGTGCAAACCGATGAATAATGCCCACAAATACTTTCAGTAGCCATGAGAACCATAATAATGAAGTTCTGATGAAATATGATCCCAGTATTTAATGTTATACCATTCAGTATTTATGGAAGAGGAAAATATTAGAAACTTTTAAGCTTTTAGTGACTTTCATAGTATTTTTGTACCTGTATTTCAGGATTTTTACACTTTCCGCATTATTGTCGTGACTCTTTTGGTGCGATTTGGTCCCGGTGGAGGTGGAGGGGAGGGGCGAGAGCCTTTTCCCAGCATGCATTGAGCAAAGGACATGCAGGGGAACTCCCAGAGCAGGCCGTGAGCGCATCATGTGGTGAATGTGGACAGACAAACAGTCGTATCGGGGATATTTAATCCCCTCTCCGGTCCCCCTGCATGTGTTTGGGCTGTGGGAGGAAACCCCGAGCACACGCCTCACTTAAATGCTAAGGAAGAGCTAAATGAGAGAACCGCTGAGTCGCTGTGCGGCCCGGTGTCGTTACACCTCACACCCCGGCTCACCTTCCCTCTCGGCACCGCGCAGTGTGTGTGTGTGTGTGTGTGTGTGTGTGTGTGTGTGTGTGTGTGTGTGTCGCCTCCACAGCTAACTGTGGCTCTCCGCTGTGCTAATCATATTTCTTCTGGCAAGTTGTTTGCTCTGGCAGGAGGGAGGTAGAAAGGGAGGAGAGAGAGGAGGTGGAGATGTGGGGGGAGAGAGAAGAGAAAGCACCAGGGAAATGAAGAGAGGGAGAGAGGGAGGATGGAGCGCTGTAATTAGCCAAGTTTTGCAGCGGCTTCTAACTCCGACACATAGAGATGTGTTGTTGAAGGATACCTGAGTCTCTCTCTCTCTCTCTCTCTGTCTCTCTCTCTCTCTCTCTCTCCCCCTCCTGTCTGTGTCTCCCTCTCTACCTAAATAATGCAATGTGAGATGCGTCTTACATACTGAGGAGGTGTCAGCAGACGGTTATGGGAGCGTCAGCACCAATGCACCCACCCAAGTGACACACGTGCACACACACGCACACGCACACGTGCACACGCTTCTGTCATGTCTGTTTAGTGTGGAGCGAAACTCTGCCTCGCCGAGTCAGTAATGAGACGGGCTCACGCCGCTAACGCGAGCATTAAGGCCCGAGATCATCAAATGAGCCGTAATGCCTCATATTTATACAGATAGATATACGGGAAATGCCAAATTAATTTTGATATGCTGCATTAATATTCGGACATTACAGTAACATGCGGCTGCATTGTTATGCAATTAATTTTGGCAAATGGAACAGATCAGTGGAGGTCATTTATTTATTATATAAAGAATTTCAGATGTTTTAAATTGCACATTACACAAGATACAGTGTGTCAAAAGAACATATTAATGAATGAAGCTGACACTATTGTGTGTGTGTAGTATATGCTGTGTTTAAAATGAGGTAATAGTTTATTATCAATGCTCAGCTTTGTTTGCCCTGAAAATATTTTACAAAATAAATGTTTCAGTGTTTTTATAAAGCTGAACACTTTTGTTTGACTTTTCTCAAATAACATAGATGGAGCAGTGATGTAGTATAAATATTGAGATACGATAAGCTATATATATTTATATAAACATTAACAGTTACATTTACTGTCGGTTCAGAAAAGGCCATTTTATTCCTGACTCAAGAGCTAAAACATGGAAAGTTGCTCTCATCCGATATTTGACCGAAACAAATGAGGCTGCTTAATATTTTTAAATATATTTCTTCATATTTGTAGGAAATTTGATATTTTAGAGGACATGTGTGAATAATCATTAATAATATTAGACCAATGTGCGATGAGAGCAGTAAATTGTATTATTAAAATATGGCATATTCTTTTGTTTGATTAACAAAAATGAACTCAGAGTAATGTGGTCAATTATTTTATGTTTCTGCCTGCAGGGTGACTGGGGAGGAGAAAAATGCAAACATCAGCCAAAAATGTAATGTGATTTATATTATACTAATATGATATGGCTGAACGCTGCCAAATAAGATAGAGCGGCTTCTTGTTGTGTGTCAGATGTGTATTCATGCCGTTGTGTATCCCGTTGGCTCGCCTCATACACAACATGTACGCGTACAGTACACGTTCTGTATTATTCTCACTTTCAGGAACTGTGTTTTTTTGTCTTTTTTTATAGCCAGACGTTATATTTTTTTGGTCTGCCTGTCAACACTGGATCCGTTGCTACACTTCAATAATCTCAATGTCGAATTTGTATTATCTAATAATAGCCGTAGTCTGCAGGATAGATGCTCTCACCAGGTTTATAGCGCTGCTCCACACTGTCACACTGTCAGCCTCCCTGATGAAATGGATGCCTATAATAAGATTTGGACTCAATTTTAATAAACAATAGGCAGTGTATTGACATTGTATTACATTATTATTTTTGCCTGCCTGTTATGCATTCTCTTTGTGAGGATGTTTAATTGCACTGTGACCTTGGAGCGGCACAATGAAGAACATTAAGAAAAGCAGAGTCAGCTGAATATAATGAGATAATAACAGTTTACTAAAGAGCAGTATTGCTGGAATTAGTTCTGTGTTTCTGGGATGAGATGAACACAATGTTTCATCATGTATGCTAATTTTAATATTAAGCAAACACGATGCACGAGTGTTTTTCGGAATTAAATGTACATTATTGCATTAAACGTGGTTAATAAACGCGCCTAACAAACCACCAATCCACCAGACGTAATAACACAGAAGAGGATAATGTGGATTATTATATTATTAATACTAAGGGGATATTTCCCGTATCGTTTGAAAGGAGAATATCACCCACACGGCTTTGTACCCACAGCCGAGGCGAGGCTGTCTTTATGCATAATTCATATTTCCATATCGTCATGGTGATCATGTGCGATGAGTGTTTGCTCTCACAGCAGGGGGGCAGGTTGGTGGTGGCGGTGTGTGTGTGTGTGTGTGTGTGTGTGTGTGTGTGTGTGTGTGTGTGTGTGTGTGTGTGTGTGTGTGTGTTTGTGTGTGTGTGGGACAGGACAGGACAGGAGAGGAGAGGAAAGGTGTGACTCCCTGTTTTCGTCTTACTTGTCGGCCGTTTCCAGATGTTTCTGGCGGTTGTTTTTAACGGTGGAGAGCGGCAGCAGAGATGGTCGGGGGGAGGCTTTGAAACTGCTCGTATACATATATATATATATATATATATATATATATATATATATATATATATATATGTATAGCTCGTGATTCATACTCACAGAGCTGCACCCCCTCTGCCATGTGGATGTTTAGCATCGGCATTAATTGATCGTAACCCACTGCTTTCCAATTATATGTGAAAAGGTGCTGATGACTTCATCCACAAGCATCGGCTGTTTTAAGGCCCAAGTAGTGATCATCATCCGGTAATAAAACCTCTAATAAAACATTAAACTGCTGGGTGTAATATTATCAACATGTGTTTACACGTTTACATAAAATACATTGGATTCGCCGACCAATTACAGAATAGGATTTGAGAAAATTAGATTACGTGTACAAAAACATACACAAAATATTATATTTCTACACTTTCAAATGTAGAATGGAATACTGGTATTTCATTTTTAGGATGGTAGGAGCGGTATTCACTTATTTGAAGTAAACTCGATGAAACTAGTGCATTAGTTTCTTGGTTTAACCTTCCTCTTGTGTTTGAGCGGCACCGACCCGTTTTATGTTTTAAATGCATGAAAAAAACACTTGAAATGTGTTTATTGCATCACGGCTATTTGACTTTGTCAGGAACCTCTATTTCAACTAAATAAAACAAAAACTTTTTATTTCACTAAATTGTAAAATGCTCTGGTTGAAATTATGACCTTTGTACTGTTAGGGTCGGTTTTGACCCAGTTATGAAAATACAATTAGCTTTATTGGTTGTTGTTTTTTTTTACCTTGCAAATCTATATTTTGTGTTATGACTTGTTCTGATTCTCATTTTTGTGTTTGTATTAAAGTTCTATTGCTGAAAAAAATACTTTTTAGCTTTTTTCTTGAAGTAAATATACATGGGTCGAAATTGACCCGTAAAACCAGATGTTACTATAGTTAATAATATAAAAATGAAAACAAAAATAAAACAAATGTATTTAAGAGATGTGTTCTAATACCGCTCAGTAATAGTCAGGTAACACAACAACCTTTTATTTATTTATATGATTCTCTTGAGGTTCATTTTACCATTTCTTTATAGAAATCGAGGTATCCTGACAAAGAAAAGGCCCAGAGGCCCACACCAAAAATATCAAAACATAAACAATATGTTCATGGATTAGGAAGCCTAACAAGGTCACCAAGAGATGAGAAACAAAACGGATGATAGATAATAGTTTTTAGTGTATTTTACAGCTGATTTAAGACAAGGGTCAAAACCGACCCGTTAACACAAGAGATGCTAACAGAAAGCTAACACAAGAGATGCTAACAGAAAGCTAACACAAGAGGAAGGTTAATTTCTAAGTTGGAGGGCACATTTTGTATCAGTACGTAAACACACTCCTGCAAACACGATGGCAATGGACGCGCTACATTCTGATAAATGTTACGTACCAACTAACAGCATAAAGTGTTAAAAGGCAAAATGAGCAACATAAATAGTGTTGAGGCCTAACTTTGTATTTGATTTGTGGGGTTTCCCATCAAAAAACAGTCCATGACCGACATTGCGCAACACTTTCTCACGAGTCTCACTTCCTGAAATACGTACCGTGACCTCCGAAGTCCTATCAGCCACCAAAAGATCGCGTTATGCGTAGTTTTCTTATCTTTTTGTTTTAAAAATAATAAACTCTAGCGACGTAATGACATGTTTAGTGAAGTTTTTAATGGTTTCCTGGGATTTCAAACTGTTTTCTCAGGTTAAAAGAAACATGGAGCAGGTCAAAGTAACTGAAACTACTGCCCGAGTGCCTTTGAGCAATGTTTTAACCTTCAACTATGATGCCAACGCTAAGTAGTCAACGGAAGGATGCTGGATACTCCGGCTTGATACATGATCGTTAAAAGGAATGAAAAGCCGATGGTAAAGAAGTGAAAACAAGTTTTTATCAATACGATTTTAAAGGAAACATTTTATTCTCTTATTATCTGTTGCTTTGTTTACGACCTCTCTTCTTCTCTCCATCCGGAGTGAACTTGAATCGATCTGATTGCTGCTCTGAATCCTCTTGAGAAGCTTCCCTATATATATTTATATACACACACCTACCTACACAAACACACACACACACACTCACATCTTGATATTCTATTCTCCCAGTGGACAATATGGACTAGAATTAATTAGCCCCACCCTTTATGGACACACACATACTCACAAACAACTAAAAGTAAATGCACACATTCACCCGTTGTGTGTGTGTGTGTGTGTGTGTGTGTGTGTGTGTGTGTGTGTGTGTGTGTGTGTGTGTGTGTGTGTGTGTGTGTGTGTGTGTGTGAGTAAGTGTATGTGCTTACTGTTTATACACAGAGGAGGAGTGTGAAGTTGCTCATACTTAGTATTCCCTTGGCGTTTTGCAGAAAGATATTGCAAGGCGTGTGTGTGTGTGTGTGTGTGTGTGTGTGTGTGTGTGTGTGTGTGTGTGTGTGTGTGTGTGTGTGTGTGTGAAGGCTGCATGGAATTCAGAATGGTATTGATTAAACACAGCAGGGGGTGAGTGTGTGAGCTCTGCAGATAGCTCACTCACCTGCCACTCTGCAGACACACACACACACACGCACAAAACACACACAACATCAAACTGTCCGCTGGCTTCATTAGAAAGAGGCTGCCTGGCTTTCGATATGATGAATACAATAAATCAAGGAATTTTTGATTCAGCTTTGAGGTACAAAATATAAAATGTGTGTTGAAAATGTGTCTCCGGACTGTTGTGTCCTCCGGGTGGACGCGGCCGTGGCGTTGGACCGGTGAACGTCCACAAAGAGGACGTTCTCCTTCTGACAAGCGATATCCAAAAACAGACATGTTGGCTAGCGGTGATCTGTTGAAGGGGATTGATCAACAAACCTTGAACATGTACTTTTGGTGATTTCGATTTTAAAGGATTATAAGTTTCATTTTGTAAGTTTCCATCCCTAAAGCTTCGTGTCTGAACAGTGAACATGTTGAAGAGGAGAAAAGAGCATCAGCACACTGACATTAACATGTTGCCTTTTCATCACAGACAGACAACATATGTACAGAAATGAAAAATAAATGATAATAACTACAATAAAAAAGGGTCTGGTTTGCTCCGTCCTCTCAAAAACATGATAAATCCTGAGAAACATTCAGGTGTTCTTATCTTGTGTTATTGTTGACGTGTAAACATCGTCCATTTCTCCCACTTGTCACGACATTGCTCCTCTTGAGCTCTTATTCTATGAGTTAACAGTTCCATGTCGTACATTTCAGTCACAATGTTCAAGCATCCATCTTGTGATGGGGGTTCTATCGTGTGCCATCTCTTTGTAATAACCTTGTTGCTAGCTGAATTACTAGCTGCTAGAAGAATTACCAGCTGCTAGCAGAATTACTAGCTGCTAGCTGAATTTCTAGCTGCTAGCTGAATTACTCGCTGCTAGAAGAATTACCAGCTGCTAGCAGAATAACTAGCTACTAGCTGAATTTCTAGCTGCTAGCAGAATTACCAGCTGCTAGCTGAATTACTAGCTGCTAGCATAATTACCAGCTGCTAGCTGAATTACTAGCTGCTAGCTGAATTACTCGCTGCTAGAAGAATTACCAGCTGCTAGCAGAATTACTGGCTGCTAGCTGAATTTCTAGCTGCTAGCAGTATTACTAGCTGCTAGCATAATTACCAGCTGCTAGCTGAATTACTAGCTGCTAGCTGAATTACTAGCTGCTAGCTGAATTACTCGCTGCTAGAAGAATTACCAGCTGCTAGCAGAATTACTGGCTGCTAGCTGAATTTCTAGCTGCTAGCAGTATTACTAGCTGCTAGCTGAATTACTAGCTGCTAGCATAATTACCAGCTGCTAGCTGAATTACTAGCTGCTAGCTGAATTACTAGCTGCTAGCAGAATTACTAGCTGCTAGCTGAATTACTGGCAGCTAGCTGAATTTTCAGCAGATATCTGTCTTCCCTTAACACATTTTCTGCTTTCATATTACCAAAGTAGAGACACATACAGGACATAGGTGTGTCGTTATCTTTTATGGATTTTTAGTGCGTCGTCCTCTTTGTTGTGAGCTACCGAGCTCAACTTTCAACACAAATGGGGCTGTGTGATTCAAATGTAAGCTAACAATTAGCATCCCAACACACCACTTGTGTTTGTTGATTTAATGCTTCCTTCTACAGTATAACTTGTTCTATTTGGAGCCGTAGAAGATGAAATAAAGTGCAGCAGAAGTTCTATCTGGTCACCGTGAACGTAACCGTGAGTTCTAAACACTCGACAGTCAACATTAGCGGCTTTATTTTCAGCGTTAGCGCTCCAACATCGCTACACGTTTTCAATTTGTGGCGCAAACAGATTTCATAGCCAACAGAAACGCTGCAGCTCTGGCTCGTAAGTCCAGCAGCAGGCGGACGTAGACGGTTCTTCTCGGTGGGAGTTTGTGTTCACGGTGAATCTGACAACACATATGCTCTCAGCGTGACTTCACACCGTCGTGAGTTTAGTTGCGGCGCGGTGGCGGCGGCTATATGCGGAGAGCCAACTGGCGATGGATTTGTTTCAGTTGAGTGTTTAAGCCGCCTGCCTCTTCCCAGCCGTGACATCATCACTGTGACGTCATCACTCGGAGGTCGCTGGGTTCGGCCGCGGGGATATTCTGAGCGGCCTGACGTCGCTCAGAGGAATGTTGCAGGAGTTTGCGGTTCTCTCACCGTGTGTGAATGTGAAGTCTCCAGGGTCCTCTTCTTTTAATTTGTGCTGTGTGGCATCTTCTTTACTCTTAACCAGTAATATAAAGTGGTATTAACACATCTGAACAATATCTCACAAGTGTTACCTTTTATTTTGATACCAATATTATTAAAATAGACATTGTGGTTGCAGACATACACCTTTTATGTTTTGCTCTCATTTGAATGGCCGGGATCATTTATATGTAATAGTTTCATATAATTCCCTCCTGTGGTTTTTAGAGGCCTTAGGTGCTCTGCAGCCACTGGGGTCTGGGGAGTGGGAAGGATTTGGGATCCTTACCCAAAAACATTTAGGGTTTGTGACTTAGACTTATGCAATTTTATCTAATTTTGGACCATTGTTGATGGTATGGATGGACTATAGAACAATTACATACCATAGCCTTCGCCTGAACATGTATTTCTTCTCCTGAACACATGAAGCATAGACTTCTATACAACCCGAGGAGTCGCCCCCTGGTGGTCAGGAGAGAGAATGCAGGTTTAACACATGAAGCATTGACTTCTATACAAACAGAGGAGTCGCCCCCTGGTGGTCAGGAGAGAGAATGCAGCTTTAAAACATGAAACATAGACTTCTATACAACCATAGGAGTCGCCCTCTGTTGGTCAGGAGAGAGAATGCAGGTTTAACACATGAAGCATTGACTTCTATACAAACAGAGGAGTTGCCCCTGGTGGTCAGGAGAGAGAATGCAGCTTTAACACATGAAGCATAGACTTCTATACAACCAGAGGAGTCGCCCCCTGGTGGTCAGGAGAGAGAATGCAGCTTAACACATGAAGCATAGACTTCTATACAACCAGAGGAGTCACCCCATGGTAGTCAGGAGAGAGAATGCAGGTTTAACACATGAATCATTGACTTCTATACCACCGGAGGAGTCACCCCCTGGTGGTCAGGAGAGAGAATGCAGCTTTAACACATGAAGCATATACTTCTTTACAACCAGAGGAGTCACCTCCTGGTGGTCAGTAGAGAGAATGCAGCTTTAACACATGAAGCATATACTTCTATACAACCAGACATGATTTTAGAACATCAACTATAACAGCACAGTCAACAGGACAGTGCTAATGCATGAGAACTGAAAGGCAAGGAAGAGGGAGGAGGCAGTGTATGGATGACCCATAACCAGGTTACTATAGTTTGATATATATATATATATATATATATATATATATATATATATATATATATATATATATATATATACGTATTATTTTATTTTATTTTGATTGCTGTTAATTAAACAATAGACCTGCAGGAAAAAAAACGCAGGTGCTGCAGCACCTTCAGGACAACCCACTTCCCTTGCTGGTGTGTGGTATACCTCGAGCCTATGAAGGCATACAGTGAGACATCTCACCAGCACAGTCCTGAGAGGGAACAATTCTTGAGTTCCATTCGCTGTAGTCGTTCTGTTCCTGCTCTTTGTTCACGCCCCTTTCTCTTCGCGACGCGTGAGCCGCGTAAAGCTCATGTTTTACGGCTGAGGCAGGTGAGGGGTCACGGCTAAATGAGGAAGACGTGGAGATTGAGACCATGGGTAGCAATGGCGTCTGGATTTTAGCTCATAGTGTCTTATTCCCATATGGACCTGTACTTGATTGATTGATACATTGATATTGATCCCATCGCATGACTTTCTCTCTGTATGGTTTCACATGTAACATGTATAATGTTGTTCAGCAGAGGAAACTGGCGGCTGGTTTAGTCAAAGTTTATTATTATAATACTCATCATGCTAATGATGGTGGTTACTTTGAAACAAATGCACAAATGTTTACAAAGATTCTGTGTTTCGCATACAGGAAAGAGCAAATGCTTATTTCCTGAATACTTCCAATCCTGTAGCATTTATGGAAAAGACAGCATGTGTAGGAACACATTTGTGTCCTTGTTCACTGTAGCTTTGTCTGTCTGTCTGTCTGTCTGTCTGTCTCTCTGTCTGTCTGTCTGTCTGTCCACATCCCTTCCTTTTTCTTCCTCTCTCCCTCCCTCTCTCTCTATCTTTCCACACTACTGGGTTTTAATCACTGCTGTAATTGGCAACTCCCTGCTGTGCATGTGCACATACACACACACACACACACACACACACACACACACACACACACACACACACGCACACACATACGCTCTGCCTAGCTGCTGCAAATCCCTCTGGCAATGTATATGTGTGTGTGTGTGTGTGTGTGTGTGTGTGTGTGTGTGTGTGTGTGTGTGTGTGTGTGTGTGTGTGTTGTGGGGGCAGGAGAGAGAGAGTGATATGGAGAGATAAGGATAATGAAAGAAGGAGAGTTTCAGAACTGCAGGCCAACTCACCAGCTCAACAATCTGTGAAGCGCCGTGAGGAAGAGGAGCTGTGCGGGTGAGGAAGAGGAGCCGTGCAGCCAAACTGTAATTATCGGAGACGCGGCTCCAGATTTATTACAGAACAAAACATTGTGTTGGAGTTACTGGAGAACCTGGTGCTGCCTCGGCTCAGTCAAATTAATAATTAGCCTCGTCATCCTCAAAGTGTGTTGAGGGTGTTGGAGGCTGTGAAGCTCTACAGATACACACTGACGTGACTTGCATTAATAATCACTATAAGGGCTCCGATCTACCACAGATTAACACATAGATAAGTAGTACAGTGATTTTCCACCACTGTGCCGTGAGAGATCGTCAGGTGTGCCGTGGGAAAATGTCCAATTTCATTTAATCGGTCCCAGAAAATAGTATTTAAGTGCCACAAATAAATTGCCATTGTTGAATGTCTGAAGCTGCAATATAGTGGCTTGGCTAGTAATGAAATACTCTTCCATGCCAGTAGGTAGCGCAATAATTAGCTACCATATGTGCTGGATTATGCTACAATGTGACATTTTCGGGATTTTCTTATTGTAGAAAATGTGCCGCGGCTCAAAAAAGGTTGAAAACACTGAATTAGATGAGGAAGGAGAGACTGTTCTTACAATTGAGTTCAGGTTTTCACTTCAAGCCTCTGTGAACATACAGCATTTATAAACTTTGGGAACATGAGAAAGGAAAGTTCCTAAAAACCAAATCGAGGCTCACAACTGAATTATGGCCAACAGATACAACACGAGCAACATGGTGAATCTGAGTGTTTTCACATTCATGGTTAATGGAAGATTCATTGATAATCTGTTTTTTGTTCGCTGCCAAAAAAAGGGCTGAAGATGGATTTAGACAACCAGACCCCTGCAGTCATAAATGGTAGAATTAGTAGCACTTATGGTATTAAAGTCCTACAGTAATGAATATTAATTACTCATCTCATTCTTTAGAAAAATCAAAAAAATGTAATGTTTCCCGGTTTCATCGCTAGGAGTTGCTATTTTGGTCCCAATCTTTGTGGTATAGTAATACAACTGTGTATTCATATTAATACAGAAACAGCTGACATGGTACACAATATCGGACTCAACTCAAAATTTGTAATGTTTGGATTCTGATGTGTAAAAAATGTCAAATATCATGCAAAATTAGAGAGTAAAATCATGTAGCATGAAAACATTTTCAAGACTTTTACTAAACTTTTAGATTAGTTCTTACAGGAGTGAACAAAATAACAGGAACATCTCTACAATAATCCATAATTTGCAACTGAATTTTTCTCACGAAAGAAACTTGTGAATTTTCTGGACTGACTTTTCTTTTAAGAGGCCTTAATTAGTGATGTCAAGGCTGTAATGTGTTGTGTTGTTGCCGGCACATCCTGTTCCTCCCCATTATATCACCACACATTATGGAAATGTGACTTTCATGCAAAAAAACTCATGCAGTGTGTTGAGACGTAACCAAGAGAAAACACACCTATTTTTAGTCCCTTTCCTCGAAAATGTCATCCCCAAACTAAAAAGGGTGCATCTTTGCAACCACTAGGGCTGTTTGAATAATGTTGGTGTTATAATAAAAGGTACACATGTGAGATGTTGTTCAGATGTGTGAATATCAGTCTATATGTTACTGGTTAAGAGTAAATGAAGATGAAACACAGAAAGAAATGAAAAGGTTTCAGGTCCGCCTATAAAAAAATCACTTTCAGGATGATTATTTCTTTGAAATGATGCAGCTGTAAGGTCCAACTCTAACCCAAATCATAGCTCAATATGTGAACATTCTCTAACCCAAATCATAGCTCAATATGTGAACATTCTCTAACCCAAATCATAACTCAATATGTGAACATTCTCTAACCCAAATCATAGCTCAATATGTGAACATTCTCTAACCCAAATCATAGCTCAATATGTGAACATTCTCTAACCCAAATCATAGCTCAATATGTGAACATTCTCTAACCCAAATCATAACTCAATATGTGAACATTCTCTAACCCAAATCATAGCTCAATATGTGAACTTTCTCTCTGCAAAGGTTGACTTTGATAAAGTGAAGTCTTCTTCACTTTACAAAGTTAGAGAGGGTTTAGAACAGAGAACATTCAGGTGAGGTCACATTGGGGCCCATTTGGGCTATGTGAATTTTCTCATGTACCAAACCATATATTTCACATGTATATTACTTATGGTGTTCAATACATCCAAATACAGCAGTTTGGGACTTTTTTTCTTCTTCATAAAACAAGCTATGATTTACAGTTTTATATAAGAATCGCTCAGTTTGGGGGGGATCTGTTTTTAAAAGAGTAGCAACAGGAGCTAAAAACACGGCAGAAGACGTCTTTAGTCAACCAAGTTTTCACTTGCAAAATTAAGCGAGAAGAATGTGTTTCATCAGTGAAAATAGCCAGTTGGGTTTGAGCTGAATATATTGAGGCTTATTGGACCAAATCCCACACTGTGAGAACCAAGTGACAAAGGCCATGCTCCACCCAGCGCTAAAGAACCCTGGCTTTATGGTTATCATGCCACATTGGCTGCAAAAAGGAAAGTTTCATGCCTGTGTGTGTGTGTGTGTCTTTTATGTGGGTCACCCCACCATGTCTAATGGCCCCTCGCTGCGTGCAGCGTCCTGCGCTGAGCTGCTCCCCGCTGTCACACTCACACACACAAACAAGCGCACACACACAGCGGGGGGCATTTCGGGGTGTCCCTCACCCTAATACCCTTCACAATGCACCACCGCTGCATCTGTTGCTCCCGTTCCCAAAGTTGAAAGTTGATCAGTGAAGTGCTAGCATGTCGCTGCAAAGATGGGCGACTACTTTTTTATCATTTTTTGTTATCTGCATTGCAGGTTGCTGTTGCTTTATTTTACCCAAAGTTGGCTGGATTTAAAGGATTAGCTGATGACCCACTCTTTGTGTGTTGTGTCTGTGTAAAGTAGAGGAGAAGGCTCGGCCCTCTGCGGGCCTCCATCACACAGACACACACACACACACACACACACACAGATGCTAGCAATGACCTCAAACAGGTGAGCACACACACATTTAAAAGATCACTATGTGTTATGTTCACTCCTCTAAGGATTCAGATGTGTAAGTGTAAGTGAATTGTGTGTTGTAGTAAAATCATTTGGGATGTTTGCGTTGCTGTGTAGCATTAGCATTGTTAGTTATTAGCTAACAGCAAGCTAACTATGTCTAATGGAAACAACTGAAGCTTCATGCTAACAGTGGAGCATCTTTTATTAGTGCTGTCCCTCCTGGTCGGGTGGAGAGAGGTTGTGTGTGCATGTTTAAGTGTATTCTCTCTGAATGTGTGTTGTTTTTGTGTTGTTAGTTTGCTCCGTGTGTCAATCGCAGCTCTTACCAGACAGTAGGGAGGAAAAAAGATAATCGTTAAAATTCTAGCACTGCAATTTTATTTACAACCGGCATTGTGGAATAGTCAGAGGGGAGGAGGAGAGGAGAGGAGAGGGGGATGGATGGGGTGCAGAGTGAGAGAGGGGGGAGGAAACAACCCATCCCCGTTGCACACCTGAAACAGACACACAAACACGACTTTCACGCAAACTCCCCGCGTCCTCAAAAGTGAAACGGCACGAAGTATCTGGACATCACAAAACATCGCACGCATGTTTCCCTTCGCCACGTAAAGCGTGGAGACTCAGTACTACACACACACACACACACACACACACACACACACACACACACACACACACACACACACACACACACACACAAGCTACATCTCCGCCACAGAGCGGCTACGTCAGTGTGTTTTCACACTGCGGCGGCGGCTCTTTGTCTGCCTGTCGGCCAGCCGGCTGGGAGATGGAAGGCGAGAAATATGCTTTAAGAAGAACTGCTCCGTAAAGACAGCAGACACGGCTTCGGCCTTTTTATTTTTCCCGCCACATTGTTGCGATATTGATTTCTGTCATAGCATTATTTTTGATTCGGCGTTTCAAATGTTCTCTTTTTTTTCCATCAACGCGTGTGTGTCTGATTGTTTGTACACCAGTAGGGAAGGTGTTTACGTGTGTGTGTGTGTGTGTGTGTGTGTGTGTGTGTGTGTGTGTGTGTGTGTGTGTGTGTGTGTGTGTGTGTGTGTACATGTTTCTGTTTGTGCTCCCAACATAGCGATTGCCAGGCTTCCCCTTTTCAACAAGGACGGGATTGGAACAAATTGCCCCTGCTCTGTGTGTGTGTGTGTGTGTGTGTGTGTGTGTGTGTGACAACACAAACAACAGCTGACGCCGTGGACAGGTGGACAGAAGGTCTCCATCCCCCACTAATGTTCTCACAAATATTTGAACACACACCAGGAATGTGTGAGCGTGTTTCTCCCACACTGAGCATAACTGTGAATCTCTAACCGTAGTGAGTTTAATCGATGCAAACACACACACACACGCACACACACACACACACACACACACACACACACACACACACAGGACTAGATTACATTACGCATCCCAATACAGTACAATATATATATATATATATATATATATATATATATATATATATATATATATATATATATATATATATACATGATCGTATAAAATACAACTTTTGCTCATTTTGTGTTGTGCTCCGTTGTTAATTTCAATGTTAGCTACAATTAATCCCCCTCAGAAAATACAGCAATGTCACAACACTATTTATTAGATGCAACAACGACACTATTAGATGCAACAACAATGAGTTATCTCCTGCCAGCCGTGGTCTAAAAGCAGCACGGCAGTGTGTGCACGGCTTTTCACCGAGCGGGCGACACTCGTGCACCGCCTGAAGAGAAACACACTTCAAGGGAGAAGCATCGATGTGTAACACACACGGGCACGACATGAAACCCCAGACACACACAGCGAGGCAGAGGGAGACCCGTGGCCGTAGAGGAGGATTCAGACGTAGAGGATTCAGACGTATAGGATTCAGATGTAGAGGATTCAGACGTAGAGGATTCAGGCGTATGAAAGGATTCAGGCGTATGAAAGGATTCAGACGTAGAGGATTCAGACGTAAAGGGATTCAGACGTAGAGGATTCAGATGTAGAGGATTCAGGCGTATGAAAGGATTCAGACGTATAGGATTCAGATGTAGAGGATTCAGACGTATAGGATTCAGACGTATAGGATTCAGGCGTATAGGATTCAGACGTAGAGGAGGATTCAGACGTATAGGATTCAGACGTAGAGGATTCAGACGTAGAGGATTCAGACGTAGAGGATTCAGATGTATAGGATTCAGGCGTATAGGATTCAGACGTAGAGGATTCAGATGTAGAGGATTCAGGCGTATAGGATTCAGATGTAGAGGAGGATTCAGGCGTATAGGATTCAGACGTATAGGATTCAGATGTCGAGGATTCAGACGTATAGGATTCAGATGTAGAGGATTCAGACGTATAGGATTCAGATGTAGAGGATTCAGACGTAGAGGATTCAGACGTAGAGGAGGATTCAGACGTAGAGGAGGATTCAGACGTAGAGGATTCAGACGTAGAGGATTCAGACGTATAGGATTCAGATGTATAGGATTCAGGCGTAGAGGATTCAGACGTAGAGGAGGATTCAGACGTAGAGGAGGATTCAGACGTATAGGATTCCGATGTATAGGATTCAGGCGTAGAGGATTCAGACGTAGAGGATTCAGACGTAGAGGAGGATTCAGACGTAGAGGAGGATTCAGACGTAGAGGATTCAGATGTAGAGGATTCAGACGTAGAGGATTCAGATGTTTAGGATTCAGATGTATAGGAGGCAGATGTATAGGATTCAGGCGTATAAGATTCAGACGTATAGGATTCAGATGTATAGGATTCAGGCGTATAGGATTCAGATGTAGAGGATTCAGATGTAGAGGATTCAGATGTATAGGATTCAGATGTATAGGATTCAGGCGTATAAGATTCAGACGTATAGGATTCAGATGTAGAGGATTCAGACGTAGAGGATTCAGATGTAGAGGATTCAGACGTAGAGGATTCAGACGTAGAGGATTCAGGCGTATAGGATTCAGATGTAGAGGATTCAGGCGTATAGGATTCAGCTGTAGAGGATTCAGACGTAGAGGATTCAGACGTATAGGATTCAGGCGTATAGGATTCAGATGTAGAGGATTCAGATGTAGAGGATTCAGGCGTATAGGATTCACACGTAGAGGATTCAGACGTAGAGGATTCAGGCGTATAGGATTCAGACGTATAGGATTCAGATGTAGAGGATTCAGGCGTATAGGATTCAGACGTATAGGATTCAGATGTAGAGGATTCAGACGTATAGGATTCAGATGTAGAGGATTTAGACGTAGAGGATTCAGGCGTATAGGATTCAGACGTAGAGGATTCAGATGTAGAGGATTCAGACGTAGAGGATTCAGACGTATAGGATTCAGACGTAGAGGATTCAGATGTAGAGGATTCAGACATAGAGGATTCAGACGTAGAGGATTCAGACGTAGAGAAGGCCTCGGCGAGGGTCGGCCATTGTGTGATAAACACACAGATGCATTTAGTCTTTGATTTCAGGTTGCTTTTCACCACTCGCAGTGGTAGCCATCCTGAAGAAACAACCCTCACACACACACACATACACACACACACACACACACGCACACACACACACACACATACCATGGACCGGACTGATAGGATTAGAGACATGGAGCTATAGTCACTCTCTCTTTTTCTTCCTCTCTCTCTCTCTCTCTCTCCTGCCAAGCCTTGATTATTCAGAAGGTTAGTTCCTGATTGCCGAGCAGACACAGGTTCATTATCTCTCCACCTCCTTTCCTCTCCCACTCGCTCTCTCTCTCTCTCTCTTCTCTCTTCTCTCTTCTCTCTCTCTCTCTCTGTCTCTTCTCTCTCTCTCTCTTCTCTCTCTCTCTCTCTCTCTTCTCTCTTCTCTCTTCTCTCTCTCTCTCTCTCTCTCTCTCTCGTCCCTCTTGCAGTGAGATAATGTCGATGAGTGAGAGGGCTTGACTCACAAAAAGTAAAATGTACAGACTCGCAAAAGATCCACGGAAAAAGTGGCTTTTTAATTTCTAACAGTTAAACTAAAATAAAATGTCACAGCTAAAGTACAATTAGAGTTCCTTGTCAATACAATTCCCAATTATTTCAATCTATGAATTGTTGTTCTATTCCCACAGTCTCCCCTTATTTTCCTTTTATCCAAAACACTTAATCACGCTTTTGATGTGATAATTATGGAATTTGATTGTGGATGAAGAGAATTATTTAAATAAATAAAACATTTATTCACCCCACTTGAGAAAAATGTAATCAATTAATATGCCTATCTATCAGCAATTTAAAAACATATTTGATTTTATATTATTAATACCATACCACAAAATATTATTCCAGCATTTCAGGATTAATATCAGCTATAATCTTAATAAAAATACAGCAGAACTGTAGAGAGGCAGGTTTTCTAGTCTGCTGATGACGCTGTGTGTGTGTGTGTGTGTGTGTGTGTGTGTGTGTGTGTGTGTGTGTGTGTGTGTGTGTGTGTGTGTGTGTGTGTGTGTGTGTTTTAGGGTTGTTATAAAACCTCCTCCAGTAGCTCAGATAATAAAAA
This sequence comes from Taurulus bubalis, assembly GCF_910589615.1. Taxonomy (NCBI): domain Eukaryota; kingdom Metazoa; phylum Chordata; class Actinopteri; order Perciformes; family Cottidae; genus Taurulus; species Taurulus bubalis. Next base: position 25,547,225 of record NC_136600.1, read on the forward strand.
TACAGAATATGAGGAATGACGATTAGAAACACATCAAATGTATTTTTATTTGTATATTTTAAAAACACATTCGCTCCTCAGAGTAATTATCCTGATATTTTGTGACAGATATACAACGACTGAAGTCGTATTTATTTTGGAAACCGTGTTAGTTTTCCTCCCGTCCGACGGACAATGTCCCCATTCGGAGAGCAGTGTTGACACATGTTAGTGCCGGCTGATTAGTCGACATATAAAAGAAACACGCAGCTCCTCCATCACCATTCAGCCATTTTGTCTCCCTGTCTGAGTGGATGTGAGTGTGTGTGTGTGTGTGTGAGGCTTTTGTTAAGGTAATGCAGAAGGGAGAGAGAGAGTGAGGGAGAAGACACCGTGAAGAATGACACGGACCACAGCCGAGTCCCGGTGACCCGGAGAGGCGTTTTATATTCTGTTCCCGGCACGTTGGAATCGCACAATTGCTCTCATTTCCACCCCTCAAAAGTCTCAATTCAATAATGGCGGGAAAACACTTGAAGCGAGAATGTTTGTGGTGATACGTGGGGAGGAAGGTGTCTGTCGTCCATTGTGCCCTAAGTGGATTAGCGGAGCGGTCCGCAGACGGACAGCCAGAACCGCTGTCTGCATCTGTCGCTTCACATTTCCACACCGGGCTGTCGGGTTTTCTCGGCTTTCCCACATTAGCGGGTTGCAGATTTTGCAGAAATCGTCGTGTAATCTTTTTCATAAAAGCGGCGAAAGCCGACGCTCGGTCACGTCGCACAGATGCACAGACGTTTTACACATTTTAAAAGCTTCCTCGATATTGCTGCGTGTGGTCAAAATTATATTGAGGTTATTGGAAAGATATTTTACTGTTATTTCCATATTTTATATATTAAGGTGAAATGACAGATTCATAATGTAAAATGCAGGATTTCTGATTCATAGCATGTTGGTATGCACATTTTTTTTAAGTACTGTTTCTTTCTGCATTTTATATTTTGAAATTAAATAGTTTTTGTAAAATCTCACAATAACATCTCCCTTCACAATTGTTGTTTTATTATTTTTTTAATATCCACACACCATTACGCTTCACAATTCCAGTAATGCACAGTATTGTGTAATGTTTAATTTGACCATTTCATTTAGGAGACAATATAAATATATATAAGAACCCATAGATAATATTCTGAATTTCCAAGGACACAAGACACAAACCATTCATATCAGCAGAGTTTAATAGATTTTTAATAATACAAAATTGTCATGGAAAAATACTACGTTTTTTATCACAACAAATAAATGTGTCACTGCAACAATCGGAACATTATTAATAATATTTTACCCAAATTCTCAACCGCAGGATACAATGTTAAAATATATATACATTTGTAAATACGTCAAAAGATATTTATTATCATTTACTTTATAATTATTATTGACATTAAGTGGTAAAACGTTCTGATTTGGCTGAATAATAGTATTTAATATTGGTATAATTGCATAGATATAGACATATCGTAATGAATTGCCTCGCTGATAGTTTTTACAATTCTTGGAAAGAAGAAGAGCTGCATTGCGTCTGTTGGACAGCATAGCGCCCCCTCTGGTGAGCAGGAGACCTGACACGATAAGAGATCCTCCTTCCAGTTTGTGTGCAAATGAATGTTAAGATGCTAAAGTGTTCATTCTGTTTTCTGCTAAATTCCTGCTTTTGCTCCAAAGTTGTAATGCAGAAGAGAAGCATTTCATCTATTTGTATTTATTTATTTAATATAGTGTGTTTGCCGTTTTTTACTTGACATAGAAGATCACCTGACACATGTAGAAAATGTCTTCTAAGTGTTTTTACAGTTGGTCTTTGAGAGCCAGAAAGCCATCAGGTTTAAAAAACACACGTATGTCTCACTTTTGTATCATAGAGATCAAAATTAGAACAATTATAAGTGAAGCTCCTTTCATATTTATCACCCCGCTGCATGTTTCCTATATCTACAGATATGATACACTCACATCTTTCAGTTTGTTATCGCGCTGCGTATATTCCTTATCTCTGCAGGTAATAACACGCCTATACGTATGCACTTAACCTTCCAGAGATCAAACAGATAGGACGTCTATAGATTCCTAAGTGCTGTGAATTAGACGACGCAGTGACTTACCTTCAAGGCCTTGAAGTCCAGCAGCATGTTTCATTCCACTTCTTTCTGAAAGGAACAATAATGGACACCAGCGTTCTGCAGGTTGTGTACCGCTGCATGTGTGTTGTGTTGTGCACATATATGTGTGCGTGCACTTTTTTTCTGTCGCTATAGAAATACAAAAGTCAAAGCTTCAGAATTTTTGCAGTGTCTAGTTTTGAGGCTCATTCGATTCTGGAATCAATTTAGATTCACGGCGCCTTTTTAAATATCAACGCAGAAGATACGTGATATAATATATATATATATAAACATATAAAATACATATAAGACACATTAACTGATGTCTGCTGGCTTCCTGGCCTTCTCTGTTTTCTTGTGCTATGAAGGAACACGATGGAGGAATATAAACTCGGCGTGTGTTTGTCCTGCAGAAACACTGGATGAGAGATTATCTCCCCGCTGCACACGGCCTGTCAGCGTCCGGACGGCTGTGTGTTCAGCAGAGGATCCGTGAGCGTCTCCTCCTCACCGCTCGCTCTGAGGCCGAGGCCTCTGCACGAGCTGCTGGTCTCTGCTCACAGAGGAGAGTGTGTTAAACCCAGGGTTAGCCTCCTCTGTGCGCCCTTTCTGTTGTCTTTCACACACACACACACACACACGGTCAGCGAGGCCTACGGAGGATCAGTCATGCCAGAGGTCGTCTCCGGGCCGCCCTCACATTGTTGTCTATAAGCTGCTTTGGAGCCGGAGGAGAAGTTTAAAGGACAATTCCACGTAGTTTGAAGAAGAGGAGGGTTCCGTGAGGAAGGCCGTCGATTCATCCTCGGTTCGCCACCTTTCTGCAAATGTGAATAGAAGCTGCAATTGATTCGCTAATGGAAGAGCATTCACTTTGAATAGAGACGCAGACAACAAGCATGTCCGTCTCCATATTGGAGCGTTTGAAAGGAAGACGGCCTCGGAGAATTGATTGAGTTGGAGGTGAAGTGGAGCCGCGCCGGCTGTTGTTTCTAGGAGAGATGATAAGAGATAAATGTGACACGGACGCTCGTGTTAGTTGTGGGAAACCGCATTATGATTATCGAATGAGTGGAAATATATGCTCAATCATTTATTTAAATATTAATCTGAATGTGATCGATGTTACACACGTTTTAGTTTTACTATTTAAATCATAATGTGTGTTCTTCAGTATGTCCATTCATGTTTATTTGGCTTTAACCATTTATTTATTATATAATCCGTTGGATTTTTTTTTCAGTTAATAATCGTATTCTATTGTTAAAAAAAAAAGAAGATATTTTTTAAAGGTATATATGATTGCTCGGGTTGTAAAGTGGTCAAATTATCAGAGTTTGTTTTCTTAAGCAAAGAAACAAACAAGACGGTTAATTCTTTATTTCCCTCCTTCCTACAACAACAACAACAGTTGCAGCACTGGATGCTATCATTTTAGCATGATTTATGTTTTCTACTTTATTCAAAATAAACCGCTTTTGCTATTTTATGACGAAAAAATCATTGCACTATTTGAAATTGCATTTCCCATCAAATCAACATTTACACTCTCGTGGCTCGTTAGAATTATTTCTTCGTCCATATAATGATGCGACAATAATAACGATGTGTGTGTGTGTGTGTGTGTGTGTGTGTGTGTGTGTGTGTGTGTGTGTGTGTGTGTGACGCAAATGGCCCATAAATCCAGATGTGACGGGCTTTAATGAGCCGCTGGTGACAGAGGATGGAGCTGATAAATGACTTTTAGGAGCTCTAAACCCTTCAGCTCCAGCACCCTGCATGTGGAGTTTAATGTGAACATGACATCATGTAATGAAATATCACGGAGCGGCGCGGTAGCTTATAGCCCACGCATCCACGGTGACGTGCTGATTGAAATCCAGGACACACACACACGGGTTTGGACTTAATAAAGAAAAGAAAATTGGCATATGAATGATTACAAAGACAAACATCTGTGTGTACGTCTGTGGCCTTCCTGGTCTGCGGGATGTCATGTAGTAATGAACACGTGAAGAACTCTTCAGCTGTGCTCTGACTCCCAGACTCCTCTGCTGCAGGATGGATGACGTTCACCATGGCAACCACTAATGCAGCACAGAGGCAGGAGCCTGAGCCTCGCCGCTAATGCGGGCTCCATGGCCGGCAGGTGAGATGTCAGCCGGGCCCTTTGTTTTAAAATGAACACGCGGTGCGTTTGATGTCTCGCGGGGTCGGCGGTAAATCCCACTTGGCTCTGCTGTGGAAGTGCTTCCTGCGTCAGCATCCTTTTCTACTCGGGGTCCTTCCAGCGGCTTGGAGATGACAAAAGAGTCTCTCCCCAACATGGCGTCCTGCGCCGCCGTCGCTGCACCAGTGTGGAGTGTCTCCCTCACATTGTTTCCTATATCGGCTTATACGGCCCAATCCTGATAATCCCACTGTAGTCTGAGTCAAACATTGGGTTCCTGCAGTGTCCTCTCACCTTCTTCTCGGATGTGATTTCTGTATCCTCCTCTTCCTCCTCTTCCTCCTCTTCACATGCTGGATTACAGCTGTGTGTAGAGGCGCCTCGCAGGTTAGCATGGAGTCTGATTAAAGTCACTTTCTGGTTGATAGCGCGTGGTGCTTTCAACGCTTTCCCCCGCTGTGCCTTCTGTGGTGCATGAGGTAATGTTTACGTGATGCAAGGTTTGCATGTCGTGTGTAAAACAGGTCGCAGTGCACACTCCACATGCAGGAGCAAACTCAATAATAAGGAGCATGCACAGAGGCAGCGCTCCTTGATAGTTTGATACAGTTTCTTTAAAGAATATATCGTCTCTGTTTAGAGCCACCGTTTCAACCCTCTTCTCCACGACGGCCCAAAAACAAACATCCCTCATGCGGCCCGGTCGCCAGCGCCTCCCTGACCGGCCCGCCGTCGCTGTGTGTGTGTGTGTGTGTGTGTGTCTGTGTCCCTGTGTGTGTGTCCCTGTGTGTTCAAGTGTGTTCAGGGGTGTTTGTTTTGTCTGCCCCTATCTATAGCCGCGTCCTGCCCCTTTCTTTCACAGTGAGAGAAAGGAACCACACCCCTCAGGCCTCGGCCTCGTGTGTGTGTGTGTGTGTGTGTGTGTGTGTGTGTGTGTGTCTGCAGTCTCTGTCCCTCAGCCGTCGCTTCTCCGCCACCAGATACATAAACATCTATGAAATATTAATAAAAAACTACGTAGGAAGTTCCATAAAAGTCACAATGTGCATTATGTAAATAAATGTACACATGTATACACACACACACATACACACACACACACACACAGTATGTGCATAAACATATAAATACCCACATCGGGAAGTTTTAATTAAAGGGAGCACGTAAAGATGTCAACATGTCAATGCAAACACACACAAGATTGTGTACACACACACACACACACACACTCGGGTGCTGTAGCCAATGAGAACAGAGCTTGCGTGTGACCTGTGCACATTAAACCCCAGAGCGCAGAGCCTCCCTGTGTGTTATTGCTGTTGTTGCCGTTATCCGGGGTCCCGTGTTATCGGCCTCGTCCCGTTCAGAGAGCAGGAGGCAGTTTCCTCACAAGCATTAAGCCGGATGAGCGCACCAGTCAGGATAATTGTTGGTTCTGTCAAGGTGTGTGTGTGTGTGTGTGTGTGTGTGTGTGTGTGTGTGTGTGTGTGTGAGAAAGTAACGTAATGTATGCAATCCCCCACGGCTTGTCCTGTGTCTGTATTATAATTTTAATCTCCTTTAGCACATTTTCTGTTTTAAAAACTATAAGACACACCTGGAAAACTGTGTTGGATTATTTATTCAGTCAATATTAAAATGCTGTCAATGTTTTTTCTGTGAGAATGTTGTCAGACCAGTTACACCCAAAGATGAAGGTGTGATCTTTACCCAGCGAACAGATTCATACTTTTAGCTGATTTCTTCAAAGTGAACTGTGGAGACGAGAATAATTCAGTGAGTATGGAGAATAATACGTCTAGAAAACCATCTTTACTTGTCCTGCATTGCACTGTAAATAAATACAACTCAATGTTTTTGTGAACCCCATTTAGTTACAGGACTTTATATTTCTAAAGCATGCAGTCTTGACCTCCATACCAATCTGCATCATCCACACGTTGCAGGTGTGAACGATCGCCCAGTGGCCTGCGTGACGATGATGGATCCAGCTGGAGGAACCAGCACCGGTCTGTGATGGAGGACCGCTTCACAGACGCTGTGGATTCATCTTTGGCAGAATCTCTCCAGAATTGGATGTTTAACCTCACGTGTCCGAGATCTGAGAGGCCTCTTGTGATAAACCGGGGTCGAGAGGATTGAATGTGACCCACATTGGGTTAAACGTCATACACTTGTGAATTTAATTGAGCTGACTCCTTGTGAGAAGATGAGAATAAAGTGTTCCTATCATATTAGATCCTTCCCCATGCAGGTGAGTGTCATCCAAACCCTGAAAAATGATTAAATTCATACTGAAACATTATGTCCCACCATTATGTCCCATTCCACTTTCCTATTTTTGGTATTAATAAAATACTTTTGAATATGCTGTAGTTTCTGAACATTCTCTTCTTTCAGTGTATGTCTGACTTCTCCACAAACAGACAACAATAAGAACAACTTTTAAGACTTTTGAGCAAAATATGTGATCAACTGATGTCCTGTTAAGGTAAAAAATAAAAAAAACACATAGTTGTATTTATTAATCCACATTTCTGTTCATATTTTCCCGACTCTGCACTTATTTTTGTGTAGTTTGTTATTTTGTTCTGTGTTCAGAAAGCGTCAATAAAAATCTCAAAATGTGTGAAATTAAATAAAAACTGACGACGTTTGTCAATGAAACTTTGACAAAGAAGCACTGACATTAAATATGATTATTAATCCAGACCCAGTGCTCGCGGGCTGATGGTGCCCGTCTGGTTCTGACTCAAACTTTATCGTAACTTAAGTGTTGCACCATCTCAACCCCCCGCTGTCTTTATTTAAAGGGACATTTCTACATGATTTATTCATTGGGCTTTGTGCTACAAGTGCAGGCATTGTGTGACAGAAATAACATACAGTCGGGATAAATAATAAATGTGCCACAGAGACATTTACATTTTGAAAGGCCTGTAAACAGTGGAGTATAAAAGACGTGTGCAGTTTGATTCATGATGGTTTAATACGGCTACAACGTGTGGGATATACAGTAAACACTCTGGGGACAATGAAACATGCCCTTTAACTCTGAAACTGGGTGTGTGTGTTGCACTTAAAACGCAAAGGTTAAAATCAATTAACTAGATATATATTAATCATAAGAAGTTACAGTTTTAGAAGAGTTATATTCATAGAAAAGGTTTTGTTTGGGTGACCTCTATTTCCCTTTATGAAGGAACTTACAAGTTGTTCTTTTGGTTCAGAGACACAGTTTTCATGACGATGTTTGACCAAAACTACAGTCTTAAGGGTTTAATATTGAGCAGATATTTTGGAAAAGTTGGAGGCAAGGTGCCTCGCTTCGAAGACAATAGTTAGTAATGAGAGAAGAACCCTGAACATGTGTTATGACTCATGTTTCTAAACCTCTGGTCTCCGGCCTGTCTGCTAACCATCACTACCTCACCACGGGACTTGGGAGTGTAATTAAAACCTCTGCCACCCAGAGTATGACGTCACCTTGTTTTCTGGAAGTCGCCCACTATGCCATGATGATAGTGAGGAGCATCATGAACAAACCATGGCTGTGTATTAAAATGACTGGAAGCAGAATCAGAACCATTTATTTGGTATGTTACACATACGAGGAACGTGTCATGGCGGGTGGTGCAGACATTAGACAAACAACAACAATCAACACAGCACAAGAAATAGAAACATGTTGCATTTACAATAGAATATATAATATAAGATAAAGTGCACGGACAAACAGATAACAAGTGCACTGTAGGTGTTTGACAGCCGATGTCATTTTTCAGTGTCGCAATCTAACGACGCGGCTGGCCTCATTGTGGGAGATGTGTCACATATTGTGTGTGTCCTGGCTGCGTTGACATGATGCATGAGCTACATCCTGTGCATGGACTGCTTTATTGACTGTTTTGAATGTATTCCACTCGCGTAGTGTAAATGGCGGTTAATGAAATAGCCTGTAGGCGGGTGAGGAGAGGGGCCATGCCGCTGCCAGTGTGCAGGTACATCAGAGGTGAAGGGACCACACACTGACCAGAGGACTTGCAATGCATGTTTATTAAATGTCCTATGTGGCCAATCCACTAACTTACTTATTATTGAGCTAAATAGAAAGTCATCTGGAAAATGAATAGCCGACTCTGTGATCTCAGAATGAAGCGGAGATCACATGCCCATAGATCACTAGTACGTTTAATGACTGAATCTGCTTTTTAATTAATGAATTCAAGAAAAATTATTAATCTAACTCTACAATATTTTTGAAGAAATAATCCTTTCAGTAATGCATGCATTGTTTGATCAATTAAGTCTATAATGCAATTGCCTGAACTCTGTTTTTTCTCCCACTCAAAGCATGAACACAGTAGTGATGATTCACTTCCTTGAAATGTTTCCTTATTGTATGAGATTTGATCTACTTCACAAACACAACTGAGTCTTTTTAATTAATCCATATGGAATCACTGAGTATCACTGACTCACATGAGTAACGTGCACAATGTGCTCCATCTTGCTCAGTGACTTGCTCTTTGCCTCTAGACCCAATCACACCGTTTCCTTTAGGTTCAGAGACGATAAACTGCTTGCTGAATACACACACAGGCTACAGCAACACGAGTGAATGGCCAGCATATAGGGGTTAGAGAACAAAAACAAAGCCAGCTCCTGAGACTAATGTTTAAAAGACATTGACTGACAATATATATATATATATATATATATATCTCCTTGTTGAGTTTTTATTGTTTGCAGAGACAATTATTTTTGTTTAATTAGCTTAATTTGACCCGTAGCATCACTCACTGTTTAAAGTAAATAGTTAAATGTACATTTTGTCTCCCATAACTGACTTTTTATTACTGAATTTATTACTGATTATGTGCACTATTTTTCTTTTTAATCAGTGGGGTTATGTGTTGTTCTATCTGGGGTAGAGGAGACATGAATGATGTATAGGTGATGGAAATAATGCACTTTTTCACAGTGCAAGAGGTTTTAACGAGGGAAAGGAATCGGATTTCCTATTTGTAGTCTGCCGGAACTTCCTTCAATTGTGTATTCATACTCGTGGTGTATTCGTGGATTTTGGCTTTCGTCTTTCAATAAATCATTTTAAAACTCACAACAAAGAGATGTAGTTATTGTAACGGGTAATGTATACGCGGTGACGCGTGAGAGTCACCATAAATCAAAGGTTAATCATATTTGTTGGTTTCTACTTTACTCGTGCGCACGGAAGGATACGTAACCGCTGGATGTGTTATCCGGCCTATATAAACGCGCCGCCATCTTACATTTCCCAGTCTCTGCTGTTCCGGCCAAGTCATTATTGACTGACTGCGGAGGGAGTGGACGAGGGCTCCCCGCTGACGCTCGCCTTCACGTTATCCTCCGCTTTCTTTTTCCACTCCTAAGAGGTGTTTTAACTCTCCAGGACCCCGAGGAGACGGACTTGCTGTGTTGACAAGGGTAGGCTTCACCATTCAAACTACCGGCTGTACTCGGGTTTCTCCGTCTTTTCTCGCCGGGCGCGCGGGCCGGCGGTTGGGATGCTGCCGCTGCCGCCGCTGCCGCAGCTAGCGAGCCCGGCAGGTATGTCGGGATACGCCGCCGCTGCGCAGTGTGAGGACACACACACAGACACCGACTCACCGGACGATGCTCACGGACTTCATGGTAGCGACCCGGGTCGGTGTTCGGTGTAACCCGAGACCCGGTACCGTTAGTACACCGCAACCAACGCTAGCTTGACGTGTCCGATGGATTTTAATTCGTGGTCGTTATCGAGGGTCCTGGAGTGACCGCAGATGTGGTGTGTCTGTGTGTGTGTGTGTGTGTGTGTGTGTGTGTGTGTGTGTGTGTGTTCCCGCTTGTTTGAATAGTTATCGATGGCTGCGGGTCGTTAGCTTCACTATTAGCCCTTTTAACGCCGCTCAGCACCACTCGGGAGACGAGTGTTTCTTCTCCGGGTCGGCATCGTTAGCTAAACGGGTGATATTGGGGGCGATCACACGGGTGTGTTAAAGCTACGGTGTGTACTAGCTGTTGTGTAGTTAAAAAAAATCGTTTGGCTAATTACCGTCACCAGCTGGTGGAAGTCACGTCTGTGTTTGGCATAGACATTTTTCTCCTCCAAAGTTGAGCTGGAAGTTCGTAAAACTGGAAACCATTAAGGTTTCTCCATCCGGTCGACTCTGAAAACAAGCGATGTGATGCAACAAAAAGTGTGTGTTTAGTTTTTATGTGAAATGATTGAATAGAGTGTGAGATGTGTAGCTGTGTGTGGAGGATGTTGATGTCTCTTCCAGCGGCTTCAGGTTTTTATTTACTGTCACTAAAGTTGTTTATTTTAAATGATAAGCACACGAGAGCAGAGACGTTTTTATTTTATTTTAATGCAATTACTGAGCAAATGCAGTCTGCTGTGTTTGCAAATGTTTTTTTTTAAACAAAAAAGACAAGGCAGTGATTTCTGGGGCATTTCTAATGCCCCAGAAATCACTGCCTTGTTTTAAAAAAAATTGTTGTCTGCGTCTTTTTGTGGGTTCGTTAAATCCCCTCATCAGGTTACACAATGGAAACAAAAACTGACAAACCAATCACCTCGTCAGCAAAATACCCTTCTACCAGTGGATTAACACTTCTTTTTTTTAGGACAGGCGCGTGGGTGTAGTCTGCAGCCTGGCCCGGTAGTGGTGTGTTTGAGGTGATCACCTGCGTATGAATGTTACTGGAACCTTTTCAGTGGTGTTGCCTTTACCCAATACTGTACATTGTTCTATTTATTATGACCCACTTTTGTGTTGTACATTTTTAAATGTACAATCTTGTATGACAAGTGGTGCAATATTAGAAATGCATATATGATTAAAATCACCTTTGTCGTCACTAGTAAAAAAAAAAAATGTTGTACTCTCAAAACTATGTTTTAATTACACCTCCCCCATTTTTATTTTGTTGAAAAGATGGATAATTGGTGAGCAGAATCAGGGAAGAGTCGGCTTCATGTGGGAGTTGCTTCCCGGCCCTGGTGGTTCTGGTGGTTCTGGTGGTTCTCCATGGTGCTGCAGCTGAAGCGCAGACCCAGCAGCACTGCAGCGGCTGCAGGCGTTGAGCTCATTGTGTTGTTGGCAGCCGTCAGAGCTGCTGACCCGGCACATTACACGGCTCACACTGGAGCCCGTGGCGGCTGCCGTCTCTGCCGGTGCCCATCATACTGCTGGTTTGGGTCATTAACTAATATGGATGTATTGAACTCGCTAGGTTGGGTTGTTTTTTTCTCCACTTAAGAAATGGACCTTGCAGGAGTTGAGATGGATTCAGCTCTTTTGATGTGTGTGCAAAAAAAAACAAACATTATTTTTCTTTAACCCAAGCACGCCGTGTTCCCTCTAACAAATTAATTTGATTTGATTTAAATGCAACAGCATGCTAGGAAGACGCTGTAAAATGGAGCTACAAATGCCTGCAGGCCAAAAGAGGCAAAATGCAATTTTTCAAGTGTGATTCATAAACTTGATTTATTTAGTTTGAAAAGGTAATTTGATGCGGTTTTCAGTAGTTAAGCCCCCAGGCTCACCTGAACTCCCTTTGTGGATCCCATATGCTGACAAAATGACTTTATTTTTCCTTTCATCCAGAGCAAATATGATTGGAGAGTTTAGACGTGTTTGAATTCCAGCTTTGAATTAATACAAACTTCCTGATTGCTTTATTTAGTGTGTTCTTGCATTTGCAATATTGCTTTTATTTTAATCTGATGGAAGCTGTTTAGTGAGGCCAGATGGCTCTCATTTCTTTCACGCTTGCCTCCTAGCTTCTGAAGTGTCGAGATAATCGGTTGAACTCGTGCATATTAGACCGCGTAGCTGTCATAATATCTGACTGTTTCCGTCTTTATGGTGTTTGGAATGGTGGTATCTCGTGGTAGTTGTCGGTCATCTGACGTCAAGCCTGATCCTGATTGAGTTCAAAGGTTAAACCACCATGTAGGAGACGGATCTCCACTATCAGGGCATTTCTTCATGGTTGGAATAAGCTTTCCATAATTGTATTTATTATGATTTCAAGCTCCTAGCTGTGCTGCATCCATCTCTGTTTACACATGTTATGCGTTGTATTCCCCAGGCTCTGCATAGCGCCAGTGGATTAAATGTGTTGTTCTCTTCTGTGAGACCAAGAACCGAACCTCCTCCCAACAAACGCTTCTACAGTTTCACCTTTTTTTAATGCTGCATCGCTTCCCGGTTGTCATATATGAACGCCATGTTTTTCACGACTATATTCAGGGCAGGGACCCAGAATGAAGTGCACTATTCCCGGCCGTCCAGCTCTGGAGCAGTAAGCCTGTCATTTGAGTGTTGACCTGGGACAGAAGGCCTGTGATTACACTTCATAGGGCTGTGTGTGTCTGCGAGCATGTGTGTGTGTGTGTGTGTGTGTGTGTGTGTGTGTGTGCCTAGAAGGTAAAATGTTTTGATTAATCCATAAAAGCCAGGCCGCACGCATCACCCTCTGTACCTCGCTTCATCCCACACGCTGCACAAGACAACCATCTGACTGGTAACTGTTGTGCCACTCATTAGGCGTCTGGTTTCAATTGTGTGGCTTTTAACTGGACCAGGCACAGCTCTGCATATTGGATTTCACATCTGGCTTCAAAGAAACCGTGCGTTTAGAGTTTTTTTTTGCGGACAGGCTGCTCGCCCGATATCAAGGAGCTCTGACCGTCGGCAAAAAAAGAAAAACTCATTACAGTGAGACTCTGACTTTAGGGTAAGGCGGCTATTTGCGTGTCCCAATTGGAGACCAGACGTTGCTGGTTTTTGCCCATCAAAAAAAAAACACACACCGACATCTGGCTTTGGATGCTGCGCCGGTGATAAAGACCCACATTTTCCACCAGTGTGAGTGAGAAATGGTTCCACTGTGCACTTTGATTGTATGTTTGATTTGAATGCAGCTTTGTGTGGCACACATGGCAGCCATTAGGGCAGGGCGAGGTTATGCCAGGGCAGGATGGTGTGTGAACAGTGAGTTTGTGGTTGGAAGTCTTTGGGGCCCGACTCCAGATTGTGTTTGAACACAACAAGAAACTCGTAGTAGAGTTATCCAAGAGCGGATTTACATATTGGCAGCCGTTTAACTCCACAAACTCCCACACAGTCACTGGCACACTGCATTGTGTTTTTACCACAACATGCCTGGCTGCTGTGTATTGTGTCTTTTCATTTAATTTAGTCCAGTTTTTGTGCGTTATCGTCTTTACTTCAATGATATTCTTCCTTCGGATCGCTTGTGTGGAGCGTTTTCAGGCAGGATATCAAGTGAGAAACGGCAATTGGGTTGTGTTTGAGTACATTTGTTGGCGTAACCTCAAATGTAGTGTATGGAATCCTCGCAGGACACTGAAGATCAGCGAGGACCGCTTCGATAAATAGTTGCCCTCAAAAACGTCAAACCTCTTTAAACGGGCAGATGTTTCTTTAACGTGAGTCTTCTAACACAACACCATCAGTTTACCAAAATGCACTTATGTGCTGCTTACCTCTTGGCCAAAAGGTTCCCAGAGGTTTAGTGAGTCTATTGAAATAATAAAGGTGATTACATAACAGGACCTCTAACATTCAGGGTTGTGATGTAGCGTCTCCAGCAGATAGATTTTTTCATATCAATAACCATATTGGCTACAGTTAGTGCCCGGTCTCTGGCAGAACTCTGGATTTCCTGCACAGTACAAGTCATTTTAAAAGTAATTGGCTATTTCCCTGGCAGATGTTATTTATTGCATTATCTTTATATTCCATTACAACCTCCAACATCGGTCGGACTCGAATGCATCGTTGAGCGATCGCACACACGCTTGACATATCAAACGAGATCTTTACATCCAAGTTGTTGCCGTCCCTTCTGTTGCATCGAGAAGTGGCTCTGCTCAGAATTTGAATATTTTGTATTTGTTGTCCAAATATAGTAGTTTTTTTTGGGTTAGTTTCATTAGTAATATTGGTTCCTGCAGTCAGGGTTGGAGCGACGTACGTCTGTAGTCGTGCTCGGTTTAGTAAGAACATCATGCTGATGTTGGAGCAATGTTGTATGTTATCATAGAAATGTGTGTGTGTGTGTGTATATATTGCGTGTAGTTTTTAAATGTGTTTTCTCAATGCATGGTACTAAACAAATCCTGGTACAGCAGTATTCATGTCAAATGAAGGTCGGGTAACTGAAGGCATTTTATGTACTTTTAAAGAATGTCGTCTTGTATATTTTCATACTGTAGATTATGTAGAACAACATACTGTGTATGTGGTTTAAACTTGGTTATTTTACTCTAGATGAGCCTTGTTAGTCTTCTGCTTTCTCCAGGAACCTATGAACGCATATGTTGGGCTCATTTCCCTTCAGTTTTAAAGCATTTGTTCTCTAGTTTCCTGCAGGCTTGGTCTTGAAATAATCATAATAAACATGTTTCTGTGTCATCTCAGCCGTGATTTCTCTTCTGCACTTTCATCTCGTAATTTTGTGGGTTTCCGTCATAACATATCTTTTGTGTGCGAGTTTAAAATACAACTTTTTCAATTCCCCTTGTTGTTTTTTCCTGAATGAATCCCCTCCCCCCGGCTCCGCCTCTCCTCTGCCATAGCCGGTGTTTACTTTCCTGCAGAGTGTGGTTTTGGCTTCAAAGCCAGCCCAAGAATGCGTTTGCCCTTCCTCCCTCCCTTCTGCTGCGTTTCTCTCCACCCAAATAGTTTCTAGCTGCTTCACTTAATGGTGGCTTTGTGTGGGAGCCTTTAGCTGATGAGGGAAGGAAGGAAGGAAGGAGGATAGAAAGTACTGGAAGTTTATTTGTCTGGACTATTTTTCTTCTGAACAAACACACATTGTTTGTTTTTTATTTAGCATTTTCAACACAACAGAACAATCCTTGACATTTTAAATAAACATAATGCAATCAAAACGGTCATATTAGTATCAATAGTTTAGCTTATAGCGAGTATACATGCACATCTACACCGACAAACACTTATACAAATACACACCCATCCACATACACACCACATAGCATCTCATGTATACCGTCCCACATGTGTATACTTTAAACATGTACTTTACACATGCAACAAACACACATTTTAACTGCGTTTTTTTCTGCTGTTGATGTTAATTGGCTGGTATTTGACTGGAAGGAAAAGACTGGCGAGCAGGAGGGAGGGAGAGAGGGATGATGGAGGGATGATGGACGGATGATGGACGGCTAGATGCCACTGAGGCACTTTGACTGACTGCTTTCTCTCCTGTTTTCAGATCAGGAAGCTGTGTCGGCCGCGGTTTGAGAAAGGAACATGGCTTCCCAGGGTGAGTCTTTACTGATAAATCACACATCATTGAAGTAAGAAACTGTGAGCAAACGGCAAGAAAAGTAGGTCAGAAATCCATCCATCACGCTGGATATGAACTAAAATGAGTTTGAAATGACTCATTTTGTTCCACACTGTTTCCACCAATCCATGACTTGTTCTCTTCGTATTCTCGGCTCCTGCAAAGTTGGTTTGATTGACTTTTTCCTCGTGTTGATGCAACGCTTCTAATTCTCCGCCCCGCTGCAGCTGATCTGATGGAGCTCGACATGGCCATGGAGCCGGACCGCAAGGCGGCCGTCAGTCACTGGCAGCAGCAGTCGTACCTGGACTCAGGCATCCACTCGGGGGCCACCACCACCGCGCCCTCTCTCAGCGGGAAGGGCAACCCGGAAGAAGACGACGTCGACAACCAGGTCATGTACGAGTGGGAGCAGGGCTTCAACCAGAACTTTGCCCAGGAGCAAGTACAAGGTAACGCTGCCTTTTTGAGGAAGACGCTTGTGGCCGTGATGGCGGTTTGACTCCCAGTACAACAACATGTTCTTCTGCCTCTCCGCTAGACATAGACGGCCAGTACGCCATGACGCGCGCCCAGCGGGTGCGTGCGGCGATGTTCCCAGAGACCCTGGAGGAGGGCATGCAGATCCCCTCCACGCAGTACGACGCAGCCAACCCCACCAACGTCCAGAGGCTGGCGGAGCCGTCGCAAATGCTCAAACACGCCGTGGTCAACCTGATCAACTACCAAGACGACGCGGAGCTGGCGACCAGAGCGATACCAGAGCTCACCAAACTACTCAACGACGAGGACCAGGTAGGACCCGGAAGTGTTGTGTTTAAAGTCAGACCCCTTGCCTCGGTGGTTCCCTAACGCGTGCCGGACCCCCACCAGGTCGTAGTGAACAAAGCGGCGGTGATGGTCCACCAGCTCTCAAAGAAAGAAGCTTCCCGCCACGCCATCATGCGCTCGCCCCAGATGGTGTCGGCCATCGTCAGGACCATGCAGAACACGAACGACGTGGAGACGGCTCGCTGCACCGCGGGGACGCTCCACAACCTGTCCCACCACAGAGAGGGCCTGCTGGCCATCTTCAAGTCCGGAGGAATCCCAGCGCTCGTTAAGATGCTCGGGTACGTGGGGAGACGATGGAAGTATGCGGGAGTTGGAAGGGACTTTTCTTTTCTTGGGTCTCCATTTTTTAGTTTTTGATGTGTAGCCATGTGCCATGAAGGCAGAGTGAAGCGGCGGAGTGTGTCAAAATGGCCAAAACCCAGATTCAATCTAGAGAACATAGGCATAGCTATCTTATTTTTGACCCAGTGGTCAATCAATTGCGATAAGAGACTCATGAAAGATTGCAGCTGGCTGCTAACTCATAAAAGGCAGAGAGGGAAGGACCTCAGAGGAACCTAATCCAATCCAGTTGTAGTTTTGGATATTTCCCAGTGGGACGGTAATCTAATAAGCCCTGGTTTGTTCTGCAGGTCACCGGTGGACTCGGTCCTGTTCTATGCCATCACCACTCTGCACAACCTCCTCCTGCACCAGGAAGGAGCCAAGATGGCGGTCCGTTTAGCCGGGGGTCTTCAGAAGATGGTGGCTCTGCTCAACAAGACCAACGTCAAGTTCTTGGCCATCACCACCGACTGCCTCCAGATACTGGCCTATGGAAACCAGGAGAGCAAGGTGTGTGTGTGTGTGTGTGTGTGTGTGTGTGTCACAAGTTGCGTGAGGTCATGTGTGATGACGTGCTGACCTTTGCGTGTCTCCTCCTCCTGTAGCTGATCATCTTGGCCAGCGGAGGCCCACAGGCCCTCGTCAACATCATGAGGACTTACACCTACGAGAAGTTGTTGTGGACGACGAGCCGCGTTCTCAAAGTTCTGTCGGTCTGCTCCAGTAACAAGCCCGCCATTGTTGAAGCGGGTATGTTCAGCCTTCTGTGTGTAATATGAGCTTCAGTACCCTCATGCCTGTAGTGTGTGTTCATTTAAAATGAGTTAGCAGCGGCGCAAACTGCTTAGTCAAGTGACATTTAGGAACATGTAGTGATTTATAAGTGACATTTAGGAACATGTAGTGAGTTATAAGTGACATTTAGGAACATGTAGTGAGTTATAAGTGACATTTAGGAACATGTAGTGAGTTATAAGTGACATTTAGGAACATGTAGTGAGTTATAAGTGACATGTAGTGAGTTATAAGTGACATTTAGGAACGTATAGTGAGTTATAAGTGACATTTAGGAACATGTAATGAGTTATAAGTGACATGTAGTGAGTTATAAGTGACATTTAGGAACATGTAGTGATTTATAAGTGACATTTAGGAACATGTAGTGAGTTATAAGTGACATTTAGGAACATGTAGTGAGTTATAAGTGACATTTAGGAACATGTAGTGAGTTATAAGTGACATTTAGGAACATGTAGTGAGTTATAAGTGACATTTAGGAACATGTAGTGAGTTATAAGTGACATTTAGGAACGTATAGTGATTTATAAGTGACATTTAGGAACATGTAGTGATTTATAAGTGACATTTAGGAACATGTAATGAGTTATAAGTGACATGTAGTGAGTTATAAGTGACATTTAGGAACTTTTAAGAGACATTTAAGAACATGTAGTGGTTTTTAGTTACATTTTTCTCATGCATGTATAAATCTCCCCGTCCAGGAGGCATGCAGGCTCTGGGACTCCACCTGACGGACCCCAGCCAGAGACTGGTCCAGAACTGTCTCTGGACTCTCAGGAACTTATCAGACGCCGCCACCAAACAGGTGATGAGAACTGCCTCTCGCACAAACATTGAAATCTCATTTTCTGTCTATTTCTGTAGCTGTTTACTGTCCATGCTGCGTACCAATCTGTCCTTTCGCACTAAATCCAGTGTGTTACTCTCCAGGAGGGGATGGAGGGACTCCTAGGAACGCTGGTGCAGCTGCTCGGCAGCGACGACATCAACGTGGTGACCTGCGCTGCCGGCATCCTGTCCAACCTCACCTGCAACAACTACAAGAACAAGATGATGGTCTGCCAGGTGAGGCATCTACTTCCTGTTTCAGGACAGTGACCAGAGCTTGTGTCCTCTCTGAAGACGGGTTTAACGCACATTTCGTTCTCTGCAGGTCGGCGGCATCGAGGCGTTGGTTCGCACGGTGCTCCGGGCCGGAGACAGAGAAGACATCACAGAACCGGCTATCTGCGCCCTGCGTCACCTCACGTCCCGGCACCAGGACGCAGAGATGGCCCAGAATGCCGTGCGGCTGCACTACGGCCTGCCGGTGGTCGTCAAGCTGCTGCACCCGCCCTCACACTGGCCGCTCATCAAGGTGCGGCTCACCGGCAGAGCCTTTAGCTGTGGTTCTTCATCAGAGGAGACTAATAGTTTATATAAATATATATATTCATTATTAAATGTGTGTGTCCAGGCGACCGTGGGTCTGATCCGTAACCTGGCGCTGTGCCCCGGTAACCACGCCCCCCTGAGGGAGCAGGGCGCCATCCCTCGCCTCGTGCAGCTGCTGGTCCGAGCGCATCAAGATGCCCAGAGACGCACCAGCATGGGGGGAACGCAGCAGCAGTTTGTGGTGAGACACACACACACACACACGCACACACTCTCACACACACACACACACACGCACACGCACACACACAGACACAGCAGCAGTTTGTGGTGAGAGCTGAGGCACACACACTAATGTACGTACATACACACACGCATCCATCTACACACACATACACACACGCATCCATCCACACACAACAAAATACACACAAACATCCAGACACAACAAAATACACATACACAACAAAATACACACAACAAATACACACATCCAGACACACACAACAAATACACACATCCAGACACACACAACAAATACACACATCCAAATACACACATCCACACATCCGCGCGCACGCACGCACACACACAACAAAACACACACGTAAAGTGAGGGTGTGACATGCAGAAATGAGTTTCTTGTACTTGTACACCTAGAACTGATAGAACTGTTAGATTACTTGGTGATTCCCATCGTTGCGGCTCCTCCTCCTCCGAGTGTTAAAGGACTGCTTCCATGTGAGCTTGACTCATTGTGTGTGTGTGTGTGTGTGTGTGTGTGTGTGTGTGTGTGTGTGTGTTCAGGAGGGCGTCCGCATGGAGGAGATCGTGGAGGGCTGCACAGGAGCGCTTCACATCCTGGCCAGAGACGTCCACAACAGAATAGTCATCAGAGGACTCAACACCATTCCCCTCTTCGTACAGGTAAACAGAAACATGTCGTGATGACGCAATCATTACAAATACATTGTATGCTTACTATGGGATGTGCTTACCTGTTTTAGACGCCATATTGGATTGAACAGGGGTCATGCATATCAGAAATGTCGTTAAATGTGTCATATTGAGGTTGTTTCAGGATGCTTTTCACATGATGTGAGTACTGAGAACATACTGTGTGTGTGTGTGTGTGTGTGTGCGTAGCTGTTGTATTCTCCCATCGAGAACATCCAGCGCGTGGCGGCGGGCGTCCTGTGTGAGCTCGCCCAGGACAAAGAGGCGGCCGAGGCCATCGAGGCCGAGGGCGCCACCGCGCCGCTGACGGAGCTGCTGCACAGCCGCAACGAAGGAGTCGGTACGTTCAACACACACGATACATAAATACACACACACACACACACACGGATAATCTTAACCGACGTTGCCTCTTCTCCCTCAGCGACCTACGCTGCAGCCGTCTTGTTCCGCATGTCGGAGGACAAACCCCAAGACTACAAGAAGCGTCTCTCTGTGGAGCTCACCAGCTCGCTCTTCAGGACCGAACCCATGGCCTGGAACGAGGTACGGGACGTCAAGCGGAACACTGAACTAGACGCTCGTGCACCGCGAGTGGACTTCAAAGTGTAAATACAATCTTTGTGTGTGTGTCGCTCTGCAGACCGGAGACCTGGGTCTGGACATCGGAGCGCAGGGAGAGCCGCTGGGCTACAGACAGGAAGGTGAGAACGAACGCCAGAGCTGCTGCTGGATTCCTGTCCTTCAGGGCTGTCGCTCCAGTTCACTGCCGTGTGTGTGTGTGTGTGTGTGTTGGTGTGTGTGTGTTGCGTCTAAATCCCCGCACTACTGCGTGAGCGCTTGGTTTGTTAACACGCTTCTAACAGCGGCTCTGCTCCCCCAGACCCCAGCTACCGCTCCTTCCACTCGGGCGGGTACGTCGGGGACTCGATGGGCATGGAGCCCATGATGGACCACGACCTGGGCGGCGTCCACCACCCGGGCCAGGACTACGCCCCCGTGGACGGGCTGCCGGACCTGGGACACGCCCAGGAGCTGATCGAGGGGCTGCCGCCCGGAGACTCCAACCAACTGGCCTGGTTCGACACCGACCTGTAAATACCAAGACCGACATTACACGACACTTTCTACTAGGTAAGCGAAACCCCAAAGGATTGTGGGTCGAGGACGTGACTGTATTTGTACTCACTGCGCTGCTGCATGTTCAGACGGCTCCTAACTGCAAAGCTGTGTGTGTTTGATGTGTGTGTGATCTGTGTGTGTGGTCTTAACCAACATCTGCCTCCTCTCCCTCCTCTGCAGCTGTATCATGTGATCTGGATGAACCTGCGTCGTGATTCGCCCATACGGAGGAGGAGGCGGGGTTTCAGAAAGTGCCTGAAGACGACTCAACAACAGCAAGCAGAGTTTCCCGTCTACGGGAACTCCATTGGGACAAACTAGAGTGAAGTGCGGTTCTGTTCTGTTCTCAGCCCGGCGGCGGGATGACTCCTGACACGACACACAGATTTTGATCTCAATTTGATTTTTTGAAAAAAATGCTTTTTATGTACTTTTTTCATTTTTACTTGATTTGGTTGTTTTCCTCTTTTTATTCTGTTTTTCTCCCCCATCAAGTCTATAATGGTACAAACTGATTCTAGTTATATTTTTCATCATTCTGACTTCTCTTCATCTTGTTTTTGCAGTCCCTTGTATTTTAAGTCTCTGGTAGTGTCGAGTTCTTTTATTTTTAATTTCCAATTTTTTTTTTTTTTTGTGGTAATGCTCCATCCAAGTAAAGAATCTGATCACGTTTTAAATGGTGTCCAAACACTAAAGTTAATCAGTTGAATTGTATTCTGATGAAGTGTAACATTGTGTAGCTTTTGTATAAAAAAAACAAAAACATGAATTGGAAATCATGGTCCAAATATCGAGCTATTTTCTTGCTTTAATGGACACTGATGTGTCTGCTGTTCCAAAGGGGGTGTGGCTGACCTGGCTGGATGGGCGTGGCTTAGGAGGAGGAGGGCTCTTATTGGTCTGTTACTGAGGGGGGAGGAGCTGGTTGTGTAGCCTGCTGTGTTCTGAAACAATAAAATGGACTGTCATTTCACCGGACGCCTCCGCGTCTGATTTCAAACGTTTCTTAAACCCAGTGGCTTTAACTGGGCTCTTGTCCCCGCCGCCGTCGAGCAGAACCGTAACTCGTGGCCTCGTGGTTCCTGTAGAGACTCCAGTGAGAAACGAGGCGGACTGGAAGTACGGAGGCGGAGGCCGGCGGTTTGATGCCTGACAATAAAAGTGTTTACATCAGTAACAACATAATAAAGATCACGCGAGACTAAATAGTAACAATACCAGACATTTTATTCAAACTGACATCTTGAAAGAACAATCCTCGAGCTGATTTATTTATAAAAAGGTTTCGTCAAGAGAAATTCTAAAAAGCAGAAAATAACCGTCAAGAGTTTCTGAAAAGATCCAAGATCAGTCTCCAGAGATCTTCTGGAGGATTTCAGCAGCCAGAGGGACGACATCACCTGCACACCTGAGAGAGAGAGAGACACTAGTTATTCACCAGAGAGAGAGAGAGACACTAGTTATTCACCAGAGAGAGAGATAGAGAGAGACACTAGTTATTCACCAGAGAGAGAGAGAGACACTAGTTATTCACCAGAGAGAGAGAGAGAGAGAGAGAGACACTAGTTATTCACCAGAGAGAGAGAGAGAGAGACACTAGTTATTCACCAGAGAGAGAGAGAGAGAGAGACACTAGTTATTCACCAGAGAGAGAGAGAGAGAGACACTAGTTATTCACCAGAGAGAGAGAGAGAGACACTAGTTATTCACCAGAGAGAGAGAGAGAGACACTAGTTATTCACCAGAGAGAGAGAGAGATAGAGAGAGACACTAGTTATTCACCAGAGAGAGAGAGAGAGAGAGAGAGAGAGAGACACTAGTTATTCACCAGAGAGAGAGAGAGATAGAGAGAGACACTAGTTATTCACCAGAGATAGAGAGAGAGAGAGAGAGACACTAGTTATTCACCAGAGAGAGAGAGAGACACTAGTTATTCACCAGAGAGAGAGAGAGAGAGAGAGAGAGAGAGAGACACTAGTTATTCACCAGAGAGAGAGAGAGAGAGAGAGACACTAGTTATTCACCAGAGAGAGAGAGAGAGAGAGACACTAGTTATTCACCAGAGAGAGAGAGAGAGAGACACTAGTTATTCACCAGAGATAGAGAGAGACACTAGTTATTCACCAGAGAGAGAGAGAGAGACACTAGTTATTCACCAGAGAGAGAGAGAGAGATAGAGAGAGACACTAGTTATTCACCAGAGAGAGAGAGAGAGAGAGAGAGAGAGAGAGACACTAGTTATTCACCAGAGAGAGAGAGAGATAGAGAGAGACACTAGTTATTCACCAGAGATAGAGAGAGAGAGAGAGACACTAGTTATTCACCAGAGAGAGAGAGAGACACTAGTTATTCACCAGAGAGAGAGAGAGAGAGAGAGAGAGAGAGACACTAGTTATTCACCAGAGAGAGAGAGAGACACTAGTTATTCACCAGAGAGAGAGAGAGACACTAGTTATTCACCAGAGAGAGAGAGATAGAGAGAGACACTAGTTATTCACCAGAGAGAGAGAGAGACACTAGTTATTCACCAGAGAGAGAGAGAGATAGAGAGAGACACTAGTTATTCACCAGAGAGAGAGAGAGAGAGAGAGAGAGAGAGAGAGACACTAGTTATTCACCAGAGAGAGAGAGAGAGACACTAGTTATTCACCAGAGATAGAGAGAGAGAGAGAGATAGAGAGAGACACTAGTTATTCACCAGAGAGAGAGAGAGAGACACTAGTTATTCACCAGAGAGAGAGAGAGAGAGACACTAGTTATTCACCAGAGAGAGAGAGAGATAGAGAGAGACACTAGTTATTCACCAGAGAGAGAGAGAGAGAGAGAGAGAGAGAGACACTAGTTATTCACCAGAGAGAGAGAGAGATAGAGAGAGACACTAGTTATTCACCAGAGAGAGAGAGAGACACTAGTTATTCACCAGAGAGAGAGAGAGAGAGAGAGAGAGAGAGACACTAGTTATTCACCAGAGAGAGAGAGAGACACTAGTTATTCACCAGAGAGAGAGAGAGACACTAGTTATTCACCAGAGAGAGAGAGAGAGAGAGAGAGAGAGAGACACTAGTTATTCACCAGAGAGAGAGAGAGAGAGACACTAGTTATTCACCAGAGAGAGAGAGAGAGAGAGACACTAGTTATTCACCAGAGAGAGAGAGAGAGAGACACTAGTTATTCACCAGAGAGAGAGAGAGAGAGACACTAGTTATTCACCAGAGAGAGAGAGAGAGAGAGACACTAGTTATTCACCAGAGAGAGATAGAGAGAGACACTAGTTATTCACCAGAGAGAGAGAGAGACACTAGTTATTCACCAGAAAGAGAGAGAGAGACACTAGTTATTCACCAGAGAGAGAGAGAGATAGAGAGAGACACTAGTTATTCACCAGAGAGAGAGAGAGAGAGAGAGAGAGAGAGAGACACACTAGTTATTCACCAGAGAGAGAGAGAGAGACACTAGTTATTCACCAGAGATAGAGAGAGAGAGAGAGATAGAGAGAGACACTAGTTATTCACCAGAGAGAGAGAGAGACTAGTTATTCACCAGAGAGAGAGAGAGAGAGAGAGAGAGAGAGACACTAGTTATTCACCAGAGAGAGAGAGACACTAGTTATTCACCAGAGAGAGAGAGACACTAGTTATTCACCAGAGAGAGAGAGAGAGAGAGAGAGAGAGAGACACTAGTTATTCACCAGAGAGAGAGAGAGAGAGACACTAGTTATTCACCAGAGAGAGAGAGACACTAGTTATTCACCAGAGAGAGAGAGAGAGAGAGAGAGATAGAGAGAGACACTAGTTATTCACCAGAGAGAGAGAGAGAGACACTAGTTATTCACCAGAGAGAGAGAGAGAGAGAGAGAGACACTAGTTATTCACCAGAGAGAGAGAGAGATAGAGAGAGACACTAGTTATTCACCAGAGAGAGAGAGAGAGAGAGAGAGAGAGAGAGAGAGAGAGACACTAGTTATTCACCAGAGAGAGAGAGAGATAGAGAGAGACACTAGTTATTCACCAGAGATAGAGAGAGATAGAGAGATAGAGAGAGACACTAGTTATTCACCAGAGAGAGAGAGAGATAGAGAGATAGAGAGAGACACTAGTTATTCACCAGAGAGAGAGAGAGAGAGACACTAGTTATTCACCAGAGAGAGAGAGAGAGAGACACTAGTTATTCACCAGAGAGAGAGAGAGAGAGACACTAGTTATTCACCAGAGAGAGAGAGAGAGAGACACTAGTTATTCACCAGAGAGAGAGAGAGAGAGAGAGATAGAGAGAGACACTAGTTATTCACCAGAGAGAGAGAGAGAGAGAGAGACACTAGTTATTCACCAGAGAGAGAGAGAGAGAGAGAGAGAGAGAGAGAGAGAGAGAGAGAGAGACACTAGTTATTCACCAGAGAGAGAGACACTAGTTATTCACCAGAGAGAGAGAGAGAGAGAGAGACACTAGTTATTCACCAGAGAGAGAGAGAGAGAGAGAGAGAGACACTAGTTATTCACCAGAGAGACAGAGAGAGACACTAGTTATTCACCAGAGAGAGAGAGAGAGAGAGAGAGAGAGAGAGACACTAGTTATTCACCAGAGAGAGAGACAGAGAGAGACACTAGTTATTCACCAGAGAGAGAGAGAGAGAGAGAGAGAGAGAGAGAGAGACACTAGTTATTCACCAGAGAGAGAGAGAGAGAGAGACACTAGTTATTCACCAGAGAGAGAGAGAGAGAGAGAGAGAGAGAGAGAGAGACACTAGTTATTCACCAGAGAGAGAGAGAGAGAGAGACACTAGTTATTCACCAGAGAGAGAGAGAGAGACACTAGTTATTCACCAGAGAGAGAGACAGAGAGAGACACTAGTTATTCACCAGAGAGAGAGAGAGAGAGAGAGAGAGACAGAGACACTAGTTATTCACCAGAGAGAGAGAGAGAGAGAGACACTAGTTATTCACCAGAGAGAGAGAGAGAGAGAGAGAGAGACACTAGTTATTCACCAGAGAGAGAGAGAGAGAGACAGAGACACTAGTTATTCACCAGAGAGAGAGAGAGAGACACTAGTTATTCACCAGAGAGAGAGAGAGAGAGAGAGAGACACTAGTTATTCACCAGAGAGAGAGAGAGAGAGACAGAGACACTAGTTATTCACCAGAGAGAGAGAGAGAGAGACACTAGTTATTCACCAGAGAGAGAGATAGAGAGATAGAGAGAGACACTAGTTATTCACCAGAGAGAGAGAGAGAGAGACACTAGTTATTCACCAGAGAGAGAGAGAGAGAGACACTAGTTATTCACCAGAGAGAGAGAGAGAGAGACACTAGTTATTCACCAGAGAGAGAGAGAGAGAGAGACACTAGTTATTCACCAGAGAGAGAGAGAGACACTAGTTATTCACCAGAGAGAGAGAGAGAGACACTAGTTATTCACCAGAGAGAGAGAGAGAGACACTAGTTATTCACCAGAGAGAGAGAGAGAGAGACAGAGACACTAGTTATTCACCAGAGAGAGAGAGAGAGAGAGACACTAGTTATTCACCAGAGAGAGAGAGAGAGAGACACTAGTTATTCACCAGAGAGAGAGAGAGAGAGACAGAGACACTAGTTATTCACCAGAGAGAGAGAGAGAGACACTAGTTATTCACCAGAGAGAGAGAGAGAGAGAGAGAGACACTAGTTATTCACCAGAGAGAGAGACAGAGAGAGAGAGAGAGACACTAGTTATTCTCTCTCTCTCTCTCTTGATTTTGCAAAGGCATTCCTCAGGTTGCCATGGTAAAAGCTGAATAACATCATTTGGATCCCAGACCTCCACTCTTCTTCTGTCCCCTCTCTCTCTTCACCCCCTCCTTCTCTCTCTCCTCATCACTTCTTTCATCTCCTGCCCTTTCTCCTAAAACCTCTCGTCCCCACTTCTACCACTAAACCAGTGGGAGTGTGCCAGTCTCACACACTTCAAAGGCTGGAGCTCATCTCTGCTTTCATCTGCCAGAGGGGGGGAGGGGGGGGAGAGGAGAGAGAAGAGAGAGTGATAGGAAGAGAGAGAGAGAGAGGAGGGAGAGAGGAAGAGAGAGAGGAGGGAGAGAGGAAGAGAGAGAGGAGGGAGAGAGGAAGAGAGAGAGGAGGGAGAGAGATATGGATGAGAGGGAGGAAGAGGAGAGAGGGGGGAATATGGAGGAGAGAGGAAGAGAGAGAGAAGGGAGGGATATATATAGGAGAGAGAAGGAGAGAGAGGAAGAGATAGAGATAGGGGAGAAGAGAGAAAAGACAGAAGAGAGGAAGAGGAGAGAGAGAGAAAGAAAGTAAGAGGTAAAAAATAAAGAAAACGAACAGAGAGGGAGAGAGGGGGGAGAACGGAGGGAGAGAGAGATATGGACGAGAGGAAGAGGAGAGAGTGATAGGGAGAGGGGAGAGGAAGAGGAGAGGAAGAGAGAGAGAGAGAGAGAGAGAGAGAGAGGAAGAGAGCGAGGAAGAGGAGACAGAGAGGGGAAGGAGAGAGAAGTAAAAAATAAAGGGGGGGAGGAGAAATGGCCATAGAGGGTGACAAAGGCAAGAAAAGGGGTGAGAAAGGGAGAGAAGGAGAGGCAGAGAAGGAGAGAGAGAATTAGAGAGAGAGAGAGGCCTCCAGCAGGACAACAATCCACCTTTATATGGATCTGACGGTCTGTGTGTGACACACACACACACACACACACACACACACACACACACACACACACACACACACACACACACACACAGAGTGTGTGTCTGTTTGTGTGCGACAAGTCGCTCGTCTGATACATCAAGACATCAAAGGGAGCGTGGTCGCTACGGCGACAAACCCCTCGGCTTGAAGAGCGGCCCTCGTGTTCATGAAAGCCTCCAGATGCACCGAACACAGGCGGGCTTTGAAACGCTCGGCATCCTGGGTAAATATCCGCTATTAGAAGGTTGTGTTTGTTTTCATAATGCAGCGTGAGCTCGTCAATATAAACAACAGGTTGAGAGGAGACAACGCCTTATTTAAAACATGTGGAAATTATATTTTAAGTAAAATAAGAGCATTACTGTGTGCTCTTATAAGCACACAATAATAATAATGAGGATTAGTAATACAACATTAAATATTATTAAGTATTCTCATACTCTCATCATCACCCACCCCTTCAAAATAAAAGTGTTGCATCTTTTCAGGACGAGTTCAACTAAAAGCCCCAAACCTTCACTGTACGCAAACAGGAAACGAGGGGTGGGCCTAGTGTTTCAAAATAAAAGCCCCAGAAGGTAACTATCTGAACAGGTGATAACATTAACATAATATTCAACTTGTGAAGGACGTTCAAACAAATTTAACTCATTCTGTCTTTTCCAACTATTCACCTTCTTCACAAAGATGTCTTAAAATAAAGTTAAACTTAAAGTCATATAGTATGTCTTAAAGATATGTTCTTTTGAATCATAGTATAGTATAAAAATACCATAAATTCAAAGCTATTAAATTATGTCATAAAAAGCAACAGTATATATAAGTCATGATGTAGTATCTCATAAAATGTCATAAAAGTTTGTACACTATTCAAAATGTCATTACAAATAATTTAAAAAAAAAGTAAATATAGTATGTCATAAACATGACATATGTAAGACATTAGAATAAATGAAAATGTTCTTGTGTTGACATGTTATTGATCTTAGTTCTCAGGTTCCATCTTCTTTTCCATTACATCGGTCTCAGACGTGTGAGGCGGTGCAGACGACTTCCTGCCATTGATCTCAAGAGACTCCAACAAAGACGTGTTGTTTAAATAAATGTGCACGCTTCATCTCTGTGACTCATTAAACCGACACGGTGCTTTTACATCACTGGGAGCGGGTCAGTGTTGACATGTTCACTCGTGCATGAAAATAATAAGATGTCGCCTTTTACATGAAAAGAAATCAGTTTTTTGACACAATTATAAATTATAGGATTTTGTAAATTTCAGAATTATCCAAAATGTTTGTTGCATCAGAATAGAATGATGGAAGGAATATTTCACCATACATTAACAAGCTGTCTGTCTTTCACACACACACACACCTGTTGGACGTGGTCATGTCCCGCAGGAGACTGATAAGCTCCGCCCCTTCAGGACATTCTGACCAATCAGATCGCTCTGTGGTCTGCACCTGGAGGGAGAGGGAGGAAGACCACAACGTTAACCATTGCTGCACCAATAATAACAAACTATTGATAATTTAATTTACATTTAAAACTACATTATAAGAACGTGTCTGTAACCACGACAACTACTGAGTGACATCACACTCATGTGCTGATGTCTTTTTAAAGTAGAATTGATCAAATAGATCATTTGCCCAAAATTCGGTTGCATTCACACCTGTGTGTTTATTTAAATCGGTCTTAAGATCGTTCCTCTATTCATATCATATGGTTGACGTCTAACTGCTCCATGAATGCATTGAATGATCTAACGATGACCCAGAGCGGATCTTCTCTTTCTCCACTGAATCTCTTCTTCTCTTCGTCATCCCTCTGTTTTTACTCCTGTCCCAACACGCCTCACACACCTGGGTGTCTTGGCTCCGCCCCCCCACACCTGAGTGTCTCGGCTCCGCCCCCAGCCAGGAACACCTGGAGAGCCGTGTGTGTTGCAGTGGTCATACTGGTCACCAAGTAAAGTTCTGAATTAAGATCCGGTTTAATAATATGTCCACAGTTTGCTGTGGAACTAAATTATATATTCCAATAAAAGTCATTTTTAAAGTATTGCTCAATGTGTTTTTGTTAGTGAATATGTATCTGTGTGTGTGTGTGTGTGTGTGTGTGAGAGAGAGCGTGTTTGGTGAATGAGTTTCTCTCTGATCTCCGGTGACATCATCACCCCTGACTCTGGCGACACAGCATGGTTGTTGCTAGGCAACGGGGTTAGGAGGAGACAAAGAGGCTCCCCTGACTCGCTTACTTTTCTCACACACACACACACACACACACACACACACACACACACACACTGAACTCAGAGTCACATGAGAAGCACAGAAAGACAGGAGTGTGTGCGTGGGACCAATCCATGGACACAATACACATAGGTAGACTTCTTAAAAATAAATTAATAAATGCTTATTTTTCTGACAACATTTATTTAATTAGTATTCCCCTTTAAGTCTTTCCAAGTTGTGTGAGGTGAAGAAGAAAAAAAAATTGTCGACCATTCTCTCTCTCTCGTGCTCTGCCGTTTCCAAGCCATTAGCAGGATCTTTGATTGAGATTAACAGAGCGCTGGAATCAATGAAAGATAATTAAAAAGCCTTTGTTGAAGGGCAGGCAGAACGTGTGAGTCAGTGTGTGTCAGTGTGTGTCTGTGACGGCACATCTATCAGGAAGTGTGTGTGTGTGTGTGTTGTGGACATTGAATGACTGTTGCATTAACCCTTTGGGGGCGGGGCCCGCTTCGAAGCGGGGGCAGATGTTTACGTTTTTAATAAAACTATATCTTAGCAATAATACGTCACAGAGATATGGTTTAAAATCTGGCGGATATGGTTTCCACTTCCGCGTCTGAGCATCTAAACATGGACGTGTCTTACGACGTGTGCAAAGCTTCAGTGTGAGTCAGAAGATGCCAAGCAAAGAGTCCTGAGCAAAGCTATTGGAGGGGACAGACGGCGCAGCTCCAGTGCCTGAAGGATTCGCTAACAAGGAGCTAGCCGGAGCTAACGGGCCAGATAGCTGGCTACAGCGTTTCTGTGAGACTGAACGTGAGTAATCAATTGTTGCCCCTATCACCGTTAACTTTCTTACAGTGAACTTAGTACGACTAGTCGTGTTGGACCTCCATTATGTGTTTGTAAGACCGTAACTAACGTGTGTTTGTTGACGATAGCTAGCGTTAGCACGTCATTAGATAGCATCGTGTTGGATGTCTCTTACGTGTCTACGACTGAACGGTGCATACTCAACTGTTGTCTCTATCACCGTTAACGTTCTTACAGTGAACTTAGTACGACCAGTAGTGTTGGACCTCCGTTAATCGTTACTACAGTCGTGTTTACGTCACATTAGCTGCTGCGAACACGGAGCTAGCTAACAAGAGCTAACGGAGATAGCTGACGACAGCTATGAACGGTGGGTAATCAACTGTTGTCTCGATCACCGTTAACGTTCTTACAGTGAACGTAGTACGACTAGTAGTGTTGGATCTCAGTTACGTGTTTGTAAGGCTGTAACTGTGTATTTTAAGCTCATGGCCTGAGCATAGCTGGATCTGTTAGCTTTAGCAATGTTAGCACGTAGCTAGCTCTGTGTCTTGAGCATAGTCAGTGTTGGATCTTCCTTATGTGTCGGTGTGTAATCATTACTTTCTTTCAGTGAACTCATACTGACTCATACTGACTGATACATTTGGTTTTAGACATTTATTTACATGTGTCTACCATTTTGTTCATATATTCCACTGCTTTTGTGAACCTAAGACCTTTGGTAAACCAATTTCCATCACCAAAACCGATATACCACATGAGTAAAGTTATGTTTTCACAACAAATATGGAAAATTTCCAAAATCAAGATTCAATTTTTCAGCTATAGTCACATTTTCTCTTTACACTTGTGTCTTGGGACAATGGTGCCTCGTTATGTAGAGAGCTGAGATTGTTCTGTAATTGTTGATATACTACATATGTATGTATCATATGCAAGTGACTTTAAAAAGGGAAATTTAAAAATTATGTAAAATCGAGAAAATGACCACAGACCCCAGAGTGTTAATAGAAAACGGGTTTGAAATGTTGATTTGAGACTCCAAAGAGGAAAAACGTAAAAGATGAGGAGTACGGCAACACTACTCTGAGGACACATAACATTTAAATATTTTAAATTAACCAACGTGCAGAATGGTAGATTGTTTTTCAAGGAAATGTCTTTCCTACGAGGACATTTCACGTTTAATACAACATACTCAAAAAGAGAGAGAGAGAGGTTAGTCTGTGGACCTGCACACACACACGCACGCACGCACGCACGCACGCACGCACACACACACACACACACACACACACACACACACACACACACACACACACACACACACACACACACACACACACACACACACACACACACACACACGATTGACCTTGTGTCCCGCGTGCAGAAACTACTTCATGACCCTCCGGCCAAGCCAAAAACATTAAGAATGCATATTTTACATCATTCATAATTTACATTTTTCACATTGGTCTTTTTAAAGATGGACCACTTCGCCCTCTCTTTTGCTCGTCGTTGTTATTTGTTTACTCGTCTATAGCAGCAAGAAACTGCAGCGGCTCAGCGTTAGCTACACGTAGCCACATGGAGCTAACGCTGCTTTTTTTTATTTTGGGGAACTGAAGCGTCACCAAATCTGCTTTATGAGTCGGCCATCTTTTACCTGTT
>NC_136600.1:25589734-25594734 GCF_910589615.1 Taurulus bubalis
CTATCTACCTACCTACCTACCTACCTACCTACCTATCTATCTACCTACCTACCTACCTACCTACCTACCTACCTATCTATCTATCTATCTATATACCTACCTATCTATCTACCTACCTATCTATCTATCTACCTACCTATCTATCTATCTACCTATCTACCTATCTAATGCAGACCAGGTTGTAAAGCTGCCAACCCTCCCTAGGTCATGAATAAATAGCTCTTCAAGTGCAAAGCCTTGTTTCTCGGTTCATTAAATCCGACATCATGTAACCGGAGGCGTCTGTTCCGTCAGATCCCTTCTGACCAGGTTGCCTTCTCATACTTGCACACTGCCAATACTTTGGCTCTCAATCACCAAAAAGCTGTACTTCATTTTCATTTCCATGCACAAAAGGGTAACAGTTAAATACCTGTCTTCACTGGGGAAAACTTATTTTAGTTATTTCCTATTCCAACAGATCTTTATTTAGAACGTAGACGCCGCCGTGCGTTTATTTGTGTGAGTGGAAAAGCGCCGACACTAGAAAGCTGAGCAGCTAGCCGGCTGTCAGCGGGACGCGGCGGCACTTTGTCGAGCGGCCTCACAGTGGAAGAAACAGACTGCTCTGCTTTGGACTGTTCAGTCAAACGCAGACCTCTGGTGCCGGTAATGTGATCCGACAATGCCGTCCTCCCGAGAGGAAGACGCTGCTCCAGATAGCTGCTCATGTATATGTTAATGATATCTGTTATGAGACGTTGAGGGGAGCTGTCGTCACTATACCGTGTTCTTTACAAGAACATTATAGTAAATGAATGCTCTAAAAGGTCCTGGTGTGTGTGTGTGTGTGTGTGTGTGTGTGTGTGTGAGGTGAGGATACATAACTAAGTGTGATCACTTTTAAAACCGTCACATATTACAAATACCACTCGCTCATTTTAAGACTGGAGGAATAATCTGAGTGGAAACCGTTGTGCTTTTGTCCTATTTTGGAGTTTGGACTCTAACTCTGTTAAAAATAGACGTTCTACAATGCGTTGTGACATCATCTATTTATAAACACTGTGAAATGAGTTCCAGTGGAAACCAACAAACCGGATGGATGGCTCAGAGCATCACTAAGCAAAGAAGAGACCCACTGAACTGAATACATAAGATTCATGGGTTATATTCCAGTTAAACTTTAAATACAGTTACATTAGAGTGTGCACATGGTGCCATTCATTGAGATTTATTTAGTCGAGTCATAATTATGCTTTTTCCACGATGTCTCTGGTAAACGAGAGAGAATAAATTAAACCAACAAATGGATTATTTGCGTGTTAGTCGACTAACAGAGTAATAGAAAGCATGTTCGTCCCATGTGACTGTTCCACAGAAAACTAAACTAAAGAGTTAAAGTTGAGACAGTGGTCAGGTTTAGGGAAACATCACCACATATTTAAATATGTGAATACACGGCATGTTAAAATATCTTATTCACACTTGGAAGTTGTTTTTTTCTCAAAAAAAAATGCTCAACATACAATTATATTTATTACAAATCTTTATACTGCAATAACTGTTTACCAGCATGCAGAGATCAAAATGCAAACTGCACATGCATTATGATAAAAACATCTTAAATGTGTGTTATTAAAGACAGTTAAAGTGTCTTATTGATTGCTATTATGTTAAATTATCAGGCCGGTGACCTCGTGTGTGCTAATATGAAGACATCCATATGGATGTGGATGTAATTATGCCGGGGGGGATAATTGATCCGACACATATGGACCGTGGCATCATCGTGGGATATTTTTAATACACCGGTTGGGGAAATAACATGAACCCAATTTCAAACGGCAGTTTTTCGAGATGCAAGTTCCTCAGACACCAGATAGCACCGGCCCAGAGGCAATTACCTAAAAACATTCCTCTGAGCTCCTCGCAGAAGGTCAAGAGAAATCACACAAATTGATGGCAGCCCAAAAACCCGGAGAGGAACCTCAAAGACCCTCAAAGACCCCGAAGACACGCGGAGCCCCGGAAGACTTCTTCAACTAATTAAAGGACGAGTTCGCTTTAATCAACGGGCACCTCGTCAACCACTGAGACCAAACCCAGGGGTTGATGGGAACACTGGTTTGTTTTTCTGTCACTTTTCTCCTCTGCTCAACTCTCTGGGCTTCCTATCCTTAAATAATCAGATTATAACTGAGACTCTCTGTATTAGTCTGCTTCATCTTCACGAATAAAACTCAGCCTTCCCAAATCAAAAGAAATAATAAGAACTTTGTTTAGGAAGAGTCTCTCCTCCCTCCCTCAACGTTTCTCCTCTATTAGCTCATCCTCCTCTACGTCTTCTCACCCAAATGCTCCACATTCTTCCTCTCCGTCACCTCTTCGCGACCCTTTTTACCTCCCATTTGGCTTCCCTGGCTCTGTCATCTTTTCCCTCTCTCTCTTCTCTCGTATGCGTTTTTACCATCTTCTCTTTCTTTCTGTTGTTCCGCTCTCCTTCCCCATCTCTGCCTTTCTCTCTCTCTTTGGTCCCTCTGTCTTCATTCCCCAGGGGGTATTATCTCAGTCGGAGGCAAATCTGCCCAATTATAAACCTCATCTCCTCTCTCTCTCTCTCTCTCTCACACACACACTCTCTCTCTCTCTCTCACACACACACACACACACACACACACACACATTGGGCGCTCCTGCATCCACAAGCACATCTTCTCTGTTTCACACATACACAGAAGCAGAAGCGCAAATAAATTCACACAAGCACCAAAACCATCTTCCTGTTTTGCTCTTCTTCACTGTCTATTTACTCCCAACACACACACACACACACACACACACACACACACACACACACACACACACACACACCCCTTCCCGTTTCTGTCACACGTTGAAAAGCCAATTATACACGCTTCCTCCCTTCTCCTCCTCACCCTCTCCCTTCTTTCTTGCCATCGCCGCACTGATCTGGAAGGGAAGAGAGGAGAGGAGGAGAGGAAAGGAGAGGAGAGGAGGAGAGGAGCTCAGAATAGAGAATAGAGGAGAAGGAAGGAAGAGAAGGAAAAGATGGGAACAGAGCGATGGAAGGAGATGAGATGACGAGGCAAGATGTGAGATGAGCAGTTTAGAGAAGTAGAGGGAGAAGAAATGGTGAACAAGGTATTACAGAGGAGGGGAGAGGAAGAGAGGAGGAAGAAGAGGGAGAGAGAGAGAGGAAGAAAGAGAGGAGGGAGAGGAGAGAGAGGAGGAAGGAGGGAGAGGAGAGAGAGAGAGAGGAAGAGAGAGGAAGAGAGAGAGGAGGGCGAGGAGAGGAAAAGATGGAGAGGAGAGAGAGAGTAGAGGAGGGAGAAGGGAGAGAGAGAGGAGGGAGAGGAGAGGAAAAGAGGGAGAGGAGAGGAGAGAGGAGGGAGAGAGAGGAGAGAGAGATAGCAGGGAGAGAGAGGAGAGAGGAGGGAGAGAGAGGAAGAGAGAGAAGAGGGCGAGGAGAGGAGAGGAAAAGAGGGAGAGGAGAGAGGAGGGAGAGAGAGGAGAGAGAGATAGGAGGGAGAGAGAGGAGAGAGGAGGGAGAGAGATAGGAGGGAGAGGAGAGGAAAAGAGGGAGAGGAGAAGAGAGAGGAGGGAGAGAGGAGAGATAGAGAGGAGGGAGAGAGGAGAGAGGAGGGAGAGAGAGGAGGGAGAGAGAGGAGAGAGGAGGGAGAGAGGAATAGAGGAAGAGAGAGGAGGGATAGAGAGAGGAGGCAAGGAGAGAGAGAGGAGGCAAGGAGAGAGAGAGAGAGAAGGGGAGAGGAGAGGAGGAGAGCAGGAAAAGAGAGGAGAGGGAGATAGCGTTAATTGCCCGGCCAGTATTAATGCTGGGTTGACAGTTTCTTGTTGAGAGGGAAGCTGATTGGACGATAATGATGCTGACGACTGAACTGCCGCACTGCTGACCCAATGAAACAGAAGAGAGGAAGGCTGGTGCTGGTTTTGGGGAGGCAGGGTGTGCAGAGGAGAAGATGGATGGACAGAATGAGACACAGAATAATGAGTGAAAGAGAGAGAGAGAGAGAGAGAGAGAGAGAAACAGTCCTAAATAGAAATTTGAGAAAGCAAGTATTATTGTGTTAAATTGTCATTGCTGCCGAGTTGCAATTACAGCGTTGAACTGTGGGTCCTGAAACACACACACACACACACACACACACACACACACACACACACACACACACACACACACACACACACACACACACACACACACACACGTCTGTCATTTACTGCATTAATCCTCTAATGATAGATTCAGCCGTACATGCCTCAGTTTTTGTGCCTTTACGCAATCGACTAGAAATCCTAATTTTATTGAGTTCCACCATCGCTGAAGGACAAAAACACGCTGCCTCTGCCTCACGCACAAACGCACAAACACACACACAGCCAAGGTCGTTGACCAGGATACGCTTCACGCAGGCTGGGGGAAAAACAGATGTCAACAAGTAACATGACATGAACTAATGCAAACAGAGTAGATGCACAGAATCCACGCTGCTGCAGGCGGTGAATGGAGACGGGCCTCCAGGACTCAAAGAGGAAGAGAGAGGCTTTCAAAGCCGAGGCCTCTTCCTCTGGACGCGTACACTACTGCACCTTGTTGGTTTTGTGGCTCCAGGTCCAGGACGGCGTCTGCATATAGATTACACAACAGGGCGACTGCATTCTGGACCATCCCACTGGCCACATAGCTGCCGTTAGCCTGCAGAAGACACAATAGGGTAACTAGCCACATAGCTGTCGTTAGCCTGCAGAAGACACAGTAGGGTAACTAGCCACATAGCTGTCGTTAGCCTGCAGAAGACACAGTAGGGTAACTAGCCACATAGCTGTCGTTAGCCTGCAGAAGACACAGTAGGATAACTAGCCACATAGCTGCCGTTAGCCTGCAGAAGACACAGTAGGATAACTAGCCACATAGCTGCCGTTAGCCTGCAGAAGACACAGTAGGATAACTAGCCACATAGCTGCCGTTAGCCTGCAGA